>NC_048893.1:63167482-63518134 GCF_011077185.1 Oxyura jamaicensis | reverse complement strand
CTCCCGCGGGCCGGGCCGCGCCGCCCGGGCCGGCGATGTGAGGGCGGCGGCGGCGGCGAGGAGGAGGAGGAGGAGGAGAGCGGAGCGCAGCGGAAGGCGGGCGGGCCCCGAGCGGAAGCGGGCCGGGCCCGGCGGCGGAGCGCGGCGCCGGCGGGGGCGGCCGGGCGGGCGCGGGCGGGCGATGGAAACGCACATCTCGTGCCTGTTCCCCGAGCTGCTGGCCATGATCTTCGGGTACCTGGAGGTGCGCGACAAGGGCCGCGCGGCGCAGGTGTGCACGGCCTGGCGGGACGCCGCCTACCACCGCTCCGTGTGGCGGGGCGTGGAGGCCAAGCTGCACCTGCGCCGCGCCAACCCGTCGCTCTTCCCCAGCCTGGCGGCGCGGGGCATCCGGCGGGTGCAGATCCTGTCGCTGCGGCGCAGCCTGAGCTACGTGATCCAGGGCATGGCCGACATCGAGAGCCTCAACCTCAGCGGCTGCTACAACCTCACCGACAACGGGCTGGGCCACGCCTTCGTGGCGGAGATCAGCTCCCTGCGCTCGCTCAACCTGAGCCTCTGCAAGCAGATCACGGACAGCAGCCTGGGCCGCATCGCCCAGTACCTGAAGGGGCTGGAGGTGCTGGAGCTGGGGGGCTGCAGCAACATCACCAACACCGGGCTGCTGCTCATCGCCTGGGGGCTGCAGCGCCTCAAGAGCCTCAACCTGCGTTCCTGCCGGCACCTCTCCGACGTGGGCATCGGGCACCTGGCGGGCATGACGCGCAGCGCGGCCGAGGGCTGCCTGGGCCTGGAGCAGCTCACGCTGCAGGACTGCCAGAAGCTCAGCGACCTCTCGCTCAAGCACCTGGCCCGCGGGCTGGGCCGCCTCCGCCAGCTCAACCTCAGCTTCTGTGGCGGCATCTCGGACGCGGGGCTGCTGCACCTGTCGCACATGAGCAGCCTGCGCAGCCTCAACCTGCGCTCCTGCGACAACATCAGCGACACGGGCATCATGCACCTGGCCATGGGCAGCCTGCGGCTGTCTGGCCTCGACGTCTCCTTCTGTGACAAGGTGGGGGACCAGAGCCTGGCCTACATCGCACAGGGCCT
This sequence comes from Oxyura jamaicensis, assembly GCF_011077185.1. Taxonomy (NCBI): domain Eukaryota; kingdom Metazoa; phylum Chordata; class Aves; order Anseriformes; family Anatidae; genus Oxyura; species Oxyura jamaicensis. Next base: position 63,517,042 of record NC_048893.1, on the reverse strand, counting down.
GGACGGCCTGCGCTCCCTCTCCCTCTGCTCCTGCCACATCAGCGACGAGGGCATCAACCGCATGGTGCGACAGATGCACGGGCTCCGCACCCTCAACATCGGCCAGTGCGTCCGCATCACCGACAAGGGCCTGGAGCTCATCGCCGAACACCTCAGCCAGCTCACGGGCATCGATCTCTACGGCTGCACCCGCATCACCAAGCGGGGCTTGGAGCGCATCACCCAGCTGCCCTGCCTCAAGGTGCTCAACCTGGGACTTTGGGAAATGACTGAGAGCGAGAAGGTCAGGTGAGACGAGGGGGGTGCCCCGAGACCTCCGTCTCCTCTGGAGGGACTCACGGACAGACTGACTGACTGCTGCAACGGAGGAGAGAAAGAGAGAGAGGGGCACGCACAGAGCCATGCTACCCACGCACCCTGGCACTGGAGGGAGGAACACGGAGAAAGAGTATATATCCTTGACCCTCCTCTGCTGCCTAATGACCCTTGCTCTGGAGGAGGAGGAAGGGGGGGCAGGAGGAAAGAGAGAGAGCACCTCTCCTTTTTCCAGGTCATGCCTCCAGCTCCACAGTGGGGAAACAGAGCTCCCCCACACCCACCCCCCAGCATCCTCTCCTACAGAAGAGGTAGAAGCCCACACTTATGCACTGGGGCTAGAGACACCCCTCTTTATCCCCACTCCCTGATTCCATCCCCTCGTGCACTAAGGATGGATAAAGATCGAGACCCTTGTTCTGCCATGTATTGAGAATAGCTTATTTTTGGTTTATGTAAAGGAGAGGGGGAATGGAGATGGGAACAAACAACAGCAGAAAAGGCTTCCTAGCTACACTAATGTACCCGGCCACCCAGTCGTCCTGCACTGGGCACAGACACAGCTTTTTTTTTTTTTTTTTTTTTTTTTTTTAAGAAAAAAAGCTAAAATCCCCACAAAAAAAGCAACAACCATTCCACCTCTGTGCTTGCCCCTCCCCCATCAACTGGGAATTGTGACAGAAATACTGCTCCCTAGGTACATTGATTTTTTTTTTTGGTCTGTTTTCAATCTCCAGTTCCATGTTATTCTCTGCTGTGGGTGGATACAGTTTCCCACTACTCCAGTTCTCCACTGCACTGAGAATAGGGATAGCTACAACCTCTCCTTTTGTCAGTATGTTTCCATGTCACCCTGCACTATGGTGAAAGGAGAAGCCTAGGCACTCTGGTCCTTCTCCCCATCTCTCTGTACTGGAGATGAAGATACCATTTCCTCCTACTCCTGTTTCTGTAGGGAGTGGACACAGACACAGACCCCGGTCTCTTAGACCCTCCCGTGTACTGGGGGACACTGAGAGTTACCGAGAGACTCGTCTTCCCTTTCATCATTCTCTCTCTCTTTCTCCCCTCCTTCTTCTTGGCAACAGGGACAGACATATCCAGCTACATATCCATTCCTCTTTTTGGATTGGGGCGAGCGGGTGGAAGGGGTGGCTAGGTGCCCTCAGCCCAGGGGACTTAAGGAAGAATCTCCAGCTTCATTTCTGCTTCATTTGAGATACTGTGACCTGTTTTTATTTTGAAATGCATAAAAAAAATTACTGCTACAAAAACAGCCTCTTACTCTCCCATCTATCCCTTGCTTATATCCTGTAACTGATCCCAGTTTTCCTCATTCATTCTCCTCTTTACAGTATTTGTTTTCTCACATGGTTTTATTTTTAAAGACATTTGAAGTTGCTGTTCTTGTGGATTTTTAAGTACATTTTTTTTCTGCTGAATATATTCTATATATATAAATATATATATGATGTCTGGCTACCTCGTTTTAATTTGTTACTTTTTTTTTTTTCTCCTCAAAAACCCTGGAATTCTTACAGGAAAGAGATTTTGAGACTGAAACATTTTTGTGCCTAGACTGGAATAATGCCCCTTGGGTTTGTTCTTCTTTTTCTCTCCCCCCCCGCCCCCCTTTTTTTTTTTTAATTTTTGTTTGCTTTTAAGCTTACCCTGCTGTGTCCCACCCTCACATTCTGGTTGTGCCTCTCCATCCCTCTTCACTGGGGATCGGGGACCCAAACTGTGCTTCTGCATTTTTTACTCTTCTAGCACAAACATGTAACGTGAGAATCCATGCTGAGGATTGGGCTACTGTTAACGGAAATGTATAAAAGTGCAAGTTGGTTTTAAAAAAATTATATATATAGATATATGCAAATATTTCCCCCTCCCCTCCCAAATCACCTACAAAAGGTCACTATGTGAGGCTTCCTGTTTGTGAGTGGAGAGAGGAGCAGAGCAGGCCTGCAGGCCCCGAGGCTGTAATGTGAAGGGGAGGAGACTGAAGTTCATCTGTCTTATCTCTGTTCTGTCAATAAAATGGAGCTGGTTCTTTAGATTTTTTTTATTATTATTTTAAAGAGGAAGAGTAAGTTTTTTTCTTTTTTTAAGAACAATATCTTGGCTTTTTTTTTTTTTTTCCTTGTGTGTTCAAAATCTCAAATCCTCCACAGTAACAGGCCAGACCACGGAGTTAACGCAAACCCAGAGACCCCTATGGATTAATTGTACTGTTTGTGAATTTGTATAAAAATAACAAAGATCCTCTTAAAACATTTTATATTCTTACAGTAAAAGGTTAAACTGATATTTATATAATAAAAGAGGAAATATGAAGTATGTTTTTGAAAAAAAAAAGCCGTATCTGTGTTGTGTGTGCTTTTTGAAGAGGTATCGACCTGTCTTGGTTTCGGTAAGCGTGCTGTGCAGCTTGTGCAGAGGGCTTGGGGCTGCTCTCAGTTCAATGAGTGACCGCTGAGGGAAAGGAAGTGGAGAGTCTGGTCCCTCCTGTGCAGGATGTTGAGTAACGTCATAATTAAAAGTTTCTAGGGAAGGGTTTTGGTAGGACCAGCGCTGTCTGCAGGAGTGTTCAGCATCTAGAGAGAAGCCGAGTAGGACTGCTTGGGGTGAGCCGTCTGCTCCGTCTGAGGTCAGACAAGCTGCAAGTGCTGAAGTTTGCTGTCAAGCAAATTAAATATTTTGTGGTAGGGGAAACCTGACATTTGGAAGGGGGAACAGAAGAACTAGGTTTGTTAATTCTTTAAAGCTCCAGGAAGATGGCAGAGGTTTTCTGTGCCTAAACTGAGGCCCACCCTCGCCATCCCCTGTGGAAGACCCATCAAATAAAAACGCTTCCCAGCGATGACAATCACCTAAAACTGTGCTCTCCCAAGCGCACGAGAACCTGGGAAATCTGAAATGGCTCGGTTGGTTTCCATTGCCCAAGCAAAGATAAAAGTAAAGAGAAAGTAAGTGGGGATGTTAAAAGAAAAGAAAAAAAAAAAAAAAAAAAAAAAAAAAAAAAAAAACTAAGGTATCCTTTGTACTATACCATAATCTTTCTCTTTAATGTATGACTTTTAACCTGACAGGGTCCCTTTTAGTCTTCCACGATGTGGGTTTTTTATTGTTGTTTGAGATGGAGCTTAAGCGGTGTTTATAGGGCACGAAACAAAGCTTTTCTCCCTCTAAGTCCTGCAGCAGGGCTTTCTCTCCCCCGCTGCCCCCTTCCTTTCTTAAAGGAGGAGTTGGGGTAGACAGAATGCGAAATGGTGGAAGAAGCTGGAGCCATTGTTCAGGAAAGTTAAAAGAGGAGCTGTCCTTGCTTGCTTGTTCAGTCATGCATACTGAATCTTGCCGTGTGAGGGTCCCTATGGAAAGGAGGAGGGTGATTCTTCCCTTCTTTTTAACATTCCTCTCCAGGCCTGGCTGTATTTAAGCTGCTTTCCTCTATGCCGAGGAGGGAGGGGGATGGTCTGAAGTTCCTGTACATTTGCATTTTAAGCACTTCCAGCACTGAGCAGGCCACTTTGTTCCCTCTGCGCTATCCCGCCCGCTCGGGCAGCCCCGGCGCATCGGGTGCTGCTCCAGGTGGGCCGGCCGCCCCACCAGAGGAGGTCCCCTGCGCCTCCAGGGCCGGCCGGGCCTCCATGCCAACCTCCTCGTCCGCCGACACTTTTGGCTGAGGCTGGGCTACACGCACTTCTTTGTCTCCAGCTCTAGCCACCTCTCTCTCCCCTCGTGTGCCGGTGCCTCATTTCAAAGGGGAAAATCATTTCTTTTTAAGGGGGCCACAGCTGCGCACCGTCTCCTCCCCACCCTGAGGAGAAGGGCCGGCACCTAGGCTATCGAGATTTGGGCGTTGGGGGGGTGTTGTTGTTGTGTCGTGTCGTCCCCCCCCCAACTTCCAAGCTTTCTGCTGGGAGTTCATCACAAAAGCTGCATTGTTCGCTGTAGGGAAAGCCACCACAATTGGATCTAATTGAGCCTGACACTATATCCATCTTCCTTTACTTGCAGGGAGGTGTGGGGTCTTTCTTTCCTGCGTTAAGAAAAAAAAGTCTACAGTAACTTCTTGACTGAAAAAAAAAGGGTGTACGAGCACTATAAACAGGAGGAATTCAAGATCAGGTTCCCACTACCTCTGAAATTTAACTGCTAGTAGTCAGCAGTTCTATCGAGGGATGGAGAATGATAGAGCTCTCAAGACAGATCCCCTGTATGGTTTGTTTCTGCTGGAGTCGACTGAAAATGCTGTCTCCTTATTAAGGACCATGTTCACATGGGTTGATATCTGTGTCAGAAATGCCTATAATGTGTGTGCTCTTGAGTTCTGTAATCAGAAATAGGACAGTTTGTTTTTCCTTCCCTAAAAACAAGAAACAACCAAACTTCCTTTCCCCACTTAAAAAAAGAAAAAAAAAAAATGCCCACATGGCTCAGTATGCTATTTAAACAGAAGCCAAGCCTAAGGACACTGCTGAAACCGAAGCCTCCCTGAGGCCCAGCGCTGAGACACCACGGGCTGTTCCCGCAGAAGGAGCAAGTGCTCCTCATGGACTGCCGTGCTCTCGTGCCCGGGAATGACACTTCCTCGGGCACAGATGCAGGCCTTACTGTCTGGCGAGGCCAGAGCTGGAAGAACGCATGTGTTTACTAGTAAAGAGAAGGGTTTCTTAAAATAAATAATCCATTGCCAACAACCATAGACCAATTACCATATGACTCCTCAGGGTAACAAGGAAACTTAATTCTCACTCTCCAGCCACTCTCAAATTTTTGAACATGACTCAGTTGGCAACCAAGGTAGAAAGCCATAAAAAACACTATTTGGAAGCGAGCTGGAAATCTCCCGTCTGTGTCGCCGTGCTCACAGTGCCCTCACACTCCTCAGAGCCCCACCGGAGCAGCAGTGCCTTTGCCCTGCCTGCCCCAGCCCTTCGGCCCCTGCCGCGATGCTGAGCCCAGCGAAAGCGCTGCCAGCGCAGCCAGCCTCGCTGGTTGATGCGGCCGGCCCTGCCCTGGAGCACCTACAGCCATGCAAGCCAGGCACTGAAACAGGGCCAGCCTGCTCCGAGCACCACGGCTCTGGGAAGCAGCCGAGCCACGCTCATGAGGTGGTGGCAGAAAGCAGAGTAGGCACGACATGGAGGGGAGATGGGTACAGGCTGGCGGCAGAGGATGCTGGCTCATGAGCTGCGGCGAAGCGCTGGTGTGCGCGGGGTCCCTGCTTGCTGCAGCAGCTGCGCCCCTGGCCAGAGCCTGTGGCTGGCTCCTCTCCTGTCCATCCTCCAAGGCCGCATGTGGGGAGGGGGAGATGGGGAGGAAAAGGAGGCTCCACCTGGGTCCTACTGCCCTTGGACTAGCATATGGGAGGCCTGCACGTGGAAGATTTATACGTTTTACGCCCTCCCACCCCATGCTACAGTTTCGGCTGAATCCATTCGTTGCGGTGATTCTGGGGTCCTTTGTTTCCCTGTTAATAAATCATGGGGGACCGGGGACAGGTGTAACGCAAACTGCCTGGGGTCTGTGCTAGGACGAGAGGTTGTCTCCATGCAAATATAGCTACTGAACCTGCCCTTGGGCTGTCAGGGAAGAGTTAAACTGAGAGCTGGGTGACTGAGACACCCAAAGTTTTTGGAACCAAAGCTAGAAGCTCACAGAGGCTGCCATTAACAGCTCAAAGGTAAGCGTCCCCTGAGTCTGGCAGCATCGCTACATATGTGCATGGGTTGCTTCCAGCAAAGCAGACTCTTTGTCTTCTCTCTCTTGATCCTCTACCTTAAATCCCAGTATTTCAGCCAGCAGCAATTTAACAGCGCCTTCTGTGGAGAACAGATAATCGATAAACCCAACTGGGTGGCTCTGGCTGTGTTCGAGGACCCCTAAGGACATCAGCGAGGCACCACGCCAGAGCTGCTGGTCGGGTTGCATAATGCTCCCTGCCGCGGCCAGCCAGAAAGGCCGTCCCTCCAAATTCCCCAGCCCTAAACTGCACGAAATAAAGAGCTGGAGAGGGTTTGCTGAGCTCCTATGCCAGAACTTAGATTCCAGCCACGTTTGGCAGTGACACAAGTGCTTCTCCCCCTCTTTAATTAAATCTACCAAATGCATTAGCTAAATGCCAGTCCAACCTGAAACAGCACTGCAAATATTTCAAAAGGTCTGAATCCGATCTGTCCTTGCGATGGAACGATGAATGGAAATGGGATTTTCCTAAAAGACTTCCTCAAATCTTGGGTGTGTTTTGGAAGGGGTGTCAGAAGTTTAATATCAGGGACATGTGCTCCAAGCACGTATTTCCACAAGAGGGTTCCTGAGACATAACCAAGCTCCTGTTCTGCTGTAGAAACTAAGGCGGTCAGATCTAGAAATGGCAATTCCATGTCATTTTCCTCCCTTTGATTCTCGTGTCTCCAGGATTTGAAGATGAAATAACACCCCTGCCCCCTCCAAGCTTAAAAAAAAACAAAACAAAACAAACAAACAAAAAAAACACAAAACAACAAAACCCTATAAATAAAATCTTTCTATCTGAGGTTCAGCCTCATCCTCCCCTTTTCCCCAAGCGCCCAAACTTTACAACCCCCAGGTAACTTAAGCGGTTTGGCAGGCTGGCACCAAAGGCATACAGACAGCACTACGAGGCCACACCGATCGCAGCTATGTAGCCAGCGGCCTCTCTTCTCGTTCAGTGAACTAAAACGCCAAGCACTCAGCAGCAATAAAAACCTGCCATTATCTCCTTTCATGACAGCTACAGTCGCACTCCCGGCGCCCCAGCTTGAGTGAAGCACACGCATCCTTCAGCGCTAGCTATAAATCCCCCCGCCACATGTCAAAGGGAAGTCCCGTAAGGCTGCTCGTGCCACCAGGGAGCTGGCTTCCTCCTCTCCTCCATGCTCGTGGCGGTGTCCGAGACGTGACGCCTGCTGCTCAGGAAAGCCCACTCCGGCAAACCTTCGGCACTTCGCCCACGGCGCCCTACGTGCCACCGATCCCTAGGCGCGGTGGCAGCGATGGCGCCGCTCCCCTGGCAAGCGCCCAGGAAAGCAGATGGGATGAAATGATAATCTAGAAAAGTAAAGGCAGCCCATGCTACAGACATGCTTTCATCTGGAGCTTTGGGACAAGCCCCTCCAGGCCCTAGCCTCTTCTCAGATGCCCTGCCAGGTGGCCACCTCCCCACCTCAGCACAACCCTCCCTGCGCAGCGAGCCCCCTCAGCGCGGGGACACGCCGCGGAGACCCGTGCCTCGGCCACCTGGGGCAGCCAGGCGGCCCTGGGGGGCTGCCCCCACCGAGGCAGCTCTCGGCCGGCTGAGGCAGCAGGGCAGGGCCCCAGCTCGGGGCTCAAGCACGCCGCCGCCTCACGGCCACCCCCCGGCCGCCACCGGCTGCAGGCGCGGCGCCGCCCCGCCAGGCGGCAGCATTGCCCGCCGAGTGCCGCCCTCCTCGGCCCGCGGCCCGCCCGGCCGCCCCTCGGCTCGTGGCCCCGCAGCTCCCCGCGCCTCGCAGCTCAGTTAATTAACTAACTAACTAACTAGCACACGCTGGCGAAGCCGCTCCCCAGCGCGGGTGGGGTGCCAAGCGTGTGGTCACACACAAAGCCCGTGTGTGACCATGGCAGGCTGAGGGTGTTGGGGACGCGTTGTCCCCTCAGAGGGGACGCGTGTCACCTGGGAGCCACCTGCGGCTCCCAAGGGGCTGAGGGTGCCCGCTGGACAGCCCGGTAGCCGCGTGGGCATGAACTGCTGTGGGTGAGATGGCTGCCATCAGGGTGCCAGTCTGCCACGAGGCGGAGTTTGTCAGTGTTGTCACCAACCCTTGACTTCCCTGCGGTTTATTCCAGCGAGAGCTGCGGCGTGCGCCTCCAGCAGCCGAGGCTGCTGTGGGTTTACACCTTAAACCAAACGGGAAGCCACAGGTTGTGTAGAGACAGCCGCCAGATCACTACCAGCACACCTTGCCCCTGTATGAGTCCTGTGTGATCGCTACCAGCACACCTTGCCCCTGTATGAATCCTGTGTGTCCGGTCCTGGGTTGGCTGCTGCTGGAAAAAAAAAAAAAAAAAAAAAAAAAAAGATTTCCACAGCAAAAGCCCCACCTGGTTCAGAAACAGCACCACCTCACCTCATCCCAGCCACGCCACAGCCAAGCTGGAGGCTCTGCCACAGCACAAGCCGCCAGCGAGCCTCCCCAGTGGCCCCCGGTCTAGGAGCACTGTCTGAAGCACCATCCAGGACAGTCTGCGTCTCTTGACCTTCATAGCTTCACTCTAAGAAAATTATGATTATTTTTATAAAGTGTGCAAGTGTGGGAAGACTAAAAGATTAGGATCAAAATAATGGTTGGATTATTTTAGTTCAGTGCAGGGCTTGGTTATGTTGTTGGCAGTTGCTCAGTGGCTTACCTCCCTAGTGATTAAAGTATCAAGGGCCGCATGCACATGACCTTTTTAGCACCTAAACTGCGATAGTTTTGTTTCTTTTTTCCCGTCCCACTTCTAACACTGCTGCTACAGATAGAGGTATGGTGTCTTCTGCAGAAACAGCTGTAGCCAACAATTTACTGGAATTAGGAATTAGCTTCTGTATGAACGTAGGTTGTAGAAGAGCTCCCAGCAACAGCAACTACTCCAACGAAACATCCCTCTCTTCAGATCCTCCAGCCATTGCAGCTTTTATTTCAGGCAACAGCTCGGCTCACAAAACAAAGAGAGCTGACAAGAAGCGGTGCCTTGACAGTCCTGAAGGCAGACGTCTAGTCACAACAACAGGTACAGCTCAGATTGCAGCGGTACCAGCTGCTCTATCTACATCTTCACCACAACTGTCTCTGCAGTGACTCAGAGGGACCACCCATGCGGATCAAAGGCGCAGGCAGGACATGGTCCTTAAGGCTGCAAATGGTATTGCCCATCACGATTTTCCATCCCTAGGGGCACCTGTCCATTAGCACACTTGCACAGACCACACCAAAGACCGATCAAATGGCAGCAGGTTTTGGTTTAGAGACCTAGACCACACTGTGCGAGAACTCGTGTTTGGGCTGTTGGCTCCCTTCCCCTCGTCTCCGTCCATTTGGATGCGGCGTGCGGGGATGACATCTCCCTCACACACCTGCCAGGAGCTCAGACAGACAGGGGAGGCTGCATGTGAGCGGCTGGGTGTAACTTCCACCCTGTCCCTAGTGCCAAAAACAAGCATGTTAAAGCTAATCTACCTCTGTCTCAGCTCAACTGCTTTTCTGTGACTAAGCCCCTTATAATGGTTTTACTAAAATCCCCTTTTGATGGAAAAAATCCCAGCTGGAAGTTTCGGGCAGCGGCACAATGTGCAAGTCTGCGTGTCCCTTTCCCCAGCTTCACAAAAGCCTCTAATCGAGTGGAAAATTTGCTGGAGGCCAGAGGTTTAGGCCTGCAATTATTTTTTAAGGGATTATCATGAGAGAATGGGGGGACTTACGACCCTCCCTCTCTTTGTGTTTTGGTCTGTGCCGCTTTCAGACAGACTCAGCCAGAAACCAAACCACTGCAGCTGGATCCAGAGAAACCATCACCACTCATCTCAGCAGCAAGCCTCCTCCCAGTCCTACAGCGGACCCCAGGCTCAGAGCCCTACTCCCACACTGTGCACCTAACTGAAATTCTTTCTCACAGAAGCAACGCTGCACACTAAAAGTTTGTTGTTATTTTTTTAATAACAGCTCAAGAAAAAGCAACCAATCCCAGTCCTGTGAGCCTTGCTGAATTGGAAAAAATAAATAACTAAAAACCAAAGAGCAGGCAGTGATATGGTCCTCCAAACAGGCGGTAAAGGCTAGGCTTTGGCTCTGCAAACCCATTATGCTGGAGGTCTTGCACAAGTTACTTACGACAAGTTCCAAAAATGACTTGGCACTGAAGGTGCGTGCACTGCAACACCCAGCTTTCCAGAGCCTTGCTCCAAGGGTGGGACCCAGGGTTAGGGTCCTTGGTGCTTTCACAGCTGACACACAAGTCAGACACTTCAGAGGCTCCAAAACAACTTCTTGCTGGGCACGGAGCCACTTGTCAGCACACTCAGCGTGGGGCAGCCAGAGGAGAAGTGCTGCCGGCTCTCCTGCCTGAGGAGCAATGTACCTTCCCAGTAGCTCTGAGCAAGTGCCTTCGCTCACACGCGATCTAAACCCATGCAGTTAGGTGCTTCTCCTCTACTGTCAAATTGCTGCACTCACACCTGTGTACAAAGAAACAAAACAAACCCGGAGGAAGCAGTGGCGTGCCCTGCTTTTAAACAATAGCCTAAGGAAGCAGGAGACCTGCTTTAATTCCTTCCTCCATCTGTGGCACTCCACCTCCCAGAGAAGGTTCTAAGCATTGGCCCTCAGGCGAGGGCCAGGAGAAAGGGCCACTCTTTATCTTTCCCCTCTAAGCCACGTTGTGGTACAGATGGTCATCTGGGATTCGTGGCAAGAAGAAGAGTACACAAGGAAAGGAATGGTTGCAGACCACAAGCATTTACTCTCAGAGTCTGTCCTTGTGGAAACCTTTCTGCGTGTTGTGTAAGGCAGCTGCTGAGTGAAACAGAAGCAGGTTCTGATCCGTGAGCCTTCCAACCCTTTGGCTGGTACATAAGATGTTTCAGAAGAAAGCTGCAGCCACCACCGTCTTGGATCTTATCGTGTCCACGTGTGCTAGGTGTGCTCTGAAAATGCCTGGGGAGGCTGAGGGGCCAGGGTGTTCTCCTCCTGGATCATGATCAGACCCAAGCAGTTTCGGGCAGACACGTAAGTACAACACTCTCAGCACCCGAGGGGCGTTATAATAAAAAACAGACAGACAAACAAACACAGAGGAAAAGGCAAATGAGGCATTTGTGGAATTTACATGCCCCCAGGAGCTAGGTGGTGCCTAAGCTGGGGATTTTGATTTTGCAATTTTGAATACTGCCTAAATGTCATTTGTTTTGCCTTTTTATTTTTTATTTTTTCCTTGGATCAGGTCTCTCACCTCTCTCTCGTTCTCTCTATCCACACAGATACTGGTTTTGTGAAGGGTTTCAAGATGGTAAGATAAAGAGGCTAATGGCCTAGCATTTTCAAAACTGCTCATTAAGGCCGATGTGCTTCAAGATACTCTGTATGTGTCTAACTTTCAGAAGACAGATGGGTCCACTCTCCAAAACAGCTTGACAGCTTCAGCACCCACAGATAAGAAATCCAGAATCACCCATAGCTACTAGTACAGTATGTGACCTGTATGATTCACTAGGGTTACTAGAAAAGTAAGGTCAGGTGAGGAGTCAGCTCTGGTTCCTTCTTTCTTACCCCAATGAATTGAACGCCAGGCATAATGCCACAAGACAGCCATCTTCTACTGCTCCCTAAATGTGAATCTTTCACCCAGCCCACTGCTCTAAGTGCCACAGGCAAGCATCCCTCCTGGAGTTCCCAGTCTATTTATACACAGCCCGTTGCCCACGGATAACCTTGAAAAGCCCTCCTTACAGTGTCACTGAAACACAGGGGACTTCCAGAGATCACTGTCCAACATCCTGTGTGGAGGCAGGATCAAGTATACTTGGATCATTCCTAACAAAGTTTATCTCACCTGTTCCTAAAACTCTGCTGTTGAGGCACAGCCTGCAGCCCCCTACCTAACTACTTCCAGTTTTCTTCTAATAATTCTTCTCCAAACCCATCTTAAGCCTTTAATTTTTCCTGCAAATTAAGCTCTATTTATTTTTAAGTGCTTTCCACAACTGACAACAGAAAATACTTTACTGCTCTTCTGTTTAGGAAGACCTAAAACCAACCTCTTATGGTCTTTCACACTACTCCCTTCTCTTCTCAGCTGTCTGCTGATGCACTTCCAATGCAACATGCTTCACCTCTGTGCTGGGTTTACCTTGCGAAGAGCCTAATAAGGGTGTTAGATCACACAGGTAAATTTTTAGATATATGATAAATGTGTCTGGAAATTATTGCAGTCTTCCCAAATGTTTGTGGCCTGCAAGAGTTGAATCCAGAATCCCAACAATGCCAAGTGACTTCCTCACAGGGATGTTGCCAAGATTTCATGTATTACAATATTATTATATAAAGATGTTACAGAGACAGAATTTGCCATTGCAAATTGTTAAATATTCCTACTACACGTCGGTAACGCAGTATTCCCCTCCAACACAGCATACCCACTACCTTCTCTTACAGGTTCCTGCAAGCCTTGCTCCTTTATCTTTCTTTTTGGTGACCTATCATACTGCAGCCCCACTAATCTGCAATGGAATCACAGGAATCACCACAGACAGTATTAGTGGCCCCTGGGCAGGGGACAGAAGTGGTTAAAAGATGGATGCACATGTGCTGCTTGCACTATCACCACTATTTTCAAGACACAACTGAGTCTCCAGTCTGACTGCTAGTGCAGCAGGACAGAAGTACTGGGCTACCATGCAGTACAAGTGTCATTGCTCACCCAGGAACGTAAAACTGCATGGCTTGAACTGCACATTGCCCTCACACGTAGCTATGCGGTGCACTAGGCATCAGCACCTGTGGAGTGAGGTAAGTGCAGTGGCTTATGGCTGGAATTTTTAAAAGTCTAAGTGTTCATACATGCTGGAGTGCCACGGGAGCTTCTGTTGATTTGCACCTCTGAGGAAAAGTAAGAGTGTAGATTCTGCTCCAAGCTCACTGCCTGACTGCAGGGAAGTCCTGACACCCGTCTGCACCTCAGCTGCTTCGTGTATAGATTGAGAGTACTATCACATATCTATGAGAACTGAAAAGCTAATCAATGGAAGTTCAAAAAAAAAAAAAAGAAAAGAAATACTTCAGACCTCTGCAAGGAAGCTAGAGACAACTCAGATATAATCACCGATATCCCCATGCCCAGGGCACAACTTCAGAAAGTTGTCAGAACCTCCCAACAAACCTGGAGGAGGTCCTGGGACATGTTCATTTCTGTTCCCCTTCCACACCATTTCCCTGAAGAATGGTCCTTGTAGAAATAAGTATTTCAAAACACAGCTTGAGTGCTGTAACTACAGACAAATTGTGTCAGACGGGGCTTCTGTGTTGAAAGAACTGTCTATATATTCAGCTGCGTATTGTTACAAACATTTGAAGAAGCTGCTTTACCCAAAAAGGAAGGACAAGTTCTTATTATTATGAAAGCTGGGGGGCTTCCAGCGTTGCTAGTATGCCAGCAAGCGATCCAGAGCCAGAACAGATAATCATGGTAGAAATGATAGGAAAATCTCCAGGCATCTGAGGACCACCTACGCAACATCTGCAAATGTCTCACAAACCAGGTGTTACTCCCTGGAGCACATAATTCGGGCATGCACTCAGTGTGCCGCTCCTACCACCTCCTGCCTCAGACGGGATGTCGCTCCCACCAGAACAATGTCACGCACTGCCTACAGCTACGTGCAAACCGAGGGGTGCTAACCCCAGCTCAGAGAAATCTGCCATTTACACAAGAATATGTTGTGTCAGTATGGAACTAGCCCGCAGCTGGGAATCAGCAGGAACATATTTGAGGTATAACACTCGCAGAGAAGGAACAGAAAGCTGCGCTGCCCACAACTGCCCAAAAGTGCAGTTTAAGTCAAAGACCTAAAGGAAAGCACGCAGCAGCGAGGGATCAGCCTCCACAAGAGGCACAGATTTATACTCCAGAAAACAGGCTGCAAAATACTAAATGCAAACAGGAATTTATCCCAGCAGCAAGCTTCACACTGCGTACAGACACGCTTTCTTTGCGAAGGCAAACACGTCTCCACGCATCCACCATCCACTGCAGCCCTGTGGATCCCACCATGCTTCACGCATGGGAGCATTTCTCTCCTCCATGCACCAGCTGTTCTCAGGAGCCAAGGCTGAAATCCAGGCAATAGTTCCCCACTCTTGTTAAAAAGAAAACAAGAAAAAACAAAACCCAATTCCTACTGTGTAGCCTGCTTCCACCACAGAATGAAAAAAGGTGCTTACTTTTCTTCAGGAAGAGATTACATTTCTTGTATCAGATTGAAGGTGGTTGTGAAATGGGCTTCAGCACATGGATGTAGTTCTACGGGATTTTTGTTTTAATAAATAAGCATAATTCTGGGGGAAACCTCTGTCAATACAGACTCTATGGAAAATATTGCTCCTGTAGACAGAAGAGAACAGTTCTGTTTGTGTATTCAGGCACTGTATACATGAAGATATTTTAGAGGCCTCTATACTTAGCCATTGTGGTTTTCATCTTTCCCAGGCCAGAGGTAGCTGTGTAAGCATATAGTCAGCATTGGCTAAACAAGTACTTTTAAAACCATACTATTATTACCAAGTTGTTAGAGAGGGCTTTTTTTTTTTTTTTTTTTTAATGATTTCATCTTGAATTTCAGATCTTACCAAAAAAAGGGGGAGGGGGGACGACACCAACACCCTTCTAGTCTTTAAGTCGAGCTGTGCTTTTTTTCAGCATCTCATTCCATTTAACTGCAGCCAGACCACTTCAGGTCACGAGCTCATCTGATCTCACCAGGACGGCAGTGCTGGCTCTCGCCGATACTCCCAGGAAAACCCAGGGTCCCTCAGGAAGCGATGCGGGTGACTTAGTCAGTGTAACTCTTTCCTCTGAGTCAACACTGCCCCAGTGTTTCAGCATAATGCCAGAGAGCGCTGACCTGCTCGGCGTGTTGTCTTTTAGAGGAAATAAATGGGTGCCTGACCACACTTGCGGTTATTAAAGACAACATGTCACTTTACACAAACATTGGCATTTGGCTACGTGACCGCTCCTATGTGCATAATTGCATTTCTGCCTCCCTCCACTTTCTGTCCCAAATTGTTTCAATGGCTGCTGTGTTTCACTCAGACCCAAAGGCACTTCAGCGGTTGTAGAAGCAGTTCCAACAGAGCACAGAACTAAGAACCTGAAATTTTATTGCAGACCCCACCTTTGGTTGGCCACATAACCTTGAACACATCCCTTCTTACCTTGCCCTTCTACCTTGGTTTCTCCACTTATAAAACAGGCATCAGGAGAAGAATCTCTTCTGCAAAGCGTTTTGAGAGTTACTGGCGGAAAACTCCATATCAAAGAGATTAAGGATGAATTATGCAAGATGGTACTGTTAATTAGGTATGTTTATTAAATATTCTGGGATTTTTTTCCAGTAGAAAAGGCATTAGGGAAAATAAGAGATTTCTAAAGACAGCAGTGAAGTTTTCTGCATTTGATATAATTGTGACCTATGATCTTTGTATAATGCAAGAGTGTGCTGGATTACAGACCAGACTGGTATTACACCCTTTGATGTACAGGCCTTCAGGGATGCCTGTGCTACAAGGCAAGTAAGTACTCTAAAGGTGCTGAGCATTAGCAGCATTTTTGTCCACAGGCAACTCAGCTGCCTATAATTACCCAAAGAAAAATTCCTCCTCTTCTTCCCTAATCCCAGTGCCCCGATCACATACTACATTTGCTCTATGGACTAAATTTCAGAGCCATGTGACATTTACAACACACAGTCCTAAAAGCACATGAAAAATACACCTGGTTTGGGGATTTGGCACAAACTCAGCCCAGGTTCACTGAAAGGTTTGTGACCCTTCTGAGCACAGCTGGGACCAAGTTACAGTTTTGCATAGTACTTTTGTGGCTTGAACAGCAAGATCTGATCAAACTTGGAAGCTTTGACTGAGATGCACTTGGAGGGTTTGAGTTCAGTTCAGGCATAAACGTGGTTCAAAAACTCAGGGGCTGCAGACTGCACTGCTGAATGGAGAGCAGATGGAGTATCTGCAATCACCGGCATTTCAAAAAGGGTCAGCCAGATGCTGGAGACAGGGACTCCATAGTAGACCTGACCTCTACCAACAGTGGAACAGCCACAAGCATGCCACTACCCTAGTCCAAACCGGGATTCACTTCCGAAGCAAGCCCTCCATCATTCCCACTACCCATGCATTGATCTGCAACTTGAAGCAGCCTTCGAGCTGGATTCCCTTCGGATCAAACAGAATCAGCACACGTGCTCAAGGAGGACACCTCACACACCTCCACCATGCCCATGGGACCAGAAGGAAGCCAGCCCAAAACAGGAGCCCCTCACCTCACTGTGCTGCTGTGCAGGTGCCAGGTCTTTGGCACCAAGCATTTCACTCCGCAGCCCTGCTCCCACTCCCAGTCAACCTGATGGCCTGGAGGCGCCCACCCAGAACTGGGGCTCAGATGCAGGAGAATCAGTGTGCGGAGGTACCCGACTGCTCAGACTGTTTATCAGCACCCTCTGCTGGATATTACAAAGCTTCCTTCCCTCCAGGCCAGCAATGCCAGCAGGCTACTTTGGCTAAACCAGCAGAAGGTTGGGGCATGGAAGCAGGAGCCTACCCTGAGTGTCCCCCTGTACACAGTGCCCTGTGCAGCAGCACTGCGGGGACTGCTCTGCACCGGTGTATCTGCAGCAGGATAAGTCACTGTGCATCAGACACAGAGCCCAAAGACATAACAACAAAACGGGAAACCTGGGGAGAGCTTTCTCTACATGATTAAGTTGCTTACAGCTCGTTTCCTTCTGAATGAAACAGCTTGCTGACAAAAGGTGCTGATGTAACACCTGAAATGCATCATCCCCCAAGAGGAGGGGAATGTACAGGCTCTGCTGTCATCAAGTTTTCTGCTGCGCCTCAGACCTGCAGAGGTCACCTATCCCCTGCAGCACTGGGATGGATGACGGGCAAAGAGGTAGTGGAGCCAAGAGAGTTGGTGGTTTGGCATGGTGGATAATTATCATCTCAAATCTATGGTCTGGGAAAACAACATCCTCATGTGCTGCATATCAGCCTTCAGGTGATTAGAAACTCATGGTCGCCTCTGATTCCAGCCACATGTATAGTGACCGTTTGATGCAGAGATGCTTGGGAATGCAAGGCTCTGAACTAGCGACCACTGCCAGACAAAGGAAGGTATGACACATGATGGGGCCAGTTAAACCAACTGCAGCTGGAAGGCTGTCCAGGAACAGGAGGCCTGATACCTTCTGAAACAGCTAGAGTAAAATTCATAAACTGTAAGAGTTTTATCCATATAAATGTCTAATCCTTTCTGAATTCTACTAAATTATTGCTCTCAATTATTTATGTGCTGCAAGAAAAAAGTAAGTTTCACCTATGTCAGATGTTTTGTTTCAATTGAAAACCTTGTACTACGTACAAGTACACACAGGAATGCCTGGTTTACTTCTCCGTACTTCTAAGTTTATATACCTCTGTCACGTTGCTCTTTATTACCCTTCACTCTAACTACAGATGCATAATCTTTTCAGTCTCTCCACAGCTCTAAGCATTTTCATCACCTTTTTCTGCTAAATATTTGTAGCAGAGTGACCGGAAACAAACATATGATATTTTAAAACCAAAGGCCAGGCCAGCAGAGAATCACACGTCTTGCACCCACAGCCAGCCAGCACATCCCCATGCTTAGCAGCCTTCTAGTCACCTGGAGCCAGGGGAGCGATGGAGGAAGCGCCACCTATTACATCAGACCCTTTCACACTGCAAAATTCACGACTGCTAGAGAGGTTCTGTACTTCAGCCCCATGCCAGCCAATGTCAGCTGTGGTAATGCAAACGAAAAGGCATTAAACCCCGTTCCCCGCTAGAGAACAAAGTCTCCCACTCATTCCTTCAAAGAAGTTAAAGGTACTCATTTCTGAGGGACTTGCGGGGTGGGCAGATATGTTCAAGGCAGTTCTCCAAAGATAGCTCAGAAATAACCTGGGAGGATCCCAGATGAAGGCTGGGTGTCTTCTTACATCTGTCTGGTTTGGGAGATGGAGTGTAAACAGTGGCACATTAGCTTAGATTAATTACAGACTGCCGGTATTTTCCTTTCATGTAGTGAACTCTGGGAACATAACACCGCTGATAATTAAATAGCGCCTTCCATCAAAAGGCTCCAAACCACCCAGCAAACCAGTCAAGCCGTTAAGGTAGGACTGCTGGAGCAGGACACAGCAGTGGCTTAGCAGGGCACACAAACGCAGCACACCAGTTCAGGAAACAAACAAACAAAAAAATTCGACTGAAACTACAGAAGGAATTATTATATGTTTTGCATTACGTGCTCCACAGCAAGATCTGGGCAAGATTAGCAGGAGTGCCAGGAGACCTTCATTGGTCACACACAGTTTCATATCCCCTAAATAAGACTTTGTCCCATGACACAACACCCACTTTTTTCCATTTTCCTGGAACACTAGTTCAGTACTGATGAGGGAAATATAAAATATCTCCTGCTCGGCCTTCTGCAGCTATAGGGTTTCTTTGCAGATTTAGTACACAAAATATGAGCAAAGCCCTGTTTTAGTTAGAGATGACAGCCCTCAGGTAAGTACGGGTGAGAAAATACAGAACAGGAGGTAGGTGACAACTGAGAAGAGCTCATAGCAGTGGGGTTAACCATCTGTCTTATCTCATTCCCTCCTTCCCCACACAAGCACTGCCTGTTGGTTATGTGGGACTCCACACTGGGGTCACCACCACAGCCTGCCAGCGTGGTGTAGGTACGGGGAGGTGGATGACCAAACCTGCACCCTTCCCATGTGCCACATCTCAGCTGGGTTACCACCTCCCCTCTCCCTGTTCACTTCCTCCTCTGTCCCTGCTCTTTCCAGCCCAAGACTGCTTTTTCTGCCTTCACCTCCCCCCTCCTCATTCCCTGGCACTAAATGTCTACTAACTGAGGAGAAGCTCATGGTTGCTCCCACTGGCACAGCTGAATGAATTGCTGCTTTAAAGCCAGACCGCTCCCAAAAACTGCAACCCCGACTTGTCAGATGTTCTTTCAAAGGCATGGAAACACGAGAGCCATGCAGAAGGCAAAGGGAGAGCCAGGCTGCCAGCATCTACCCTGCTGTTTTACATTCACACTCACAATGGGCAGTGAAACTGGCAGAGAGGAGCAGATGTGAGTTTCTCCTGCCCACCACATCCTCTGGCACACTGGGACCCTGCAGTTTGGGAATTCTAAATCTCCAGATTGGCTGCCCTTCGTGGGATGTTTCTTGCCCCTGTGGCAGCACTGATGTGCAAAAGCACCAACCAAAACCCTTCAGTGCTCCAAGAGCCACCCTCAGTCGCTCCTGCCAGAGCATCAGCAGATTTTCTGTCAGGACACAACGCCCTGCCCTCGGAGCACGGCGTTATCTCTCACCCTGCCCTCCACACGGGCATGCCAGCGGATTCCGCCGATGCTGCCGTCCACAGCCAGGATTCAGGGCAGAGCCGTGGCTGCCTCTTCACAAACCAGACACCGAGGCCTCGGCCTGCCCACTGCTGCTAGATAGTGGGCGCACACAGCCAGTTGTCGTCCTGAAGGGTTACGAGGGTAGGGAGAGGGGCTTAAGGGGGAAAGAGAGAAGGGAGCAAGCTTCATACATGAGCAGTGCTTATTTTTGAAAGGTTAATTACACGTTATTATGGCTTAGTTAACAACCTGAGGTGGACTAGAGAGACGCAGACACCATCCAACCAGTACCTCCTCACCAAATAAACACACCTTTCTGACACGCTGCGCAGACAGGCTTACTTTCCACATAACCCTTAAACAAGAACCATGAGAATTCAGCCCACATCACAGCCCACAGCGCAGCAGGTGGAGCACACGGCCACGGGACGGCTTCTTGTGACTTCTGCCTGCCTCCACCAGGAAGCCTGCTTCCCCAAGCCCTGCCATCCTCCAGATACAGCAAGGCCTCAGAAGCCATACAGATTTGAACAAAGCCCAGGAGATCCGAAGAGATGTAAAGCTGTCAGATATCTACCATAATATCTGCTAGGACTGTTCACTTACCTACCCCTTTCCTAGGGAGTGTTGGGCAGCCAGGAAAGCAGGACAGACACAGAACCAACACCAAAACCTGAAGAAAAGTATTCCTCAACTGTTCTCCCAGCACTCTGTTGCAGAGAGGATAAACTACAGCTGAGCAGGCTCGGGTGGTAGTGGTAATCCTCTTCCCTCCCTGCTGCTCACAGCCATTAGTGCGAGGTGAGGCCCATGAAGGAAAAGAGGCACTCCATCTTAGCAGAAGTCACAGAGACAGATATAAACCCCAGAAATCCCAGCCCGCATCTTCACAACTGAATCCTCCCAGAGAAATCAGGAAGATTGGCATAAAACGCATATCAGGGAGCTGAGGGATCCCTTGCTGCAGGTCAGGACCCTGGCATGCTTGGTGCCCTTACATAGGTAGAACTGAATGGCCTTCGGCTTCAAAGCACAGCTCACGCTGTAGGAATGTCCAGAGGCCCCAGTGTGCCAGACACTACAAAGCACAAGACAGGAGTTACTTCATCATCATCCTGCTGGATAAATATAAAACGTTATACTGAATGGTCTACTTATCTCCTATTTTAGTAAGACAGCCGTATACAGACACTGACGTTCCTCTCATAACAGCATAGGCAAGAGAGAGAAAAATACATACGTCAGCCAGAGATTGATTGCCATGTGTTAGACATGCAGGCAGGAGCTCCTGGCTAGCTCTGGACAGACAGTGAGGGTTTACACCTTCCTATTTGCCTGGGAAAGTCCCCAAGAGTCCCCAGCAGATTTGTGTCATCAATGCTACATTTGCCTTGCAGAGGGCAAATGCACCAAAGCCAGCTCGGGTGCTGCACCTGCACCTTGGTTTTTCCACGCTTCCAGAGCGTGGAAGAAAGACAAGCCAAAAGTCAGAACTAGAAATTGCAAATCTGAACCCTCTTCAGATGCCAAGTTGCATCTGTTCATCATGTATTTTCTTGGAGGTATGCATTTCTGACCCAACATCATCAAAAGCTCAGGACTGCAGTTATTGGTGTGCTGCCAGAGCTGGAGTCCTTCCTGATATATTTAGAGCATTCAGCATTACACCAACTCCTCTATTCAATAAACTATGATATTTGAGCTATGATTTTTTTGTTTGTTTTAATGTGACCTGCCCGAAGAAGCTCTTGGATCTTAAATCTGGTTGCTGAACAAGAAAAATATGGTTGCTCCACTGTTATTTTGTTTCTGCAATTAGCTTGTTTTTTATTTAGAGAGCTGGTTCTGCATCTGAAATCATCCATTTCAAGGACAAGCTCCTGATCGAGACTAAAATTCTGGATGAGACAACTGACCAATGCATCTGGCCCAAGGCTGAAAATAAAAGCTGGCTTCCCACCTTAGTTTCCAAGTAAACTCCACCAAATGACGCAGTGCCCCATACTGCATTTCACAGGCAGCGTGGATATATTTAGCATGGGATGCCCCTCCCAAAGCACAGCTTGGGGCACAACTGGCAGAGCAGAACCCAAGCAGGAAGAAAGGAAAATGAACCACACAAGCCATCCTCTGCACTTGGTAGCGTGACTTTTGTTTATTTGCTTTGCTAAAACAAAACAAAATAAAACAACTTTGGAAGATGAGTTTTATTTTCAGGTCAGGCAGCAAAACCAAGAAATGTAATTTGGCCCTGGAAATTAGCAGTTGAATTTATTTGTGCGGTTGAACGTTCTTTGTGTTTCCCACAAGAAGAGAGAACACAGGGGACAAGACCACCATCTACATTTGCTTCTCAAGCTTGCTGCAAGAGAAAAGGGAGTAAGGACCACATGAGCATCACAGAAGCAGTATGCTGGGACTCTCCTTTCATAGGTGTGAAACCAAGGGACAATTAGCCACTTTAACAGCGATATTTAGGTGCCTGAAGAAGCACACTGGTTGCTTTGGAATCTACAGAAGTGCCTGAGGAAGACAGATTTCAGTGGTGTATAGCCAGCTAACTTGCAAGTGACTTTGCATTTGAGCAGACACCTCCCTGGAGAGATGCTTCTGGGGGTGACCACAGGGCTCTGGTGGTCTCTCCTGTGGTCACAAAGACAGCTTAGCTCTAGGAAGCCCACATTTGCCCTAAGGACCCCGAGATGTGATCTCCTCAGGCAAATCAGATAGCCAATGAAACACATGAAGATGGTCAGAGGGATAAAAGGCAGTGGCTGCTCGTAAGCATCCACCAACCACTAGGATTTGACAACAGCACGTTATATATGGTGACCCCCCCTCCTGCCCTATGAGTTGTAGGGATGGCTCTTTGCCCCCTCAAGAAGGGCTCCCAGCTGCAGTGCAGTAGCCCATGGTGTTTTCTTGACTTCCACGCTGGTAAATCTCTTGGCCTCAAACTACAAAATCAGACACCAAAGCTTTAGTTGTAAAGGACTTTCTTTTCCAATCAGGTCAATGATCTATTATTATATATTAGAAATTAAACAAGAAATCCGGCCAAAATTTCACCCCAAGTTTGCGTGAACAGGAGAACCCAGTCAAGACCCTTATCCTGCAGCTTTCCCTGACATGGATGGTTTTTCTGTAAACCTCTGGGAACCTTTTTTGTTTAAAGAAGGACTTTCAGTTCAGGGTTGGACTACTTTCAGTTCAGGGTTGGACTAAGCAGAGTGCGATTCATTAGGGAGACCTCAGTGGAAAACACGAAACAATTTCTTGTATTTTCTTCTACCCCAGATGGGAGGTGGATAGGGCCAGGGAACCTTCATGGCCATGAAAAGTCTTAAATGTCTGAATGACACCACAAGCACAAAGACAAAAAGATTTTTCAGAGTTGAACTGCTTCATCCTCTCCTGTGACACCTTAAGAAGTTGAGTGGAGTAGCTGTCTCCTAGATTTCCCAATCTTTCTTTCCTTTACCCTAAACAGTGCTCTCTCGGGGCCTTCCTTCAGTCAGCAATGGCTGAACATAGCTTTTTGCTCCTAGGACATGTTATCTCTGCCCCAGGCCAGCCTGCAAAGAAAGAAGACTATTATTTAAAGAGGTGCAGAGAGGAATTGGGATGTGATCTTAATCACTGACCCTTGGGTATCCTAGAGCAAAGGACCACAATATGCTGAGACATGAATAACTCTCCTCTGGCAGGGAAAGTTGGGCACTCGCACTATACATGACAACGATCCAAGAGTTAACCAGGTTTAGAAATCCTTCCACATCGGTGTCCTGTTTCACAGTCATGCAACCGAAGAGAGGAATAGTAGTTTGAAACACACAACTTGAAACTTCTTTTTCTTCTCAGATTTTTAAGAAGCAGTACAAGTTTTTTTCCTCTAATTTGAGATAAACAATTGCTTATGAGAACTCTTGCAAGTAATTTTTTTCCCATAGATCGTTTGTGTGCACACTGCTGAAACTTTCTGATAACTGAATACACCAGAAAAACAGACATGGATTCCTATCCCAGAATGGATGAGTGCCATTCCTAGAATCAAATTTCAGATGCAAATATTTGAAGATATCAAAAGTTAGGTCCCTTCAGTAAAGTTTGCTTTAGCATGTGAACGTGGTATCTATGAGCATTTCCATTATTAAATTCCTTTGTTAAAATATTCTCAAAGGGCACGAAAGAGTCTTCAAACACAATCAAACACCCTTGAAAATACTGGCCAAGATCACAAGAAAAGTTTAAAACGTTCACCTAGCTCATCGTTGTTCCAGTGATGTAATGTTTGTAGCAGGCCCGCCAAGGCAATCCACAGGGGAAGCTGCTGTGAGAACCGCTCTTTTCTCCTTCAGGAGTATGTCTCCTGCTCATTTAGACTAATTGATTTCACACACAGTTGTTTATGTGTGTGGCCTCCCCTGATTTTCTGAGCTCTCTTTGCTCCAAACAAAACAGCTTAGGGATGTAGATGGAGCCAATTGCATTTTGGAATAGTGGAGATAACACCTCAAAGCCAAACAGAAAAAAAAAAAAAAAAGAAAAAAACACTTTTCTTGGTTCAGAGGCTCTCTCTGGATTATGCTTTGAGGCAACTTTACAAAAGCATGCTTCTGAGGAACACCATAAAACTGCTTCAGAGACACAGTGCGCAGAGCCCGGCAGGAAAATGTTCCCCACAATGGTGGGAAGGGGAAAAAGTAACTTCTGAGCAGAAAGATATATGGCAGCTTGCAAGATTGCAAACAATAGACAACCAAGAAGCTGTCTCAAATTTTAAAGCATCCTGATTTCATAGAGCTCGTAGCTGCACTGAGAGAGCATCGGAGTCCTACTTTGTGCACGGATTGTGTATCAGGAAACTGCACTGATCTACCAAACACTGTTTAGAAAGGAAAATTTATCTTGGGCAAGAAATCTGGATATTAATTTGAAAGCACAAGACAGAGCAAGAAAGATTAACTGCCCTCAGCCTCTCCAGATCAGCCATGTGGACGCACTGCAGATTCAATCTGCAGCGAATTACAAGTCATCACACACAAAGCATTGAAGTAGCCAGCCAGCAAAACCAGTGGAAATATACTTTTGTGGATCTGGTCAGAGAATGGAATCTCTGTTCCCCAAGAAGGTCTGGGATTTCAACATTTGCCTTCATCCCAAAAAAAGATGAAAGGTCAAAATATTATACTATTTCATGCCACGAACAATTCCAAACGCTTTTGAATTGAAAATGCGGGGGAAAAAAACAACACCTTATTGATAGAAACAAAACATTCAACATGAGATGTTGATCCAAAACAAGAGATTTCAGTGTGTTGACCTGAAATTTAAACTCTTGTTTCAGATTTCAACTTAAATATCATTTTAAGTCTGAATGTCAATTGGAAACAGAAATAATTAAGTTTTGAAACATCACTATGGAAAAATGTTTTTCTTCTGAAAATTTTGTTTTATACCAAAGCATATTTTCTAATGGAAGCTTCTTTACTTTCCCTGCTCTGTATTTGTTTCTGTTGCTGCCTGAGGACTGGGCATTTGCTCTAAGCATATGGAGGTCCCAGTGAGCATATTCACTCTGGGGACACACCAGGAACCAGAGGTACCTCACAGAAGCTCAGGAACAGGCACACCTTCACCCAGACTTGTTTAGAACATATACTCCAAAATATTACAGAGCAATTGCAGATTTTGATATCAAGGAAAAGGTCCGTGGATGAGCACTGGACAAACAGAAACCCACTTCCACACACAGATGGTGGGTAGCGTCTGAGGGTACTCCTAGATGCCCTACAGAGCTCCACCTCTTATTCAGCATGCTGGATTACAGACTGCTTTCCAATGGTCTGCCCTATAAAACCTTGGAAAGGAAAAGGCAAATGGGGCTCCAGAAACATCAAATTACCTCTAATCATTTGTTGTTTATTTAATATTAATTCTCTGCATACAAACGCAAGGGAAAGCTCTAGAAATCCACAACATTTCTGATGTGTTCATTCTGTCTGAAGACATCTCTAAGCATGCATACAACCAACAGCAATTTCTGCCCCATGCAGAAATAACCAACCAGTTTTTCCTGCAGGAATGGGGACAGTAAGAAAAAGCAGAATACCACCAACACAGGGTTGTGAAGTTTGACCAAAGAGGCACCCACACCACTAATGTCGGCTGCTTCTGACAAATGGGATGATGGGCATGAACACCAAGTCTGCACTGCCTAAAAGCCACACAGCGTGTCCATTCACAGCAACCAGTCACACACAGGGGCCTCAAGGGATCAAGACAGTCTGGAAGAGCAGCTAGAATGACACTGAGGTGTATTCAGAGAAGGCACTACCAAGGAAAGAGCGAGAGGATTAAGTGATGAATTTAACACTGTTGGCAGTAGAAGCCAAAGGCTTCTGCCCACTTGGGCAGAGGAGCTGATGGGATAAGCAAGGCTCAGTTAGCAGGAGCTTTCAATGACAACAGTGCGCAGCAGGGCAGCAGCATCTGCCTGAGACCAAACAGGGAATGGTGACTGCCTGAGACCAAACATGTGAAGATGACTCTGTGGCTTTCAACATCAGACCAGCATCCGCTCCGTTGATGGACCTGGGTGACGTCTGGACCTCCGTTGATGTCTGGATGACAATCCGTAACTTGGGAACAGGCACTGGTTCTGAGCTCTTGCAATCCCACAGGAACATATCCTCTTCCTGGGACTCCTCCATCCCTGGCCCAACCCCAGCACGCCCTGAAGGCAGGCATACAAATATCCTCTTGCACACAGGTTCAATGGCTAACCCACACAAGGGTTGGGGCCCACTGAATATCACTTCTTTTACCAAGAGGGAGAATGAGTTCCTGGACCAGCTGGGAAATAAGAGGATCATCTTCCCTGTTACATCAAGGAGGTGCAGGAGCTTGTACAGGTGCCAGGCAAAGCTGCTTATCCCTCCATCCTGTGATGGTGAGCGGCACCTTCAATTTGTCCATCTCAGGAAGGATTGCATGAACCACAAGGTTCACCAGCCCAGATCTCAAGAAGATTTACCAAAGGCGGCAAGGAACTGACAGAGCCTTATCTCTAACATATTCAAAATACATTTCCTACTTTGGCCTTGTCCATAAGCCAAAGTTAGGATTAACTAACTAACTTTGTCTAAACATACATAACCACTTTTCTTATTGCTCATAGCTTGGTTTTATGCTTGACTTATGAGTGTCACCTAGCATCTATACTATGGCCTGGTCCAGACTATCAAGTTTACCCCATAAAACTTCATTAGGTCATGAAGGAAGAAGAAAAAAAAGTCCCATGCCTCTGTACACCCCAGTTAACGCCATTATTCTGACAGAGATCCCAGAAAGGCCACAGCAGGAGGTGTTGTTTCTCCCATGTTACCAGAGCTGGTGCTGCTCTGCCATGGAGGGGACCTAACAAAAGCAGTCAAATTCAGACAGAGGCTGATCGGAGTCAATTGTTCCATCTAGGCAGGTCTGACCTAAAATGGTGCTGTTTTCTTAGAAAGTACAGAAGTTTTACGTGTCTTGTAGTCAAAAAAAAAGCGGCTATTATGTGCAGCGGGTTCTTAGGCTGTTGGAGTACAACTGTAGTTATGCAGAAACGCAGACTCGTAGATCATCTCAGCGTGTTGTGGAGAAGACAGCCAGCTCTTGAGTCTTTCAGGATTGCGCAGACTCCTTGGAAAGCAGCAGAGATGCTGAAAGAGCCCGAGCAGCTCCAGTAAAAACTGCACATGAACAGTGCTGCACTCACCGAGCCTACCCCGCTGAAAACTTTCTTGCCGTTAATAAAGAATTATTAGAAGTTCATTTTGTCCTTTGGCAAAACTCCCATACAGCTTGCTAAGAATGGGTGGAAATGGGGAATAGTTAGGAAAACAGAAGAGAAGTCATGACAGGCAATTGGTCATAATTCATGCAAGCACTAACGCGGCGCTACCTGCGTGGCGGGCGGCGAAGTCTCCGCAGGTGGAACAACAGCTGCAGTCACACAGGGCTGCAGATGTCAGGGAGAAACCTGGTCTGTACACAGCCTGCTCTTGAACAAGAAGCGACACTCTGGTTCAAAACCCGAAGCCTCCACTACAGCATGCAGGGTGATGGGGCTACCCCACGAGTATCGCCTCCATGCACGATGGTAGGATTCCAGCTACTTTTTTAGCATCCAAAGACGAGCAGAATCAATGGTGATGACGGACACGGGATACTCAAACCTTCCCAACTGTGACACAGAAATGGTAACAGCAACTTATTTACTAAACAAAACCCTGGCATTCTGCCAGCTCTGATATCTACAATAATTATAGCAAATCTGGACCACAGAATACAATCAGGAAACTTCTACACTGCCCAGTCTGTAAAAAACGTAACAAACCACCTTAACACCTTCATTTCCTTTCTTTCACACAGTATCATTTTTTTCTGACTACAGCCAACTCTGGAGTACTTAGGAACACCTCAGAGACTAGTGAACCTGACAACCACAGAACAATGTTTCACCGAAAAACATTCTGTTAATGAAGACGTATTTGGGCTCACATGTTTTTCTCGACATTCCTTGATGTGTACCAAGGCTCAGAGAGGTTTTAACAGCTAAGCGAGGGATATTCTAAGTTTATTTGCTTTCAAACTGACTCGCACATAATAGAGGTGCTACAACGCTTTGGGACTCAGTGAAACAATGATGCTGAAACAGCCAAGAAACTGAACAGAGAACAATTGGAAGATAAATTTAGGGAGACCACTGAAATACCAGTATTGGTATGACTTTTGTTAACCCTCTGCCCTTAATGACTAAAATAAACCCCAAACACATGCTCCACCCAGCACTTCAGTCTCCATGTCCAATTGAGATGGGAGAGTTTAAAGAAAGCACATTATATTTTCCCGAAATCCTTCAAACAAACTACAACTTAAACTGTACATATATTTTAATATTATATATACATATATATACACGCACACAAAGATGCGATGCTGCTCTCCTTTTCTTTCCCAAAGAGAAAAACTATCAAACCCTTCGTATGACCTACTGAAAGCCAAAGATTACACCCAGAACTCTTTTTTCAAGTCTCTGTATGCAGCTGTGCCACGAGCTCTCTGGCCATGAACTGCTGCTCACTCTGGGATGATTTACCCCATCTGTGTATCCCTACGAGGCACCTAAAGAATGCATTATTTTATCTAACTTTGTTTTTCTTAATGTCACTCCAGAACCTGAGACAAAGCTTTGCAAAACTGACTCGCCCCTTTGAGCGATCAATCCCAGACTACTTAAGCATGCCCAAGCATCAGAAATAGCTGAGCCTCAGGAAAAATCGGGACCTTTGACAGCGTTTCAAGTCGGATACCCCAAATCACTAGTCACTGCTGGAAACCTTGGCCTTCAATACCTTTCCTCTGAATACAAGAGCATTAACAGAAGGCCACCGGGTTAGCTCAAAGAGTGACAGAGGAGGCCAGGATTCAAACCATCTCTCTCATGTGGTAGACCACAGCATTAACTGCACGACAACCAGGCATGCCCGGAAAAGCAGAGATCAATTAGGGGTCTCTTGCAGGGTTATGCAGGACAC
The DNA here is from genome assembly GCF_011077185.1 of Oxyura jamaicensis. Classification (NCBI taxonomy): domain Eukaryota; kingdom Metazoa; phylum Chordata; class Aves; order Anseriformes; family Anatidae; genus Oxyura; species Oxyura jamaicensis. Next base: position 63,487,916 of record NC_048893.1, on the reverse strand, counting down.
TACTGGTCTGATCCTGCCGTTTTCATTTAGATGAATAAGGCTGCCAGGCCAGGCCATATTTACTGTACCAAACTCTGAAACACTACAGAAAGTTAATTCTGCCCAGCCTGACAGAAATAGGAACGCTTCCTCTCCTTGGCTTTGCCCTCTCGCCAACTCCTTTGAAGCAGAGGTGCACATCAGTAGGTTCCCAAACAAACTGGGACCAAAGCCAGCCCAGGGAAGCCCAGGTCTGTACCAAGCAAAATAAGGGAGATGCATCCAGCAGGAAGGACCGACCGACCACCCGTCTCGGTCCTGACAGGGGCCAAAAGAGGCACTGTCCCTCTAGAGATGGCCATGGAGCCCTTCAGCATGCCGGGTCTCAGTTTGGGAACGACCACAGACAGAATGAAAATGTCTTTGGGCTGCAATGGGACAGGGGAAGATTTCCCAAAGCCCACTGCAGCATCAACAGAGCAGTAAAGAGCATCTGGAGATGACAGGCAAGAGACCCTCCAGCCCTGAGGGCTCTGAGGAGCCTTTCTGCAGCCAGATTTAAAAATAAAGCCAGGAGCAGGGAAGACTGGCTTGCCCAGGACCTCGAGAGAACCAGCGTCTGCCGGAGAGAGGGACTGAGCAGCAAACCGCCAGCCCGAGGCCGCCAGGAAACGCTGCAGCACGAGCCAGACCCACAGCTCAGCCACAAGAGAACAGGTCGGCTTAGGAGGGATGCAGCCGGCTGGGGAGTTAAATTTAGACAGGTAAACAGACCGAGGGGAAGAGGCAGGGTTCACGCAGCTCCTACTGCCCGTCTTTGCCTGGCCCCGGGGAGGACACCCCAATAACCCTGCCGGGGGGCTGCAGCCACAGACAGGGGCTCCTCCACGTGGTCTGTCTGGATGGGCAGGTGCAGGAGCGCTGCTGGCATGGACACTGCTTCCCCAGGGAAGCCAGGCGGCTGCACCACGATGTATGTAAGACTGCAGCCTGAGCTGTGGAGCCACAGCCCCACGGGCTGGGTACCAACGGGGGGGAGCTGGGGCTGCGCACACAGGGAAGGCACCAGAGAACACCCAAGGAGAAGCCAGGAGGCCACAGGGCTGGTGTAGCCATCCAGGTGCCAGAGCCCTGCCGAGCTACCTTTCTGAGGGAAAAAGGCATGACAGAAGAGGCTTGGCAATTGCTTGTGACACTTAATGAAAGAAGAAGGAGTTAAAGTCTTGCAAACTCAGCCAAATTTTAACTTGAGTCTTCCCGGCCCGGAGGGCTCGAGGGGATACACAGCACTGCCTTCCCCAGGCTGTCTGCAGCCTTGCCGCAAGCCTTCACAGCGTGTTTTACAGCGTCCAAGGACAAGTGAAGGATCCCCCCAGAAGGGCAGGCTGCGCCATACAACAGTCTCAGCTTGCAAAGTGCTTCTTCGAAGAAAGGCTGCGTAATTACAAGGGACACGGGAGCATCCCTACTTTGTGAAGCAGCTGTGCTGCAAAGCGGCAATCTGCTGTCAATGACCCTGTTGCTCTACCTCCCTCACAGCGGAGGAAGATTTGCGTAAGCCTTGTCAATTTGCAAGCCAAGGCTTGGAAGGGGCAGGGGATCGCAGGGCCCGGTGCTGCCTGTGGCTCTGTACGTGTGTTTCATCCAGTTATCTCCGCAGCCAGCCCCATAACTCACGCTCGAGTAAAGTGTGTTTTCCAAAGAGACGGTCGGTCCTTATCTGAGGGTTTTAAGAGCTGGAGAAGCTAACGCTTCCTTTGGTAGTTTGTTCCAATGGCCGATCACCCCGCTGTTAAAAACGTTGCCTACTGCTAATGCGAATGTATATTGCTTAAATGCCAGCAACATGCTGTTTTTGTGCAGTTCTCTTCTTGAATCGCAAAAGCTCTGCAAGTACCAGCTACTTCCCGCCACCGAGAGCACCCAGGTACCGCACCCAGCCACCGCTCGGCTCTCTCTCTGAAACGCTTCCTAGGCCCACATTCCTTAAGTCTGCCATTAGATAGGATTGTTTCCTGTCCAGGAACAATTCCCGTGACTCCCGTCTGCACTGCCTTCAACTTTAATGGGCCTGTGTTCCGTTTTCCATCAAGCTAACACCCCTTTCTCTGTAAAAATGGAAGCAAATCATGGGCTGTGAGGCCTTACATGACAACATGCCTTGGCTATCCGCATCCTGATTTTAAAAGTACTGTGCTTAAAAGTCTCTCTGAAATGCTCATTGTGTGTGTGTCCAATTAATTTTGAAATGATGAAATGCTTTTCACTTGAACTTTGATCAGCCATTAGGAAAAAGATCTTATGAATAGAAACGATTTATTTTCATTTAGATGAGCAATCATGCAGTCTTCAGAAAAGACTGGCTTCCCTGCACGCCTTGAAACCCAAGCCCAAAAACTTCAGGACAAAAGACTCAAGATCTGAAGCAGTCCAGAAACACAGAGGCTCACTGGGCTAGAAAAAAGAACAAATAGCATTAAAGGTGACTGCGCTAATTTATTTGTTGTGTAAATTTCACAACATTTGGTTGCTCACTAAGAGCCCAAGTTCCTGGAAACTTCAGTACACAAGAATTTCAATTTTTTCTTAAAAAGTTATGTTTCTGGCCTTTGCAGAAAAAGTCTTGAGAAGACTTTTTAAGAGAGGTACGTCTTCTTGAAAAGGGGCATACCTTGCTCCTAGAAACAATAAATCAGCAAAACCCAACTTTTCAGACCCAGCTCTTTCAAGACTTCAAGGTTTTTTCATCTGCTCTCCTGAGTTCTTGCAGACTGGGAGGGAAGGAGCTGAGAAAGAAAACTTCTTGGTGCTGGGATCCAGCAGCAACAATTTCAGCTGCGACATGCCCTGAAAGGAGGCGTGTTAGTTTTACATACAATAGAGACAGAGGAAAGGACAAAAGGGCTGCTTAAAGCTACCAGGAGGAGAGGTGAAACATTCCCCAAGTCACCGAATGAGCTAGGGAGGGACTCGCTTCCAAAAAGGAGGAATCTCTCACCGACACTCCTGGGCACAGAAACGCGAGTGAGGGATGGAGCCTGGGAGCACAGGAAATCCATGGCTGGGCTGCGGCCAGCTCGCCTGTCCAACTCTGCCTCCTACCCTCAGCTGGCAGTTGAGCCTCATGCTTTTCCCTTCATATACTTGGCTAATTTCTTTCAAGAAGAAGGAAAAAAAAAAGAGTGCTCGGGCTGGCTTTGCGGCCACACGTGGTAACTTATTCCATACGGTGTACACTAGGAGTACAAAATTCCACCTGAACTCCTTCAGCACCCAAGCTTCACCTCGTACAAATCCGTGTGTCCATGGACGGGACATTGGTATATGAGGAGTTTGTCTCTCGTGTGGAGAAGAAAATCCTCCTTCTCTCTTGGGAAGAAGAGCACGTACCAAATTTCATTCTGCTTTTAAAACACGGCGCACGCGACACAAGACAGGAGCACACCTGTGTGTTAGAGCTGCCACCACGGGAAGAAGGGCTTCCTTCAGACCGCGTGCCGAGGCACCGTGGTGAGCGCGGGACGGAAGGGCAGTGCGGGAAGGAAAGGCAACGCCGGGCTCAGGAGTGAGTGCTGGTGCCCCCCTGCAGACCAGAGGCCTGGGGAGAAGCACGGGGAAGACCTCGTAACATGCATGTACCAGATGGGGTAAAGGGCGCAGAACAGGCAGGCACAAAGAAGACGAGTGTAAAGGAAGGAGATCTCTGGACCCAAATAAAGAGCACAGGGAAAGAGCACTTGACGTTTAGTCAGCAGAGACATTGGTGCAAAAAGGCAGTCCCCACATGCTGGTGAAGCATGGTAGAGCAGATTATGGCAGAAACATGCAAACCAGGAATGCGATGTGTGTGCACCAGAGTTTCTGGCTAAGAGAAAATGAAGCAAGAACACAGATGCTTGGGTGAGCAACAGCACTGCTCTGTCATGAAAAAAAAAAGATGAACAGGTGAGTACGTGGGTGCAGAGAGTAGAGCAAGAGTGGTGATGAACACACGGGAGAGTACATGCAGGAAAGCATTAAGAGGAAGGAAGAAGTTGGACAGAGTCCGACAGGGATGCTCAACTGGTGGCAGAGGGAAAATACGAAAAACATGGGGCAACAAAGCATGTCACAGCACACAACAGTATGTTTGGGGAAGTTCTTCTGCCTGTACCGCTAAGGGAAGTATTGCACCATAATTCCCAGAAAATAAAAAAAAAATAAAAAACAAGTTTCATGAAACACGATGTTTGTTACGGGTACAGCTGGGATGCTCACGCCCTGGTACCTTAGGACCAGGCAGGCCGTCGCTGCTCGCCTGTGTCTCAGGGTGCACGAGCACCTCCTGCCCTGCCAGCGCCTATGCGGGTGCCACGCAGCAGGTTTGGGGTGAGACCAACAGCGTGGGCAGGGAGCTCGCAGGGCAGCCGGTGCCCACCCTGGGGAGGGAGCGGACCCTCACCCTCCTGCAAGGTCCGTCTTACCGGGGCAGCATCTGCTTGCCAGAGCCTCTCCTCTCACGTCAGAGGACCATCTGCCTTAGCACGGCCGCGGCTGCCACGCCGAGGAGCATCCCTCACGCCACAGCAGCCTCCCTCGTGCCAGGGCGAGGCCCGGAGCGCTCCCCAGCGCCGCACCGACCCCGTCCCACCGCGGCAACCCCTCCGAGCCCCCCGAGCACCTTCCCCCGACCCTCCAGGCCGAGCCGAGGGGCTCCCGGAGCGTCCCCAACCCGCGCTCCGCTCTCCCCTCGGCGCCCCCCGACGGCCCCGTCCCCTCCGCCGGGCGCTGCGCGGAGCCGCTGCGGGGGTCGCGGGGACCACCGTGCCGGGCCCTCCTCGGAGCCCCCCGCCGCCCCCCGCCGGCCGGGGCCGCCCCCTCCCTACCTGCATGTCCCCGGGCGGCGGCGGCAGGTGGGCACGGGGCTCGGCGCCCCCCGGACACCGCGAGGGGACGCACCTGCCCCGGGGGCCGCGGCCCCGCGCCGCGCTGAGCCCCCCGCCGGCGGCTGCGGGAGGGGAGCGGGGAAGGAAGGAAGGACGGACGGAGGTGGAGGTGGTGGTCTGCGGAAGGGCAGGCTCCCGGCGCTGGGCTGCCGCGGCTCCGAGGGCGCCTCCCGGCCGAAGTTGGCGGCGGCGGCGAGTGCCGGGCCCGGGAGGTGCCGGCGGATCCCGGGGGCTCCGGCCGCCTCCGCTCCGCCTCCCCCCGCCCCGCGCCCGCCCCCCGCGCCCTGTGCCCGCCCCGCCGCCGGGAGGGGGCTCGCCGGGGCCGGTCCGGGGGGCTGCTGCCGTCGGGGGGCTCCGAGGGGGAGGCTCACGGAGGGAAGGGGTCGCTAAAGGGCGAGGGGAGGTGGCCCGCTGCTGCTGCTGCTTCCCCGAGGGTCGGTGCTGGTGGGGAAGGGGGCGAGGAGGAGCCCGGGTGCTGGTGGAGAGGCCGCTGGAGGCAGGAGGAGAGCGGATTTCGGAGAGGGGGTGTTCGGTGGGGCTGGCTCCCCACCAGCGGGTCGCACCACCAGGAATAGCGGCGGAGGCTCTGCCTCCCCCTGAGCCCGTAAAACTTGGTGGGTCCAGCTCCCGCTTCTCCTGGCGGACAGAAGCAGGGAGAAGCCGCAGGGGCATGGGCAGGATGGGTGCACGCTGCCACTGGTGGGGGAGAGCGGTGCCCAGCCCTCGGGACAGCCTGGGGAGCCGCACACACACACGGGCAGGGTTTACGTGAGCTGGGTGGCAGCTCCGCAGCCGTGCACAAAGCCACGATTTGCACTTGTTGCGTTGGGGTCCTCATCTCTGGTCCCCACGGTGTCCGCAAACCGAGGTCTGGAGCTGCAGCGCCTGGTGCACAGTGCGAGGAGCAGCCAGCCCCCGCCTCGTTGCTCCTGACGGGTGTCAGGGGTACATCTGGGAGGCAGCTGGTCCACTGGAGCTCCTCTAATTTGGGCCAGGCTGTGACAGTCGGCACAGCTCGAGGTGCGTACCCATACACAAGCATCTCCTTGCAACCAGCTCTGAGCATCCCTTCGTGTCCGTTTTGGAAACACTGCGTGAGCGTGTTTAGAGGAGCAGGTGAGGGTTTGACTCCAGGATGCACGGTGCAACTAATTGAAGGCTCTCAGTGTCTTAATTTACAACCTGCTATTGCAGTGTTTCCCATCGTGGTAGTCATTAGTGAGACTTCCCTTTAATGTGAGCAGGGGATAGAGGAGGTGCAGCTGGAGGTAAATAGCAACCTGGTGTTTGTGGTAGGAAATAAGGAACCATTGTCCCCAGCACTACGTAACCAGGAAGATAATAGTTGGTATAGCAAATACCAACTAATTAGAGGGAAAATGCTGTCTCGAAATTGCAGCTGGCTGCAGGAAATTTTTGGTGCCAGCTTTTCTCCCTCCAAGGTAAAGTTGTTTTGTGATGCTCGTCTGCCAAACTTTTAGCCTGCGCGTTCAGGCTTTGCAGAGCAGGTGCAGGGTGCTCCTCTGGGGAACCAGCAAACATCAGGGTCCTCTTTTGGGCACCCGGAGGTGTGAGGGGGAGCATTATGACTTGGGGCTTGGTGACACACTCTCGAGTGACGTGCTTTTCCAGTTTTGGCATTATAAGGCACAGCTGGCTGCAGTGGGTTAGCAGGCCTGAGCTCCTCTTTGGCACCTTCTGGTACAATGCCACGGGAATCCTGGGGCTGGCACTGCTTCACACCCCGAGATGCCTCAGGGTTACAGGTGGCAGAGGGGGAAGGCAGAGTTGCTGCAGGACCAGTGGCAGAGACGGACAGGCAGGACTGGATAGATGTGCTCCTTGAAACCTGCAGCTGTGAGCTACGTGGGCTATTCAGAAAGATCTTGGCTTATTGCAAGACCATGCTGGCTTCAGTGCAGTCCATGAGGAGGATGGGAGTTAATGCAGTTTGACTCCTTCCTCACCATCTCCACAGCTGCTTTGGTGGGACAAGAAGAGCAGGAGGGCACGTAGGCATGTGGCAGTCTGGTGGGGGTGCTGGGTGCCAGGAAGGGCAGGAGGGACAGCTGGGGGTGTGCACCTCAAAAGCTGGGTGGGAGCAGGCCCCTGGCTGGCCACATGAAGGGCTGGAAGAGAGGAAAAAGGTCCCCAGCCAGTAATAATGAGGTGTGTGGCCCATCTGGGGGAGTTTGCAAAAGGACCTGGCACCCCTCCCTGCCAGGGCTGAGGGCAAATATCATGGATGAGTTGGTCACAGCTCCCTGTGGGGCTGGGTGAGGACAGCAGGCCACTTACTGCTTTATCTTCTCTGCTGAAATCACTCTGCTAATTTTATTTCCAGGAGAACAGTTACTTGTCTACTTTTCATCTGTTTTTCCCCAGAAGTCTGCTTTATCCTCCACCAAAACACCAACTCTTAAATATCTTATCATAGTTTATCCTAGGAGGATGGAAGAGGAAAGAGGCACTTGTTCCTGGCCAGAGCTGATCTTCATGAGGTACTGGGGGCAATAGCTGCCGGTAGGAGGGGCCCCTGTCTAGCCTCAGTTGCTGAAGATGTCATCCAGATGTTCTCTGCAAGATGTCCTGATATGATTAAACCTCACTGATTTAATAATGAGCCGTGTCCACAACTGGAGCTGGTTGCGGTTTGGACTTTACGACCAGAGTCTCAGATGTGACTAATATTGGTGGGAGACGGTGTCACAGCATGCCCAGGGAAGCTCTTACATCTGAGTGTTTGCAAAAAGTACCTTAACCCACGCAGCTCCCTGGACACTGCAAGCACTGCTACGGCTCCGGTCACCCTCACGTCACCCTTTCTCTTCTCCTACAGCAGTGGGTGTCGTGTCTCTCACCTGGCTAACCTTCGCTGTTGGTGAGCAGGAGGAGGGCTGGGAGGTGCTGGAACTGCCTGAGATGTGGAAATCCTCAGCTCATTGTGGTGCTCATAAGCCCTTATCCCTTGGGAAGTTTCTTCTGTCCATTTTGTCTCTGCACAACCAGCTTCCCCCCAGGCAGAATGTCCCGTGTTCTTTCTGCAGGCAGGACAGAGTGGAGACCAAGCCGATGCCCATCCTGTGACACCTTTCAAGGAGTAGCTGCTTCTCCTTGCTACGTTTCTTTCATTGGGATGGACTGGACACTTTCTGCCTTTTAATTAACATTCGCCCCACTCTCCTGTGGTAGCATCAGTGGAAGCAGTAGGAGCAAGTCAAAGGAGGTGAATTTGTTCAGAGGAGCTGAACAAGTTTCCCGCAGTGAGATTTTTATGAGTCAAGGTGGAATTCAAGGAATAAAAATCTGGAAATGGAAAAAAAAAATAAAAAAAAAAAAAATCTCCAGCTCCTGCCAAAGGAGGGCTTATTCCAGATGAGTTACCTGATCTGACCTGCCTCGCAGGTGTGAAAACCTTCATTGACCCACCCCATGTTCTCTACCTGCCCCTGCAAACCCCAAAGAAAACCACCACCTTATTCCCAGCCACTGCCCTCATGGGAAGCAGCCAGTTTCCCGGAGGCATAAAGCTCACGACCTGAGAATTTGTGGCACTCCACAAAAGGAAATATAGGCTAAACTTCTGAAACATTTCCTCATGTTGACGTCTTTCAGGCTGTGGAATCGTCCCCCCGGGGACACGTGGATGCTCCGGAGGCTCCTTGAGTCAGTGAGACAGGACCGGACAAGGCATGGGGGGACACATTGTTGGGAACGTTACTGCCCCTGTCCCTGGGAGAGACAATGAGGGGGGAGAGAGGAAATAAATTAGATGACTTGAATCATTTCCAGCTCTAATTGCTATGATTGTGCAGTAGTTTTCCCAGCCTCAAGTATAACATTAACCATCAAAGCACGATTTCACCCACGGTCAATTAAACCAGGATTCATCTGGCCTGACATCACCAAGTAAAATCCATGCTGGACTCAGGGACACGCGGCTGAGAAGAGGTGGGAGCCGAACGGGGGCTCTGCAGGATGGACAGCAGCTGCTGCCTTCGGAGGTGGATGCTCAGCATATTCTTCCCCTCCACCAGCACAGGGCACAAAGAGTAATGCAGCAACTGCTTGATGCAAATTTGCCTTTCCTCACCTTGGTGTTGTGCTAGTAGGGTCCCGGGGAGTCCTCCAACACACATCACAGTGAGCTCCTCAGGTGTCCACAACAGGTCTGAGCATCTGGAGCTGCGTTTCTCAACGCTGAGCTCCACAGACTGGAGAAGTCAGGGCATCAGGGCTCTCTCCTACAGCTGCAGCCCTTCTGCTTTTGGCTCCTTTCTCTTCTTCCCCTGGTCCCTGGACGAAAGGGTGAAATGAGAAGTTTATTAGGTCTTAAATACCTAGAAGTCAAATAGTGAGACACCCTCTGCCAAACACAAGGATTTAAAGGATGCGGTCATAACCAGCTGGACCTGGTGGCTGCGGCGAAGGCCTGACTTGCCTGGCTCCACGTAACCCGGCAGCAAGGCTGGGGAGAGCACGCAGAGTTCATGCCTCCTCGTTTAGCGCTTTAATCATTAGACAGGCGCTCCCGACAGCGGGCTCCGTGGGCTCGGCGGGTTAAAGTGTAACTGCCCTCCTCGGCAGCCCCTGGACAGGAGCCCTGGCTCGCGTGACCGAGGGCTCCAGCCCCCCACACCAGGCCTGCCCGCTCAGGCAGGGATGTGGGGCAGGCCTCAGCCATGGGCTGGCACACAGGGGGTGGCAGGTGCCCCAGGGCCAGCACGGGGCACTGAGCCCATGCCGGGGGTCTGGGGCTATGTGGTTAGTGGAGGCGTGAGGCCACGGCCACGGCCATAGCCAGACGGTGAGGTAATCTGCCCCCGGCCCCCTCCTCTCAGACCAAGTCTCTCGGTCTCTTCTACTTGGCTTAGACCCTGAGGCGAAGAGTTGTGCATCCTTTCCAAATTTTTTATCGGCATGAATTATGACAACTCTGGATATTCTTGTTGTCTGTTCGAATGGCCAGTCCCTTCCTCAAGTCTTACTTAATTCTTGGCCTCGGCTGCTTCCTGTAGTAACAACCTCCGCAGCATAATTAAACGTGGTCTGTGACAGCAGCCCCACCAATGGCTTCAGCAGGGGCTGCACGTGTGTGCATACACGTGTGTCCGTGCTCATGGGTGTGCACACGTGTGCGTGCAGACCGGGGCATGCAGGAGATGCAGGGGGAGCAAGCATTGCCTTGCCACAACAGGATCAACCCCAGGGAGCGGCCACCCCATCAAGCCCTCCATCCAGATCAGTGCCATGATGCTGATGTCCCATGAGTCTGGCAAGAAGATGTCCCCAAACAGCTGAACATTCGCTGTTGGTTTGGGGGGAAAGGACAGGCGGGGCCCTGTCAGAGACAATGGAGGGGTTCACTTCAGTGGGTAAGGGCAGAGGTTGGGGCTGACAGGGGCAGCCCCTTCTCCCTGCCCAGGCCCCAAGCCCCGTGTCACAGCCCACAGCAGCTGTACCGAGCCCTATCCCTAGGTCTGATGCCCCATGGACATTTCCTTTCCACAGGCACCCCATTGCTTCAGCTGTGTGTGTACAAGGTCGGTGGGCATCCTCATCCTCCCCTTCACCTTGCTGAGAGCCTCTCCATGCTGCTGCTGGCATGGGGTGATGCAAGCTGGCTTTTGGGGCAGGCGACACGCTCCTGGCTGGGCAGGTGGCCGGGAATGTGCTGACAGCACCAAGCCAGGAGGGTGCAACCGGTGCCACCAGGGTGCTTGGGAAGTGGGCAGTGCTGGGTGGGCAGGATGTGTCACCGTGCAGATGGGGAGGGTGGCACAGGGTGGCGGTGCAGGGGGTGGCTGGGAGGGACCTGATGCTTGTCTGCCTGGCACACCACTGCCCATGGGCAGAGCTCACACAGCCTCAGGACAAGCGCTATTTAGAGCCAGCAAAACCACAGCACGCTTCCTGCTTTTATTTCTGGGTCCCATAAAGCCCCGAGATGAGCTGAAGAGCATAAGCAAGGCCTGGGACGATCTCCGTAGCTGCTGGTTTGGCTGCTTGCAAACCAAACAAATGACAAGTAAACCTTTGTGTGAAAATCATTGCATTTTGTTGCTCCAGAGCGCCCTTTGATGACAAATGCCTTTGGTTAATAGTCTCACCTTCACAGCTCAGCCCAAGGGGAATATAAAAACAATTCTTAGACACAGTGGTTTTTAAACAAGTATGTATAGCATTGGTAATATGGGGCTTACACAAACATCAGCATTAAAGTTTCCTCATCTGCCTATTTTGTGTGCTATAACTGAAGCACCAGTTCAGCCACAAGACATGAGGAGAAGAAGCCCTGTGGCAGAAGATGGTTCTCTTCAGAGGCACTCAGTTGTTACATTGACTACGGTCTGAGGGCCCAGGCACTAGACAAAGTGTTGCACGCAGATACTGGTGCTCCCCAGCACATTTCAAGGGCTCGGCCAGGAAAATTGTGCCCACAGTATGTATTTGTGCATTCAATGAACTAAAGACTTAAAACAAGTTCTTCCTTAGGTTGCAATTATCCTTGTAAGGGTAAAATTAAACTACATGGGGCAACTCTGGCTTTAAGTTAAATTGTTTTTGTGTTCCATCTTTTCTCTGGTCAACTTCCTCAAGAAAGTCATGAATGAATTTGCAGCTTGAGGCACTGATCTTCCAGGATGCACAGAACACCTACTGGCTAACACCAGTCATGGCATATGAGGTTGAGCCAAAAATCACTAAATACTTCAACAGATCCTGGGACCGTAATCATATACACCTGCCAAGGAGGAAAAAAAAAAAAAAAAAAAAAGAAAAAAAGAAAAGAAAACCTTGTGATTCATGCCCCAAAACATGATGCTTGCTCACATGCACAACATCTTGTTTTCACCTGGGAGGCTTTTTGTTTGGTGGGTTTGATTCTTGTTTCTGAGGCTTTCAGGTTCACTGAAGCTCCATTTTACTTTGCCTCTCTCCAGCAATGAGAGCTGGAATTTTTCTTTATTTTTTTTGGTACATGCAGATGGGGACCTTCTTTCCCTTGCAGGACACTGGGACTGTGTTTTGAAGAACAAAGCATTATGAAAGGTTGTAACATCACGTTCAACACTTTCAAGTTGTGGCTGGTATATCATCCATTATATAGAAGGATGAATAACCTGTACACAAAGCCTCATAGGGAGTGAATGGGCTTTTGGGTGGTGCAGAGGGCCCAGATCCATCTCTGCTGATATTTAATGAATATATAAAATTGGGCTTTAGGGGTGACTGCATCATTCATTGTCAGAGAGTTACAGGAACCTTTCCAAGCACACGGAATAGATACTCCAAGCATCAGTCACCATCTGCAAGTCAGGCAATGAAAAGGTATGTGTAGACAGAACCCTAGCAAATGCAAGGAGGGAAAGTGACCTTCAAGTTCTTCTTTTGTTGATTTGCCCTCTATCTTCTCTTAAAATTTCCTTGGGTCTTCCTTGCTGAGAAGATGCTGGCAGTTAATGGTGTCAGCACTTGAGTGAGGATGTGCTTCAAGACACGCCTGAGAGGCAGGGACCTGGTCACGTCTGGCTCTGAGCTGGGCACGAAGCGATTGCTGCTCCCCTGACTCTTTGCACGGTCAGAGGCTCCCAGATGATCCCTGACAGCCTTGCTGCACAGTGCCAGGCTGCAACACACCCTGCAGCTCAAAGGTCTCCATCACGTCTGAACTTGCCGAGATATCATCTTAAGATTGCACACGTAATGATGAGCACAAGCGATATTGTTGCGCTGAACAAGGTCTCTTACCAGAAAAACAAAAACAGGGAAAGTTGGCGTCATCGTCTCTAACCCCTGTCGCTACTCAGCTGTGAGCGAGTGCAAAGAAAAGCTCTGGGTCAGCGTTCGCTGGGATGACTTTGCTGTGTGGGTCTAAGACTGATTTCCCAATGAAGTCACGCTCCAGTCTGTCACCTCACACAAAGGAAGCCTCTGGGTCATCCGTGGTGATATTTGTCTGCAGCTCTATAGATAGCTTTGATCTACTCTTCTGACAGATGAACATAAATAATTGTGCTGCCGCTGTTGTTTTCAGGAGTCATCACTTCATGCACAATGGGATCAAATTAAAGCCTCCAACTGTAGGGGCGCGGATCAGCCTTTCACTGCCACCTTGAAGTCATTACGCCCCACTTGGGTCACTCGCAGGCCAGGGAAGGTTGCAGGGACTGATGTGGCACCAGGCGCTCCACGTCTGACACCAACTGCGTGATAAAACACTCGGTCCTGCCAACAGCGCTCCTCTGCCTCTCCTGGGCTCACAGGCTGGGCGGTGGAGAGCTGGGGGTGTACAAGCAGGGGGTGGGGGGCTGAAGGCATGGGGTTGGTGGTAGATGTGGATTCCCCATGGAAGCTCTGAACTTGTGTTTTCCTGACAAATCCCTGTTTTCTTGGGCTGACTCCAAGCTGCTGCACCCCTCCTGCCCCAGTCCAGCAAGGGACCCGCTCTGGGCTCGAGATGTTACTGCCAAACCAACATGGGAGGACCCTCTGGGGGGCAGGAAGTGCAGTTTGTGGGGCACAACATCATCACCGTGATGAAGGACTTCAAAGGCCAGTTTCTTTAATATGCACTCAAAAGAGTCTCGCACCTCTAAAATGATTGGAAAAAATAGGGGCCTTACAGCACCATGTAACTGGAAAAGGTCACAAAGAAGTCTGCAGAAACCAGAGGGGACTGAGCAGTTTGGTTCCTGTTTTCACTTCAACCACCAGCAGCACCATTTGCTCCAGGGCAGCAGCTCCTCCATTTGTCATGCCCATCCGATAACTTCAAAAGTTACCAGCAACCCCCTCCATTTTAGAATTCAAAACTGTTAAACGTAAGATAAAAAATAAGTGCCGTTTTCTGAGACACACCAAAAGCTGACAGTACCGAAGAGTTGGAAGCCACCTCCTTAGAGCATTTTGCTAGCCTGTCATCTGAGCAGAGAGTGCAAGCAATTGAGTTACTGCCCCTTCACAAATTGCTGCAAGTTAGCTGAGCTTTAGTAATTGGCAGAATGCATACTCTTACCCCAGTGCTAATTTAAGTCAAGTGCGTCAGCCTGAACAGTAGCTGCCAGCTAGCATTGTCCTCTCCTCACTTGCTGAGTAGCTGAAAGACCTTGCCACTGTCATATATCATTGGAGATTCTTGTTTGTCCATACAATCGTCTGTTGTAGGACCTACTTGTATGCAGAGAATCAAGGTAACAGCATGACTTCCCGCTTATCCCGGTTCATTTTACATCTCCGGGAGCCCTGAGACTCTGCAAAAACACCAGTATTCGCCAGTCACGCCAAGCACAGTAAATAGGACATCTCGGGAACAGAGCCAAGCCCCACACAAGCCCATTAATATCTCTGTAGCATAATGCAGCCGAGGTGGTGGCAAAGTGTTTAAAAAAAACAAAACCAAAAAAAAACCCACTCCACTTAACAACAACAAAAAAAAAGAAGCTAAAGGAGGACCAAGCAATCTCACTCCTGTCTTCAGTAGATTCCCGTCTTCTGCTGAGCACTGACCTTTAATGAAGCCACTCTTGTCTGGGTGTGCTCTGCCCAGGACAGGCAAAACCAGCCACAAACTGCACGCTCTGGCCAGGGCTTTGCATCAATCCCCACCCACAATAACCCAACACAAAGCTATGTTTCCTAAGAGGAGAAGACAGGAATGATTGTAGTAAAGATTGTGGTGTTTTCTGCTGCAGCTGGAAGTGCCTTGGAGTGTTTACTATTAAATATCAAGCAAGTGCTGATAATGTTCAGGTTGCAGGCTGCCTGGTCCAGGTGGAGTGATGGTTTTATTGTGCTTTCACATTTGATCTTATCCACAGTAAGCGATGCCCAAAGCACCTTCCCTGTGAACAGCCAAGCATACCTTAGCTCCAGTGGGTGCCACCCATGGGTGCTGCTGAGCCCCAGCGCCTGCAAAAACAGCCTTACACAGCTACTGCTTGGGCTGGGAAAACACCCCTGAAGCTGGAGTGTGCTACTTTACAGCAGTCAAGGGTATCAGCACAACATACCCCTGATTTCAACAGCAGCAATAATTCAAGGTAACCTTGGTAGCCACGCTTTGCTTACTCAAACTTTAGTGATTATCACCACCAAATTACTAATAGAAACTATTAATGGTAAATTAAGCCAAACCACAGTGGCATGAACTGCAGACTGAAGTCAAACAAGGACCAGAAAATAAGATGCTGAAATCATTTACCTCCTTCTGCACTCCACACTCAGTCTTTTAGTCACACACGTGTGTATTTCACATGTCCTCCAAGTCATTAAACACCTGATAGAGCATATCACTGCTCCTACCAACAGCAGCATAGAAGTAGACACAAACATTTGCCTCTTCCATGGGACAGTGGTCACTTCAGCAGGCAGAGCCTCACGCATATTACATAGGACTTTGTAGGAGGATGGAGTAACCTGGAACAGCCTGGCTAAGAAAGGCAATGGATTTAGGAGCCAGTAGGGAAAACCAGAGAAAGCACATCACTACCCCCACACCAACATCAAAGCAACTCTCCCTCTAAGCCTTTGCCTCCCCAGCAAGACTCAGACAGCAGAGCTGCTAGAGGAGGGTTTCAGTTACCAGACCCATTGGAAACAGGTGGAGGCAATTCACTCCCAAAGACCCATCAGGTGGGGAGGTGCCTACGTGTGGAGGCAGAATCAGGGCTGCTCACAAGCACTGCCGAGTCATGGGGGGCTTTGCAGCCTTAAACATCCCTGCCAGGTTTATGGTGGAGAGGGGCTGGACGCCTGCCAAGAGGAGATGAGCACTGAAACACAGTGAAGGCTTGGGCATGTTCAGGGGTATGGCTGAAAGGAATTAGATTGCATTTTCACACCTGCAAAACTAAGTCGAGACAAACACCCAAATAAGTGCATGATACCCCAAATAAAAAGATTTTTCTCATTGGCCTGAACAAAGGAACACAAGCACAGAGAGATGATCCCAAATTTAGCTCTGGATCTGGATGATATATATGTGCTTGCTGTGCCAGAGTAAATCCCCTGTTCCAGGCACTTGTGAGCTGTGGAATTTGAAGTCTGGGTCTTCCCAAATGTCAGGATCTGGTTCATTTTAGAGTCAAGTCAGAGCAGATTTGAGTTCATGTCTCCTAAAAAGTATGGAAGGACTTTGAGGCAATTCCTTCTTTATTGGAACAGCCTACTTGGTGTCTGGGAGGTCACAATTTACAGAATCAAAGCAGTGAGAGGCTTGCAGCGCAGAACCAGTGGCCTTGGGAAAAGCACAGATGACAGCAATGCTAGGGCTTATGTAGTTACTGATTTGAAGAAGTCAGTGCATCCTGCACACTTAATGAAGGAAAGGTTCTGTAAGAAAACAGTTGTGTAAATACATCACTGAAAATTGCATCATGGACCCATCAGGCGTGGAGTCATGTAGACTTTCTAATTTCCAGACCTTTGGCATTGCAAGCTTAGCATACCTTAAACATGTTTTTCTGTATGCAGCAATATATATATATATTATCACACAGATGTACAGATACACAGATACATGCACACATGCACGTCAATGCATTGAGCTACAGATGACACACTGTTTAAAGCTAAAAACAGTTTCTATGTGTTATATAACTGAGTTTAAGTGCGTTCATATACATTCCAAGACTTGTGGTTCTCCAAATGGTGCGCCGTTACAGAAAATGAAGGGTTTACTCAAGCTGAACAAAAATCCTTTTAGGAGGGGCTCTGGGCTAGGGCAGCAACCCTTCTTTTTTTCCAATGCAGAAGGAAACCGAGTGACTTAACTTGCCTTGTGACAAGGTTTGCGTTCGTAGATGTTCCAGGATCTGAATTCCCATGAAAAGAGCAACACGCAAAGGGACTGCGGATCCTGGACCTAAATATTTAACTTCTCGATGACTCATCTAGAGCAGTCCCAATGTTTGCAATTGTAACCCTTTGGTAAATGTGACTGGTCACGGATTTAAAAACACATGGATTTAAAGCCCACACCCACAGAATTAATTGCTATAACCCCACTACACCCTTGCTGGTCCTGGCTGGCCCACGCTGACATGACAGAGCACCAGGACATTCAGGAATGGAGTCTACCAACAGAAGATGTTTGGCTCTGTTTGCTTGACATGGAATTGTTGTTGTTCACAATTATTTTTATTTTATGCAGCTACAATGTATCTGGTTTTCTGGAGCATGCTCCCTTTCTTCATTTTGAGGGCCTTTTGAGATGGTTAAGGGAGGATTTTGGCCACTTGCCTAAGATTTCCAAACACCCTGAAGCCCAGTGAGAAGAGCAGCTACTTGATATCTCAAAGCCCTGCTCTAAAGGTCACTAGCCATATGCAGATCACCTCATTAGCGCAGGCAATTAGTTTGCAATTACTGTTTTGGGTAATCCTGCACACACGCAGTCCAGCTGATGCATCCCTACAGCATCAATCTGCAGCAGCAAGAGGCATCTACACAGCACAACTGCAGCTGACCCCGTCGGAAACAGGAGATCCTAAATACACTGATCTTCCCAGCTGCTCGCTGCTGTGGCTTCGGCAGTTTCCCTGACTGCTGTAATTTAGAAATGAGACAGGGCAAGTGTTTCACTTGCCAGGAAGATGCATGCGTGGGGATGTGAGAGGCCGGTCAGCGAGGAGGGGAGCCCTTCCTTCCCCGTAACCCACCTTTGCAATGCCCACCAAGCAAGAGAGGAAAACATTGCAAACTGGTGTGCGTTTGATCATGGGGCTGACCATTTTCCCTCTTCTGCAGCCTTGCCTGTTTTTTGTCACAGTGACAGCAGTCAACACGGACAATTTTATTCAGATGCCTCATTGCGCTTTACTGCAGAATACATGAAATGTAACCTGATAACGCACAAAAGGGATTTGGCATCTTCGCTTTGTAGCGTGAACAATGTTATTGTTACGGGCCATCCAAGATATGAGTCAGCCTGCGGGGACATGGTGGTGCAGCCCACGGAGCAGCCCGGGCCCTGCGAGTCCACGGCCCTGCCTCGGGCCTGCTCTCCGCTGCTGGCAGCACCACCCTCACCTTTCGCTTGTCCTCCTGCTGGACAGGACGAGCCCCTCAGAAACGGCACCAGGAGCACTTGCAGGCTTGCCAGCTCTCCCACTGTACAGCAATCGGTTAAATTTATGTGGCATGTGGTTTTGTTCAGCTGATCTGGGCTCTGCTGCAAAAGCCAGGCACACCCTGGCCTGACTGGAATCGTGAACCCCCTTCCCAGCCAGACACTTAAGTGAACATTAAGCAGACTAGGCACCGAAAGGCCGCTGGACTCTTCCTTTCAAAGCTCCTGAGACCCTTAATCCCCGTGTATCCTTTTTCCACACGCAGCTTTATGCATTTGATTGAAGAGCAAGTGATTGAGATCCAATTACCTGCGGGAAGGGACCCTGCAGGCGCTGGGACCAGGGCGCCTTTTCCTGTCACGTGCGAGGTCACTCCAATGGAAGCAGCAAGCTGGGACCTTAAGAGCCCCTTGAAATGATAAATCTACTGCGAGCAGAAGGGACAAGGCCAGCAGAAAATCCCAGAGAACAATCTGCTTCACGGATAGACAAAAGGGGGAAGGAATGGAGAGGCTTTAAAAGAGAAACTAATTGGAAAGTGTCCTGACGTGGGGAAGTCTTGTCTCCCTGGGCTTTGGGATAGCTGCAGAGAATCTGGTGGAGTGCGTTTAAAATGGACATTGTTCTACCACTGGGACCTGGTGTTGCAATGCTATTCTCTTTAGAACAGTTAAGAAATGCCAGAAAAATGAGATTTTACAGTGACATTACTCAGGCAATCTCCTGTGTCCTCAAAATGCAGCTGGAAGCTGGACACTGAGTTGAATTTGTTTCCTCCAGTGCTGCAGGGAGGCACGGGCCACCTCAGGTGACAAAGCTGCAATTCTCCAGTAGTGGCTGGTGCTGTGGGGACAGGACCCACCTTCAGGTTTCTTGTGAAGCACGCTGCATAAGGCAGCCTTGCTGGCCTTTGCACAGCAAGTCTTTCCAAGCACATTACTCCATACGACGTGATCCTGAATTTGGCTCAACGCTGGATGTACATCTGGGATTCAGTCACTCATCAGCAACGTTGAAGTCACATTTATTTGGAAAACAGGCGAGAGACAAAGGGAAGAGCTCACTGTAAACACAGTTGCTTTATCTCCACTTACCTGGCCCATGAGGTCCCAGAGTATCTGGGACAGCCCTACATTGATGCTCGCTCACATTTATTTACCTTGCAGCAGCCCCTCTACGCCCACCCATACTGCCAGGAGAAGGGGGGAGCTGAGCCCCCCAGCAGGGGCAGCTGAGCCCCCAGATCTGCGGCAGCAGATCCAACCCCAAGCATGCTCTCGAGGGAGGAAGAGCCATGCAGCTGCCCAGACCTCCTGCATGCCCACTGATCCTTGCCGTGCAGGGAGGGTACTGAGGAAGATGCACCGAGATTCACTGAAATGAAGACATGGCACAGAATTTTTAAATAATTTTATAATTTCCTGATGAACTTAGTCTGTGAATAAAAAAAGAAGAAAAAAATGAACAAAGTGTTTATATTATCAAGGCAAAGTTGAATATAACACATTTTCTTTGCAATTTCATTATCCTGTCAGTAACATGACTCCAGCAATAAAACACATACAAGTTGAAGGCAGCGTGCACACTTGCATCACAGACATCAATGTCTCCCGCTGCTGTTATTTCAAAAAGGAATTCAAGTACACTAGATCCCATACCCAAAGCCTGTCTCCCCCTCCACTAAAGTGCAACACGTCTATTCCAAAGCAAACGAGGGACACACATCTGCAGCCTGGATGGAGCATCCCACAGCTTTTTCAATTCTTGGGGCAATCCTCCAGATTGCTTCCCCCCAAACACACACTTTGTGAACCAGAACCTGGTGTGTGGCCCTCATCATTTACTGGCTTGGAGGGAAACAGCAATGTACTATCATAGTGGGCTTGGAGTGGCACAGAAGTTATTTCCCTGTTCATGGTCCCATTTGATTCATCCTCCTTCAGACTCTGAGCAGATAAAGGCATTCGCCACCCAAACCTCCCCAGATATACTGTAAGAAGCGTCTCAGAAAGGGCCACGTGCAGTCAGCTGCCCCTGAGCAGGCACAGAGGACAGGGCACGTCCCATGCACTGCCAGATGAAATGCAAGGGTGGCCACGCATCACAAGGACTGAGGCTTGGCCATGTCCATGCACAGCTGGCAAGGTGGGGGAAGATTAAAGGAACAAGGCCTGCCTGTAAAATTTGGCTTCAGATTTGGATTTTAGATGACAACCACATTTCATAATAAAAGAGACTACACACGACTGATGAAGAGATCATTTTTTTGTCAGTCCAAACGGAAAAAATAATGTTTTGAGAAATAAAACTAGAGAAGCATCAAGAACCCAGGGCAGAAAAATCTACTTAAAAGCAAAATCAATTTACTTGACTTTCAAGATCAAAACTGGAAGTTCAAAATGAGGACAAATAGCATATGACAATTAAATTTGAAATAAAAAAATAAATTAATTTAATGAAGTTCTTTACCTAGTATCATAGGCAAAGCAATTAGTGTTGGTTTTTTGTTTGTTTGTTTACATTACATGCCAGTTTATCCTCACGTTGTTCCTTCTAGGTCTGAAGTAACCACAACGGAAGGCAGCTGATAGTCCTTTAATGTCCTTTAAATACACTGTTGTGGATATGTGACCATTACTGGACACAAGGAGATATGGGTCTGAAAATGGGCCTACATGCCACTCGTAACTATTCCAGCCAATCTGCACTTGCACGTGTCCCTGGCATTTACGGGTGCAATCCAGAAGACTGTGAAAATCTGGCCAAGGTGTCTGGTCCATTTACATCAATGCTTCGTATTTTAAGGGACACCCGATGTAGGCAACTGCTACTAGAAAAGACTGATTTCCAAAATACTCCTTCATTCTGTCCATTTCTGTATTACACGTAGCATGTACAGTATAAAACTGGGAAAGCAGGAATTTACAACACAGGGTTCGTAACATTTCCAAAGAGGCCAAGCTCTCCTGGACATCAAAAGCCTACAAAAGGCCACTTGTTATAATTATGAGCCCACAAATCCTTTTCCGTACAATCCTGAGAGGAGGAGTCAAGGCTTTGTTGCTTCTGTACTTGAATTCCTTTTGAAGAAATTTATTTTTATATATTTTTAAAACACATCTTTTTCGGTTCTACTACTATCTTTTTTAATCCGACAACAGACACACATTGTTGGTAACTGCCCCAGCCTTAGGACCACACAGACAATATCGACAAGCAGAAAACAAAACAGGAAAAAACGCCCCTGAAAAAGTCAGGAGAGATACTGATGACAGGGTTACAGCACTCACCACACACACTGGAAAAAGTCAGGATTTCTGTGTTTATGCTTTTGACACTAAAAAGTTTCAAAACAGTTTTTCTTTTTCTTTTTCTTTTTCTTTTTTAAATAGTCAGTGGACACAGCCATTTTGTTCAGAAGGATTTGCTGATGTGTAAGGTTCCTCCCGTATATGTGGAAAAAAAAACAATTAAAAACATTATTTTGCTTAAAAATCCCCCCAGACACTCGTTTTCCTCACCGCGCTGACAAGACTGATTGGCGGGGCTGCTCTCGCCAGCGGTGGCCGCCCAGGCCGCCCTTCGCCTGACCCTTCCACCCCACCAGCTTCACTGGGGCAGTGTTAGTTATCCTTTGCCTTCTGCTTCCTCCCCGATTCCCCGTTTCAGTGCAGACGTTGAGCTGAGTAGAGGCTTCCTTTAATGTCAGATGCCTTGATTGTACTATTTCCCTTTTTATTTCATCAGTGTTATGGAGAAATACATGCGTTACTTTATGTAGCGAAACTTTTGCTTTACAATGGTATCAGCACACGGCTCTTCACATTCTTTGTAAAGAGCCCTTCAGTGGCATTGATTGGCAATTAGTACAGGAGTGGGAGCTCAACCCTGTTAACCTTTTATCAGTTGCAGAAATTTCCCAACAAATTGAGCATTAGCAGCAGAATGGGTGGAATTAGAGGGCAAATGAAAATAGGTGCCCCTTTGGTTCAAAAAGCAGGGTTATGTGTACAAGCTTATGACATTAATGCTCCCTTGTGCAAAATACTGAGAGCCACAAAGTACCAGCAAATCTGATCGAGAAGGTGTATTCCAGCAGTGCAACTGGAAACTGCAACAAACAGTCTTGTGCATCGCATGACCTTCGCCTTCCGTCCCCTGGACTTGGCAAAAATCGGATACTCCAGAGAGTTTGGCATTTTCTAGAGGGAAAGCTGGTTAAAGGCAGTCAAAATGAGAGAGAATACCAGAAGCTTAGAGTTTCGCTTGGGAGCACTCCAGTCAATTCTTCCCATCACAAATAGTGCTAATGTTCTCACACTGCAACTCTAGTGTTATAATGTCCTTTTAGTGTTTTAAATGAGGCTTGATTCAGAGGAAAATAAGTACTTGGGCTCATGGATATCATCAACATCATGGTTGGGGTGTCAGCTTTTACACTGTACATGGGCTTCAGGCTTGAGTTATTTTTTAGCCCAAACACAGCTAAAATTACCTATTTAATTTTCTACAGACAGCTTCTCAAGTCCTTAAGTCTCTGTTTCTTTACAAATGACAGCTTGTAAGGAAAAAAAAAATCAAAGCAATCAAGACTTTCACAACTCCCACAGCAAATGGAAGTTTGCAAAAGAGGAGAAGAACAAGCAAGTTTCCCCAGGCACACTGGGAACAGGACAGGGGACCCATGAAGCTGGAAGGCCCCTGAATTTCCCAGAGGTGCTGCAGTGTAGGACTGTTGTGCTAGGAAACTGTCTGCATCTCCCTGGCTGCTGACACCTGGATAAAAGATTTTAAAGGAGCTGGGGAGGGTTAGGCAACTGGATGAGTGTCATGGTATACGCACACATATGGCCCTTCTGCATGTGCCTGATACGCAGTTTCTTGACGGATTGCAATAACCAAATCCATTAATTACCCTAAGGCCAGCGGTACGGCACTCCATACAAGCAAAAGGAAAAGCTTTCACTGGTCATGCTCAGCAGTGACCAGCAGCATCTCCCAAATCCCACAGTTCCCCGAGCTATTCACTGTGACAAGATCTCTGTCTACACAGGATCAGAGAGATTATCTGAAATAGTTCAATGGAGATCAAGTTGGATCAAGTCTGTTCCCAAATGAGATCTGCTCTCTCCCTGAAAGCACTTTACTGAAGTCTAAGATCAGTGTTTAAGATGGTAAGTCTAGAAGCCCCCGAAGATAACAGTAGTTAACGAGAAAACTTACAAAGGCCCAATAATCCAGATGGGAAGAACAGCAGGTGTGTGGCTTGCAGATAAAGACCAAATGGCCAGCGTGAAAACTAGCCAGGCTTGACAAATCCTTTCAGGGATGAAGCTGGGAGATGTGTAAACAATGAGATTCACCTGGTTTCAGATGCATGGGTCCTAAACATGCTGTCATGACAGCAACATGCCTTTTGCTGAGGCACTTGCCAACCTAGAAACAGAGCCTCAAGCTGGCAGCTGAGTTAAGGATGCACAAGAACCAGCACTGAAACTGGGAGCTTTCCTGTGATGTATGGGCAACGCAGCAAACAAATGCAATTGAAATAACAGCCAGAAATGACCACCCCTTGCTCCCATCCCCTCCCCCTTCCCCTGCAGGAGAAACGCTATCAAGGAACATCTCAGTAAGAGGTTTACAAGCAGGAGTCATTTGAACCATCGATAAGGGAAATTCCACAGCTTCTCACAGAGGAAGGATTGTTTTACAGCAGGGAACCAGGGCAGCTGGAGATTTGACCATATAAGTTAATGAGATAGTCAGGAGTGGTGGTGGTGGTGTGATGATGTTAGGCTGATGGCCCTGATGGTTTTACAGGCAGCATTAAATTCCTGGAGTGAGTAATTAGGGGTGATGAAGAAAAAGCAAGAGGAAAGATTTCAAAACAACTGCTCCTATCAAAACGTGCTGACTCAAATAATAGGACCAAAGGGGTGGTTCTGGTATGAGGCATGGCTCAGTGGTATGTACAGTCACTGTCTACATACCTTCCGGTATTTCCCCCTTGCAAACATTCAGGTTCCCATTACTCTCCTGTTCCATGAGAAAAAAAAAAAAAAAAAAAAAGCTTTGGGACACAGGCTGCTCCTACACTGAGAACTAAAGCTACATGTCCCGATCTGCAAAGCGCTGGCAGTTCAAAACATGGAAAAGGTGTGAACCACCTCTTCTTTGGAGACTTAGATATTGCTTCCCAGCAGACATGGTTATGGACACAGTTGCTTCTTTGGAATCATTACAGCTGAATGAATTTGGGTGTGATTTATTTTAAATAATTTAGTTTTCAATATAATCCATAGGTATATAAGTTTTCAGTTTTGCCCAATTTTCAGTGGTTCAAAAGAAGACAGGGTACTGCTTCACTTACTCAGACTTTTGCTGATCTCCTTTCTATTAGAAGCAATCAGTCACTTCTAAGTGTAAAAATATGCTATGAAGGACCTACAGGGGAGCTGTGCCATGGATTTGAAAGACATAAGAAATGCAGTTTTCCTGAAAGGGTTTGAAACATTTTACTTAGCGTAGCATTTTAGTGCTTAAGCTCAAAATAAAGTATGTCGTTTGGAATTAAACTGTGGGCTCTGAATGGGAGTTTTACTGAGAGAGATTATGAATGCTATAATCAGCTGATGTTTCTAAAACTTGTAAAATCTGTTAGAGTTACAGCAATGGCTGCAGGAGTCAGAGGGTTCATAATTAGCCAGTGGCAAGAAAGCCAAGATTTCATCCACTGCTGTGTTGATATTTGGTCTCCTTTCCCCCTCCCCTTGTTCTCTTAAGTAATATGAGAAAGCCCAAGGAGAATACCTCCTTTAAGGAGCACACGGGGACATGTTAAAGGGTTCTGTCCTGCAGATGCCCTCAGAAACACATAACCATCGGCAACTAGGAGAAAAAACGTTGTCTCCCCTTTAATGCAGAGTCCAAGAATTAACGTGAAAGTCCTACCCATAACATAGGATTCTGATTTGCTACCACAATGACAAATTGACCTGCTATTTCAGGTCATGTTACCTATCAGCAGGGGCTTTAATGAGTGTCAAAGATGGCTGGGAGCAAGAGTAAGGCCTCTCATATACATATAAGAATTGCACTGGTTTAACTAAAGCTGTGATTTTATACCTATCTACTAAGCGGGGTGCCAACCCCAGCAGAGATCTTCCTCTTTATAAGAAGGGGTTACTGCTCTGAATTCAAACTCATTCCTTGTCAATCTAAGTAAACCAAAATAAATTAAATTATAATTATAGTAAGAACTATGTTACCAATTTACCTAAATTAGTTTTAAAATTATACTTCTAAGCTAAATGATGCAATCTGCTCATGTACAAAATGCCTGAAACTATTCTGATGGCAGCTAGTGTTCACAAACCTGTGGCCTGAAAAATTAGCAATGGGCAAACTATACAAGTTAAAAACCTGGGAGCTGACCTGTTGACCACACCTGCTTGAACAGAGAGAGCTCTCTATAAAATAAGAACTTAGGAGGTACAGACCTATGATGAGAAACCTCAGCTAAAACAAAACAAAACAAAACAAAACAAAACAAAACAAAACAAAAAAAACTGAAAAGCTGACAGATGAAAACAGTTATCTGAAAATATGCCCCACTCAGCATTTCAAAGTCAAATCAGTGAACAATAAAAATCAAAGTTAAGTAAACAGAAAGTACCAGTATGCCTACCTTGCTTCCCAGCTGCTAGACGAAGTGACTAACAGGACCATATAGGGAAACTTTCTTTTGCTCTCCTCTCTCTGTTATTTAAGAACATAAGAAATACAGACAGGCAGTGAGACCTGAGCTAGCTAGCTGATACTGGCCAATTGTGAGCCATAACCAGAGCACACTCAGGTTTAGGTTTTAGCACTATGAAATTGAGGCTTTCAGATTTTATGAAAAAAAAAAAAAAAAAGAAAAAAGAAGCAATAAATGAATGAAAGGCAAAGGCTACCCTTCTGCAACCTCATGGAGCACTAGAGCTGCTTGCATTCATTGGATCCCCTCTTCTTTGCTCAGGAGACTTGGAAGAGCTCTGCTTAGCTGCATCCAAAAGTCACAATACCATCAACAAAGTCAGTGGGGAATTGGGTGCTAAAGTAGAAAGGCAGTGAGAAGCTGAACACAAGCATGATTGATTAATCACAGACTGGAAGAACCTAGAGAGCATGTAGTTTTTAGAGTTTGGTGTTTTTTTGTTGTTGTTTGTTTTTTCTTTTGTTTTCCTTGTAAAAGGTGCACCAGAAGTTTCTATTCCATTTTCTGTCTTTCACACTCCTCTCATGGCTCCTTGGACTGACTGGGCTTGGCCACTGGTGTGCTGCTCCAGCGGGGCCAGTGGCCGAGGTCATGATGACTCCTCAAGTGCATTGACGACTTGCTCCAGGATGTCAGGGCAGTGATCCGCTATCTGCTGTAAGATGGCATTGGCAAACTCCTGCAGCTCCGCGCTTTCCTTCTCGCCCTTTTCTAACTCGTCACGAAGCTGCAAGAAACACACAGAGCCATGATCATTCTCTGCTATTAAACGTCTTCACTGTATAACAAGTCCTGCCCAGCAGGCTCAGCTCTAAGCCAAAATGCCAGCTTCAGAAAGGCAGCAGAGTGCTCCATGCTGGGCACTTCCAGGATTGACGCTGTCCCTTGGTGGCTCCCTCATCAGCCTGCAGACATGGGGCAAGTTCCCCTCTCTTTATGTCACTTTTCCAGCCTGCGGGACCAGATTTGTGACCTTCCCAGTTAAGGCCATGTCAACATGGGAAAACCAAGTGGCTTACCTACTCCCAGATAGATTGTTTTATGATAAATATTAGAAAACCTTCCCTTGTAGAATGTTTTTTTCTGAAAGCAACTGTATTCCAGAAAAAATACAGTATTTTGCTAGTATATTAAATAGTTTGACTTTTATTCATGAATAACAGGATGCAATTACCTAGGAATTACTTCCTATATGACATCAGTAGAAATGTTACATAACTATACGAAATGCACCCTGCGACAACCAGAATTCTAATTCGTCTGTGGAAATAATCACTTTCAGATACTGTGCTTCCTAACTGGGTCATAAGGTTACCATACAGAACTGTGGTGGAGCATACATGTTTGTTGTTTACTAACTGTAAACTTCCTATTGGATTATTCTTTGTTCAGAGTAGTTGGCTCAGAATGAGACATGAAACTTCAAAACTTTATCTTACTTGCTCTTTGTATCATCTACAAACTGTTTGTCCAACAAGTGGTGTTACAAACTGCAGCACACAATGCGCTGGAGTTTATGTGAACATAGTTTTTAGCTCTGAATCTAATGGCACTGCCAGAATTAGGGGCCCGCAGCCTTAGCAAAGAGCAGGAAACATCTGCCTTCAGTAACCTGTTTATCTGACCAGCAATTGATAAAGCCCATGCTGGCCTGTGAACTATGCAGAAGAATCCCAAGTAAGGCTGTAATTTGTGCAAGCATTAAGGGATTACTGTAGTCACAATGGTCTGAAGGTCTAACAGAGCAAGGAGACGCAGCATCTCTTACTAGACCAGACGATATCATTAAATAGATTGGATAAGCTTTCAAGCATACAGCTTTTTCAAATACCACAAAGCAAAAAAACTGCTCTGTTTTATCAGTGGTATTATTTCTTCTAATTAATTCTCCATAAATACAAGACAAGCATATTTGTAGCAGGTACATGTACTTTGATTGGGCTCTGAAGTTCATTGCAAGCTTTTGCATTTAAAGGTCTTTGTTGTTTTGAGCAGCCGTAGTGATTGGCTTATCTGGTTTGAACCGTCTTTTAAATCTGATATTTTGAGTTTATAATATTACCCTTCTGCCCTGTAACACTTCTTATTCTTAAGTTATTAGTATTTTTATTGGAACTCTACAGTGTTCGTATGTGACACGGAAAGAATGTCACACTGGAATTTCTCATCGGTGAAGGGATACCTGCTCACCAGCGTATTTTGTACTTGTGTAACACTGACTGCTGTACGTCTTAACGAGGAACAATGGTCAGGCGGCAGGACAACACATTGGTTTGTGTCAGTGAGAGCACAATGCAGGGGGAAATGTTATATTCCTACAGCTAAATTTCTGTTCAGATAGGACAGCATGTCTCTGCTTAGTGATGGTATCAAGGAAAGCTTAAGATTGCTACAGTGTTACTGGAAGAAATACTGCATATAACCAAACGGCCTAAGAATGACTACAGAATAAATACAAGTGCTTTTTAGGGAAGCTATAGTATACGCTTCTATAGACAAAAGTGAGAGAAAGGAAATTAAAAGGGCAGGCCAGCTCCACTACTCCCTTTACTAGGCAGGGTAGCATATAGTAAATTATTTGGGCTTTGCGTGCTGAATGTTAGTTTAATGTGCTCTTATGTGCCTTGTTCCTACTGGCTGCCGTACTCACAGCACAGCTATATGAATCTGAGAGGGGCTTATGCCAAGAATCACAATGCAAAAGCAACCCGATCCTGCTCTGCGGAATGACATGAGCTGGGGAAGGGGGGAAACGAGCGGGAGGGGAGCACGCGGGGCTCTGTGAGGGCTCTCGGGGGAGCAGGGAGGGAACCCAGCAGGAACCCATCACGGCTCGGGAACGGCACACTGTGGTTCTGCGATTAGCCTGGTTCCAGCAGCCTGGCAGAGTTATTAGTTGGAAACCTGCAATGGGTGGCTAAGCCTAGGAGAGGTCCACTCAGCAAGCAGGATTGAAAGAGCTGGCACAGCCCGCCAGGAGTGGTGCTGCACGCGAGAAGCCAGGAGACACAGTCTGAGGAGCTACGTCTCTGGTTGCTCAGCCTAGTGAAACGCCAGCAGCTCACGTGGCCCCAGAAACAGCAGCCTGCAAACCACCTACTTCTGGGAAATTCATGGGGCTGGTTTCAGTACGGGACTCTGAGGCACAGCTTCGTTGGCTTCTGGGGCCAGAGCAAAGATTTCAGTGCCAGTCATCAGAAGGGTGGAAGGTCGTGGAGGCCAGGGAACACAGAAGGCAATGGGAGAAGAAGCAAATGATGTCATTCTCCTTTTCTTTATCCGTCCCCTTGCAGGAGCCTGTTCCGGGCTCTCGAGTCACCAGAGGAGGACCAGGAGAGGGCAGTGTTAGCAGGGAAAGCACAGCCCACGCTCCTCACGGGCCATGCTCCACCACCTTCTGTCCTCCAGGTACGCCAGCCAAATCTTCCACGGGAAACTCCAGGAAAGGTCAAAGAAATGTAAAACATCAACAGAACTTAAAAGTACCTCAGTGAGATTAACCTTCAGAAGAGAAAGGAGGTTGGTGGGCAAGGGGGAATCCTGTTGGCTGTTGTCCTCAGCCAAGGAGTACGGCAAAGTCAGTGACTTCTCAGTTTCTTGCTGCACAATTAATTCATTTATGTGAAAGTATGCACAATACAAATATTTCTTGTAAAAACAAAAGAAGCCCAACAACATAAGCCCCCACCAAAGCTGAAATAAATCAAATGCAATCAAACAAAAGTAACAAACTTAACCAGATGAAGAAAATATTCTCAAAAAGTAAGTTTTGGGCCATCAAGAGGAGACTGCTCTGAACGTTGAAGGCAAGCAATAGTACTCTGTAAATCAGCATAGACAGAAAGTCAGTGCAGCTGTCTGGCAGATGTCTGTGATGCAACATCTTTGAAATAAATAGCAGTGATAGCCTTGCATCAAGTTTGCTAGCTTCAGAACATCTAGGTTTAATAATGAGATTTCTACTTAAACAAAGTCATCTTAATTGACTGTGTGGCTGGTTACAGCATTTCTGTATCATCTATGTCATCTCTGTTTACATCATTCCTCTCAGAAACAGCTGTGACCAGCATACGTCACTCCTCATTCAGGCAAGCTTCTTAATGGGGAACATCCGTGGTATAACTTGATTCACCTAGATGTTTGGCAATCCAAAATTTAGAGAATTTCTTTAAAATTATTACTATCAGCTCTTCTCCTGGTTACCTAGGTTTTCTTGTTGTGAATGCAAACGTAACCAGTGCCATGCCATTTTTCTATGAAAATAAACGTGTTAACATAGTTTTTCAGTTGGCATTTTCAGCTCGGGATATGATAAGACTCATACACTTGCCTCACAGAAATGACAAAAAAAAAGAGAGGGCCAGATATATTTGCCTAGTTGATGACAAGTAAAAATAGACGATTTGGGAAGAAAGGGATAGCAAGGACTCCCGAAGTGCTTCATAGCATTTATGCTTTATCTAGGGACAGAAAAACAGAAGGGACCTTCGGTGTCTCAGGGGAATGTAAGCTTGCAGATAACCTGCAGCAGATTCAGACACTTTTCACCACTGCTGCCTTCCTGGGTTTAGAGGAAGTTGTGATAGGAATACTTTGCCATTTATAGTTAAACTCCATTAGTGAAAATAAATAAATATATTCACCATGAAATTACCTTGCATTTGTGCTTCTCTGGTTCAAGATATTCCAAAAGATATGATTAATTGTAATTCAGAGGGAAAATAAATTCATAGTTAAGAAATACAATGCCATGATTTTACCCGTGTACTAGGTGAACCACAGTGCTGCTCTGCAGAGCCTCAGGGGCCTTTGCTTACCCTATCATGTATGCAAGGCAACATTAAGCTAAAAACCTTCTATATTTATTTATACGGAGGATATTCCCTCTGCAACGCATTATTTTCATCTTAATAATTCTGCACAAACACTGATAAAAAAAGGCAAAAAAAAAAATTGTATCTCATGCGGACAAGTTCTGGCTATGGACAGCAAAGCTGAAAGTAGGAAAGGAATCGCTTGTAGAGACGCACAAAGGCAAATTAACTGCAGGGCTTCTATAAAGCTACAATGTTGGGATCTGTAATCACATTTTCCCCAAAGTTCAGGTGCTTTTGTATCAGACTATGGCTACTCTGAAAAATAGCGTTAGAGCTTAAAATAACAGCAGTAAGCAACAAAAAGAAATTCAACTGATTTATCTTAGCCTTTGCTTTGTCTGAAAATAAGTTAAACTACAATGTTCCTAGGCAAATGTCAACAGCTTTTGCGTCTTCCCAGACACACCAGTCTAAATATATATGTTTGGAGTAATGAAAGCCAATTATACACTACCCTTTATTTCTCAACTGTATTAGACTTATACAATGGCTCAAAGAATGGGTTAGGAATATAGAAATCCCAGTCTGCCAAACATTTTTTTTCAAATGTATATCAAAAAGGTGTTTGTTTGTTTGTTTGTTTGTTTTTCTCCCCTAATTTAGACCCTTAAATATATTTTCTTCTCTATCTGGAAATGTTTTATTTTATCTTTTATCAAAATATTTTAAAAATAATCATTTAAAAATTAAAATGAGATTTTGAGGTAAGCATTCTGGCTTGTCTTTTTAGAATAATGTAAACTTAAAAAATATGTTTTAAATATACCTAAACACACTTGAATAGATTTCACCACCTATTTTGAGAAAAACATCCTTAAAAATTTGTTGAGTGCTTCTGAGGCATACATTTGAAAAACTTTGTACACGTGATTTATCCTGCATTTCTGAGCATCTCTAAGCTTTGCAAATAGCCGAAATATTATTTCTTTGGTAGTTTATGAAATTTCAAAATAAATAACTGGGAAGAAGGAATGAAATAAGTATTTGTAAGTTATACTTTGTATTTGGCTGGAGAAGTTTGACTGTGAATCCTGTCCTTGCAGGTAACAAAGTAATATTTGCCCGTGTCACAGGGCTACTGGTGAGGGCAAGGCACTGTTGTACTGCATGTACCTGGTACAGGTGAACCCCACTGCCCTCATCTATAGCGACTCACAATTTGGCATCTTACTGGGATGGTGAAAAGCAGTTAGGCAGCAACTTCCCCTGGTTTCGGTTGTTAAACATTACCTTATATGTCAGCTTACTCTCGTGAAGCAAGATGACTAGGCACTGCAATTAGTCTGTAATCCCCGCTTCATTCTGCACCTACACCTCGCCCCTTCCCTCCTCTGCTGGTGAATGGGGCTGCAGGGCTTCACGGGGACTCTGCGGGTTTATTCAAGGCAGTGACTGATAGCAGCAATCACATGACAGGGAAACTCACCTATCTACACAACAAATCTGAAAAAAATCTCTCTTTTAAGTCCTTTGTTACAACTTCTATAAGGTCAGAAGGCAGGGTCGAGGGTCCAGTTATGGTTTTGTACCTCCCCAGTGCTAAACACAGAGGAGAGGACAAAGCAGCAGGTTGTTAAATGAAATTAAGTTACATGCATCCATTTATTTTAGGATCAGAGCTTGAGCTCTTCCTACTCATTTCACATTACTTATTCCTCTTTAAGAGGAAGTTCAGGACTTTGTTTATTAAGAAGTGATGGAGAATCCCGTTAGCTCGGAAATTTCTGACAGATATTCCAAGAAAGAAAATTCTGTGGAATATTTTGTTTTTGTACAACCCAGTGAGGCCAACAAGCAACACAAGGACGCAGCTGCTCCTGCGTGTGGTTACCTTCATGCATGAAGGACACCCCACAGACCTCCCCAGCTGTCTCTCTACGCAAGAAAACCACAACCCCTGGCGATGTCTCATGCCAGTGGAGGCTACAGAAAAACTCCTTGAGGACCACAGCATCTGAGTAGCGGAACCTGTTACTAATAACAAAACGCATGGAGAGGTGAGTTGTCCTTAAACAAATGTGGTAATAGCTCAGAGGCTGACACTCCATCTGCTTGTAGGAACTGCTTGAAATGAGACCACACAACATTTTAGGCACTTGCCCCACCGAACACTTGACCTTATCCTGAAAGCAATGCTTTTCCCTTTAGATCTCTTTCCAAAGTATGAATAATTAGAGTTATTGACTGATAGCATGTATCTTAATTAACATTAATTATACTAATTCCATGCACAAATGAAAACGGACACTGTTATATCAGAATCGACTTATGGATAGTGTTTGTAACTTCAATCAGTGTTTAAGAATTATGACACTGATTCCAAGTTCTTATCCTCACCCAAAACATTAATTTAATATAAAGGCTCAAAATGCTACATAATGTAATAATTTTAGAGCGTTCCTGTATCCATTATTTTCCCAGCTAACCTCAGCAAATACGTTTGCACTTAAAGCACTATATCAATTGTTGCAATTATTACTTCTAATTTCTAACAGAGACCAGAAGTGGGCTGTTTAACTTTAACATACATTATGCATTCCCATAGGATTACAAATTAAAAATAAATGACATAAATCAGGTGGGGGAGATAACAAGCTAATGGAAGAGCAGTCCAAAAAGGAACACAGGATAAACTCTGAAGTAATGTAGTAACTTGGAATTACTCAATGCAAAACCACAGAGTAATTTCTTTAGAGAAACTAAATAAGTAATTTCTCATAGATGATACAGAAGTAGGAACGCAAGAGGACTCTGAACAAAGAAGTATACAGGAAGTTTATAAAATAGCTATTTGTAATTTAGAGTTAAGTTTATCCCACTTACGATATTGTTTGTATAACAAAATGTGTGTTTAATACTTGAAAAATTTAGCAGGCATATATGCTGTTTTAAAATTGATTTTTAAAGCTACGTATATGCAGTCTGGTGTCCTTCTGTACAAAAAGCTTAACATTAACTCTGATGAGAGTGAAATGTGAGTCACGTACGATGTAAATTATGCTGCTCCTTGGAACTAAGCCATGACTAGTTAGCTGATGCAGCAGGTTTTGACTGATACAGTGAAGTCACATTATTACCTTTTTCCTTCCTCTATTTTGAGCAGCCGAGAAGAGAAATTCCCAGTTTCTCAGGAGAGGATTAGTAACTAGGAATCCCTAGACAGTCTGTGCTTTGGCTGAAGCTTGTACACAGAGAGAAGAGATAATCTTGCTTCACTACAAGGGCTCTTCTATGACAATGAAGTTTTTCAAAAGTGCCTCTCTCTCTCAACTCATGGCCAAAGCTATGAGTACAACACTGGGTTAGTAGTGTTGTGAGACTGCCTTCCATCTCAGGTGTCCCCCGAGAGAGTATCTCATGGAAATAAGCCTGCCCAACTCTTACAGGCTGCTGTTGATGCCCAAATGACAATACAAATGGTGCTGGAAACACCTCTGGGGAAACAGGAAGAGGTCTATTGTGCAGAAAAAATGGTGCCTTGGGGTGGGCAGAAATAGCCAGGATGAAGCCTGGACATGTCAGACATGGCTGGGAAGAGCCACTGATGGCTGGGAGCTAGGGAGCAAAATGCCACTCCCTACTACTTGCAGGGGTAAGAAAATTATTTTAATCAGCCAGGTCCTTTTCTGACACAGTTTTTTTTTTTTTTTTTTTCCCTCAGAACAACCTCCAGCTGGATTTGAAGTGATGAGAAACATTTTTTATACTGGTTAAGCTACTGACAGAATAAATACTGTTGTCTATCTGGTTGTTGTATTAGGTTGTCTTTTTAGTTTCTCACACTGCTGCCTGCAGCCACAGTGCAGCACAGTACCAACAACATATTTAAATGATGGTTTTCAGCAAGTTCCTGTTTCTTTTCCATTCTTCCCTTTTGTAAAGATAAGAAAAAAAACAAAAACTGAACTATAAATAAAAATGTGGAACATATCATTATGTTCTTAATGTCATTTCCTTTCATATAGGAACAAAATCCCTCACTTCAAGGCAACCATCTGAAATGTGAAACGTAGCTGAAGTTCTACAGAGCCCAAGAATATTAACATAATGATATGTTTAGGGCAAAGTGAAAGAAAATATTATATTTAATAGAAATTGCTAGGATAATGCAATTATTTATAATGAATGAATGGAATTTTTATTTCTCAGTGTCAAGATTTGGAACATTCATCCTTCTTTCTGGTAACTCCAATTTTTTAATAAGAAAAGTTGAACAGGACATGAACTAGTTGAAGGAGGACAGTTCCAGCAACAGTGCTGGCTAAAATGTTTGGGGATATTAGGTCAGAACTGACTCAGAGTAATATTTTCCACCACATGAATAACTTAACGACATGGTTCGAAGCACCGTAGATTCCCTACTGCCCACAACTTAGTCTCGTATACCCAGTTTAGATTAGTTTTTGAGATACCATATACTCATAAAATACTGCCTTCAGGACTTCATTAAAAGTGCACCAAAATTTTACTACAGTAATGCAGCTTTAGAAAATGTCTTTGAAAAAATGCCAACAAAGTTAATTCAAACAATTATATAGCATTCTGGTCCCAGATTTTGATTAAAATCAATTGAAGTCACTAAGGAATACAGTTGAACTCAATGGTATCATAAAGAAACTATTATACATTCAAGGTACCAATCAAACTTTGAGAATCCACAAAATTATTTATGTGGCAACATAATCCCCTTTGAACTATGGTGTTGATACTGGCAGATGCTTTTCCAACAATGACTTGTACGTTAGTTTCCGTGGGTCACTGCATATGTGCTACAAGAGTGAAAAGCTTCCACCTACTTCATACACTGGTTTTACCTACCAAAAGAAGCCACAGAAAACTCCTACTATTTGTACACAGGCCTGCCCAGCAGGTATGAAAAATCTAAAGAGTATTGACTACAAAACTCATCAATCTAAAGAGTATTGACTATTGGAACACAGCAGGACCAACCTTCACCAATAATAGTTCCTGGAGTGGGAAATCACAGCTCTAAAAGCAACAGCATGAAAATGAATTCTGAACTATTTGTTAAAAAGGAAAAAAAAAGAAACTATATAATCTAATTGGTGAGAAGTGGATACATTGGCATCACTCTTAAGTGTCATTGGTTTTCAGTTAAATGTATCCTCCCTAACCATGGTAACACTTCTTAACATTCAAGAGGATTAATTTTTTCCCACTGAAGCTTGTGAAGCATTATCGACAGAAGATCATATTAGAAGGGACAGGAGAGAATTTAATGCACTGGATTTGAAGTAATTTACAAAACTCATTAAAATTCCAAAGATGCAAAACGGGTATTCTGTTGTGGACTTCTGTAAATCTGGAGAATTGACCCCTCCCTCCCATGGGAATACTTTAAACACAAAGGAAATTCTGCAGTTTGAAACAGAAAAGCTCCACAGACATAAATGAAAAATGTGTTTTGTAAATTGAAATATATCATTAGTTTGTATTTTCCAACATAGGCTTGCTAAATGCAATCTAAGTGAGCATGGGAAAGCAGAAAGACTGCTACATTTTATTTTAGCAAATATTAATGATGCATGGCAATCACAAATGGAATAGTAACTTTAAACAATTGAGGGGATAGTAATGTAGAACTAAGACAATAATGGGAGAGAACAGAAAAATCTAAGGACAACTTAGATAATTTATTTTCTCACAATTTACATTCAAATGCTTTCTTCACTGGGTAACCCATAAATGTTGCTAGTAGACTGGCAAAATTCAAATAACCTTTTCTTAGACCAGTACACAGAACTGGAAAAAAACAGATGCTGTTTTGGGTAGACTGTTTATTCAGAAGGACTTGTCAAAGAAAGCCTTTTCCATTTTCTTCACCTGTGCCTCTTGATTATAGAATCATAGAATGTCCCAAGTTGGAAGGGACCCACAAGGATCATTGAGTTTAATTCCTAACAGACCTAACAGAAGACATCACCTAGCCACATAGGTCTTATATTCAAAGACCGTAACAGATAATAGACTAGCCAATTCCAGGTGTATCCAAACTTTGCCCACATACAGCCTTTATTTTTGTTGTCAGAGATGGCCTCCCATACTGGTTTTACATTCATTGATTCATTTCAATCTGAAAGACATGGTGATTCAAAATCACGTGCCTCATGTTTTGATCTATAATGTAGAAGCTGTACCTCTTTAATATATGAGGATGGCATGCATTAGTCTGAAAACCTTTTAATCCTGGATCAGTGAGTACAGAATCCCAGAGGCAAAAAAATGCTGACTTGGTGCATAGGGGATAGCAGGCTCCCCTGGAAAAAGGAATGTGCCAAGCCTATAGAGACAAATGTAGATATTGAGTGAGGCACACAGCACATGTTGAATCTAGGAAATGTATGAAGACAGGTAGAAAGACAGAGACCAACTGTCTTGTACCATCTAGGTCCTGTTACAGGCATATTTATCTCTAGAGGTCTGCTCTTCTTTCTTCCGAATTGTTAGACGTGCTCCTGTTGGCTTCCTGTTATTTAGTTTGTCTCAAACTTTTGAATAAAAATTCAGCCTTGAATTGAAGGAAACATGCTTAAACATCACAGAAGAAGAAAACCAGAGCTGAAGTGTTCAGGTCATACTCAAGATAGTGTTCACTGACCTGCAAATCCCCTTTTAATTACATTGGCCTTGCACTATTTCATCTACATACTGGGTGTGGTGTGTGTATATAAATATATACATACATATACACAGAAGTGAATAATTTAGTAAAAGAATTGGCATTATAATCCAAAGTCACGGTCAAAAGGCAAAATTAGTCACATTTATTTCTGGTACAAACTTCTTATATTCATTTAACTAATGTGTTTGTAATATAGGAGTAAAATTAAAAATTAAAGTGTTGAAATAGGAAGGAATGAGAAAAAAGGGTTGTGGAGAATGATGGATTATATAGTATGAAAACAAGAGATAAAAACTGCCAGTGAAGGGATTAAGGAAGGCAAGACATCACTAGAGTTGGGAGAAAGGAAGATTATTTCTGCAGCTGAATTATAGCTAGATTGACAATCTCTGTAGAGACTTCATCAGACAAGCTATGTTATTAAACCCTTTCAGTACTGTATTCCAAAACTCCTGGAAATACAGTGTTGGATTTCTGAAATCACTCTGTGTATATGTATGTGTGTGTGTTCACATGTGCATGGGTGTGTTGCACTTAGCACAATGGGTCCAAATCTCAATTCAGGTATCTGGGCAAGGTGGTAATACAAAAAAAAAAAAAAAAAAAAAGTATTGATAGAACATACTATTGCAGATGGTAACATTGCTTATATTTATGTAAAGTGTGTGACTTATAAAAATGTGCCAATTAAAATATAAATGATTAATGTCCTTTAAAAAAGATTTAAGATCCCTATGACTATGCTAAGTTATAAAGTACAGCTAAAATCTGTTAACAGGTTTAACATGGCAAAAATGGTATCTTGTGTTAGTCGGTTAGATTTCCCTTTTGTGTAAATGTATGTCCTCAAACAGGGAAAAAAAGCAAATAAAATTCCACAATAAATATTAAAGGCAATAATTTCAAAAAGCATTGACTCCTTCCTCCAACTGAACAGTGGGTCTTTGCTACCTGTTTTCATGACTTAAGGAATGGTTTCACTTTTTGGTGTGGTGCATCACTAAGACCTATATCAACATTTCAGGCTTTGGTTCAGATCTTCAGACCACAAACTCACCTGCTGCTGGGTCATCTTCTGCAGCTCTTTCTCCCAAGCTGTCCGGTCATCATCCAGGTGGTAGGAAGCAGGTGGGGTGAGTCCACGCAGAATCAGGGGGTCACGGTCATGGCAGAGGGCTGTCAGATGTCCAATGTATAACTTCAACTTGCTGCGATTCTGATCGAGTTCTAAGAGGGGCTGAATTGTCTGAAATAAGAGAACAGAAGTAGTCAAGAACTGTCTGAGATACAAGCAATGATGAAGGAAAAGATCAAGGACAAGGTTACATACTTGTTCAGCTTTATACTGAAAGAAACCTGAACACTCTCCCTCCCCACAGTATTCCTATCATATAGTCCCATAACCATCCAGCACTGAGGCAGAAAGAAATGAAGGACTTCAGGAGCAGAGAAAGATGACAGCCATCTTACTGATATATGAAATAATGATAATACGGGGTGAAAAATGAAACAGTGTGAGGTAAGTGGATTAAGTCTATTGATTATCCAGCAGCACTCATTCAGCTATTTCAACTCCCTTCTTTAAAAATATATATATATTTTGGATAAAAGGTACCTGTCAACAACAAAAGCAAGTGCAATTTAGATTCTACCTCATTTTACAAACAACCATTTCACTGTTACATAAGTATGCATTAAACATGTTCCAAAGAGTGAAATTTCCAATGATGTCAAGCTGCTGGTTTCTAAGATGAACATCTCTCTACGGTAGAAACCAGAGAGAAGTATCTTAACCAGAAAGTCTTCTATTAGTTTTGAAAAGGTGATGACTTTCAATTACTATTGCAAGCCAGATTCTGTACAACAGACTAAAAAAATAAAATCAAAGAACTCTAATAAGTACTACTTTATTTCATTATACATTACCTAATCTGAATCTAAACTTAGCTGCTCATTGCAAACCCTGGAATCATCCAGTTCCCACAAAAATTATCAGAAGAGCCATTTTTCATTTGCTTTACCAAAAAGCAGAGTTCAAGTGGATAAATACATATGTGGAAACCCTCACTATGTCCCCACCCAAACTGTTTTATACTGTTCTACGTATTCATGGGCATATATTCCAAAGTGCAGTATACAAAGCTTTGGCTCTAAGGTTTGCAGCTGATCAAAAATTAAAGAAGAACCAGGCGCTGTGCCTCCGCTCCGTAAAATGAGGTGTTGAAGCTATGAGCACTGATGCGCACCAGCTACAAGAGCTGGAAAGCCTTGCTACAGTGCTGGCAACTTGTCTTCGTGTTCCCAGGCAGCGGCTGCACCTGCTCTCTGCTAACAGGCTGGGGATATCTTTTCAGTAGGACACCTCTGACCCCGCTAATGAATAAGGAGTGAGATAATCTCTGAGTCAACAGAAACAGGGTGCTGGCACCACTTTCAACAAAGACCCTGGCTTCAAGCCCTTTTAATAAGGCTGTCAGGGCTCACTTATTTTGTTTCTAACACTGTTCTACATGGATTAATTTCTGTAGAGTGAGAGGATCTGAGCGGTGGCTAAGCAGCTAACTAATGTCAAACTCCTTGTCCTGCAGAGAGCCAGCTGCGCTCGACAGCCGACATCAGAACATCAGGGTGGCAGCAGCAAAGACAAGCCAACGGCAGTCAGGCTGAAGGGACAGACAAGAAACCTGCAGAGAGAGTAAGCTCATGTGCCTTGTTATAAACCTTACCGCTATGTGTGGCCTTGGGGTGACATCTGTTTACAGATATGTACACGTATAAAAATATGGTTTGGTGTGTCAAGACTGCAAACTGCAGCAGGGCAGAATACTGCTCTCTTGTACAGGGCAGTAGGGAGGGATGTATTAGTAGTATCAGCACAGTCACACTTCACTTCCATCACCATGTATAATGGTCTTTAACCAATTACACCCATCAGCTTTGGTTGCTTGGTGAATTTACACTACCTATCCCAATTTCTTATAATGCGGATCATGCGGATTATGATCTGAAAGCACACTGCCCATACAGGTGTAAAAAAAAAACGTGACATTTCTAATTTAACTGATGCATTTCCTATCCTACTATTCAGTTTCTCCACAGAGGGGAGAATGATGGAAGATCACACACTGAAAAAATACTGTTTCATTAAAATGTGGAAAATAAGTCGTCAATATCTAATAACTAGCTGACCAATCAACACAGTAGGTGTCTTGTATTCTCTTTCAGGTAACACATTCTATCGAATATCCATCAGATGTGCAAATTTCACTCTGTAAAGACCCAGACTTGCCAACCATCCTGACTGTTCTTTGTGATAAAGAGAAAGCAGAGCTATCTGACAAGTAGTGATGGAAAGACTTTTATGTAAGAGTTGAATTTGATTGTTTGGGGATGTTCTTTCTGTACCCTTCCCCCTTACCTTGAGCAGCACGTTCTTCCCTTTCTGGAAATAGGCCAAGTGAGGCGTGTGAAAGTTCTTAACTAGCAGCGCTCCCAAAGCTGTTCACAGAGCAATCATTTCTCTCACTTGGGATCCATTAAACCCTGCCAGTCAAGTAGGAAATGCCCTTCTATTTGCGTTCCTGCCGTATCTACTTTGAACTAGACACTTAGCAAAAGGCACCGTGCTTCCCACGCAGCAGAGCTGCCACTGCCTTATCTCAAGAGGGTGTAAGAGCACTTGCTAAGTGGAAAGGCAGGGCAGTACTGGATGCATAAAGCACATCATGCTCCCATGTTCAGCTCAGAGCTGTAGAGCTTTCTAAGAAAACAATGGATAGACGGACCAAGCCCGGGAATCTCTTCTAAAGCAGCCAATCTTCATTAGTCGCACTGATACGTTTGGACCATCCTCATCAAAGCATGGAATGAAGTCTGCTTAATGTACCACCTAGTTCTGAATACTGCAAATAGCCAGCTATGTGTGAAAATTCATTTCACTAAAAAAAGCAGTCACTACAATGCTGAAGTAGAGACATAAATGTCTAACAAATCTCTGATACAAAACCAAAGCATCTCCTCTATCAACAGATACAGACATTTAGGAAGGTGTTTCAAAACAAATCCAACTTGGAAACAACATGCTCAGTCTTTTCTGA
Source organism: Oxyura jamaicensis (assembly GCF_011077185.1). Taxonomy (NCBI): domain Eukaryota; kingdom Metazoa; phylum Chordata; class Aves; order Anseriformes; family Anatidae; genus Oxyura; species Oxyura jamaicensis. The sequence goes on along the minus strand of NC_048893.1, from coordinate 63,446,563 downwards.
GATTTCACACACACACACACACAAAACCTTTGAGCATGACAAATGTGAGTCTAATTGTAGCTCTGCAAGCCATTATGACAAAAATATGCTTTAGAATAAAATTAATACTGCTTTCTTCAACTGTAGTTCTGCTGTTGCTGTACAATTGTCAGCTTAAATATAAGCAATTGTATTTAAAAGATTTTATGATAAAGGCCTGCATTTAAATTCATATATGCGCTGCATAGATAAGAAAAGGTACTTGAAACTGAATCTGGCTGGAAAGACTTATCTAAATGTTTAGTCATGTTTATTGTGAAAGATGAATACATCTTAGATACAGAGACTGATGTGTCTAAAAGTTTGTCTGACCATTGTCTAATGTAAATATGCAAAAACACGTAGGTAGTTATATGAGAAAGAAAGCCAGCGAATGGGTGGTATAAGTGCAGCATTGTCGAACTGAGACAAATGCGATATTGACTATCTATCCATAAATGTCTGCAGAGTAAAGTATGGTTTTAATCAACATGTAATAGGACGCAGTCACCACAACCACCAGCTTTAAATTACTGGTTCTCCAGGCAAAAGGACTAATGACCCAGTCACCTTTCTCCCTGCTAGAATTCCCTTCTTCTCCAAAGGAAGCAACCACTTTTCTTTGCCAGAACTAACGAATTAACTTTAGTTAGTTAATTTCAGAGAATATGTTTTAAATTTCTACTTTGCAATGAATCTGCAGCTCCCCATTTGGAGTGGAAGGAAGTCTTTTATGTGCCCATAAGAGTTTGTTTTTCCATTTGCATCAGTTGATCTAGAAAAAGTTAGTTGCTTACAGAACTTCCTTACCCCTCAGAACCATGCATATGGATCAACAGCTGTAAACTTTTTTTCTTACAGAAACATACCTCTGAATCCACTGGAGAAACAAAACAGGAAAGTAACATCTTGACACAGCAGTGCTAATACAGAGTGCTATGCATACACCTGGCATTGGCATGACTGCTGTCATTAGCTTGCCTATGCTGCTTGCAACATTAACGTTACATTTATTTGTATTCACTACAGAATGCAACAAGGCAGAATAATGCAGATACATGGTCATCATTTTGCAATCAAATAATTCAGTAAACTTTTCTCCACTTACCCATAAATATTTGAGAAAATCTCTGAAGAACAGCTATATCAAGAAGAAAATGAAGAAAATAAAATGGAACTGATAAATAATCTCACGGTCAAAGTAAATAAAGTGAGGTCAAAATATAACTGGATTTGCAAAAGTGTTTGAAAGAAGTGTGCACAGAAGGAATCAGGAAGTTTCCAAGGAATTAACTGGTTTGAGAAATGCTTGCTAGCCTGGTCTGTGGACCTTGACTGTACTTTGTAGATTGCGCAAAGGCACAAAACCAATGACAATGATGACACCTTCAAAACTTTAGACTGGATATAGTAAATAGGCTTTGAAAAGAATTAAGTTAAATCAGGTAGACCTTTATCTCCTACCTAGCACATTTATCATGCAAGTACAGTAAATTATTTTCAGCTCCAGTTTTCAGACTTTGTTGCTTACAGATGCAGCCCAACAAAACTTACTTCCCAAACTACCGTTACACAGGAGAAGATGGGTTTGAAGTCTTAGTAAATAGAGACTTGATTTGTTAGAAATAAATTATTCCAAGGAGGACCTGAAAAATCCAACAGAAGATGGAATGGATCATAGTGGGCCCTCAGATGCCTAAAGAAAAGTCTCCTGTATCTGGGTTTTGTTACAGATATTATCATAAAAGAAATTTTTGCCAATATAGCAAAATTTCTTGTATTGTGAGATATGGAAATAAACTAAGAAACAGAATGATACAGTCTGGAAGCATTTGCATGGCAAATTGAATTATGCCTTTTCCCTGCTCAAACCATTTGTGTTTGTTTGGCAACAAATGCAAGGGTTCAACTATGATCATCGTGCAACCATTGAATGCAGTGGAGTTTTATGAGGCATGAATTTGGCTCAGAAAGTGCAAAGCTTTCCCAAATTCAGAACAATTTATCACTGATGTCTTCCCTTCATTATTTTAAATGGAAACAGAAGAAAGTTCTCAAAAAGACTCTGCCTGACCTCAGTTCAGTTCAGCTCAGTTCACTGCTGTACAGAGACACTTGGTTTCTTCAAGAGACCACAATACAAAGGCTCAAGGACAGGCTCAGTTTTCTTTAGATTTGTTTTACAGACAAAAATGGATTTAAATCTAACCTTCATCATTTTCTCCTCATAAAACAAAACAAAACAACATGCGTGAGGAGGTGAAAGAGATTCTGGCTATTTTGACAGAGCTGTCTTACTCAGTTCATTTCTGACAGAATCAATTAGGAAGTCATTTTTATAAAGCAAATTCTTTTTGAAATTTTTATACACCATGAACAAATCCCATGGATTAATGATTTCCAGAGTTCACCCTCTTCATCTTGGGAAAAATCCAGACCAGAAGAATAGAAAAAGCACAGAACAGTGAAAGTAGTTTTTTTGGTAAGTTCTCTCATTTAAGTGAAATCTTTTTGCCATAATGTAGGTGAATCAAATAATTGCAGTGGGTTGGTAGGATTCCTAAAGCACTGAAAAAAAATAGTTCAAAAATATTTTTCTACATAACAAATCCAGAAGTACTTTTTCATGGCACTGGCAACTTTTGCTTACATGGGCCATGGAGCAAAATTTTGTGGGAAACCATGTGTGGAATAGCAGGGACTACTACAGATCAGAACTGAAATACACTGGCAGGACTGTGTGAAGCTTATAACTGGCACATTGGGAAATACTAAAGTTCAGCAATGGGGTACTTCAGCAGAGCTGAAGGGTTTCTCTACATATGGGAACTCCAGCTTGAATTTTACCTGTTTCATCAGTCCCTTGCTTTCAAAAGCAAGAGCATTCACTGAAATCCTCACCTACTAAATATAACTAATTGCACTATGCACACATGGCATCTCTTTCTTCTGCAACAGTCCATATGTCTCTTTCCTAGCTGAGTCAAAGGAGAGAAATTTGTGACTTAATTGCAAGATGAGATCAGAACATGCAAGCTCAAATGTTGTATTTATTTGTCTAAGTTTTCTTTTGTTTTCAAAATCTCTTGGGATTCTATCAACCCAGCAACTTAACTCTTCAAAAAGCAGGTGGAACAAAGTAGCGTAAGGTCTACAGAGAACCTAACATCCACTGCTTTTTAATACGTCAATATCCACTTCATTTGAGAATGTCATTCCTATAAGCTGTGATAGTTATGAGGTTAAAATTTTCAATAGTTAATTCAATTACAGAAATCTGTGAAACTGGGTAGTCAAACTTAGGGTACTGAAAATTAGAATATCATCAAGAAAAAAAAAAGCTATTCCTGTGAAATGATGAAAATGGTTCAACAAGCAAAGTGCTTACAGCTTGTACAATGACACTGTGGACTTAAAAAGCATCCTCTTGATCAAACTTCTGAAGATGCAATTAAGGAAGTGAAAGTTTTGATTCCACAGAATACATTTTATTCAGGTTCCTTCACCACAAGAGTATCTCAGCTTGAGAATAAGTAACAACACCCTACTTATATTTTTAATGCATTCAAACTTTCTAGAACTCATTCTCTTAATAAGAGTGAACAAGAAAGCACATGTATTCCTTGCTGTACTCTAGCTTGTCTATTGCTTCTTCCTATTACAAGAGATAAAAGGAAACACCAGCTAAAATGCTTTTGTTTGAAAGCTGAAAATTTTATCACATATACTGGGAGAATCTGTCCATGTGAATGCTTATGTACCAGGGACTGCATTCTTTCGTCTCCCTGCTGTCTGATACATTGTTAATGGAAAACAGAAGGTTATTTCTTAAGTAGTCTACCAGAGAACACTATCAGTGCTCTTCCTGTTCAGATGAACTATAACCTCCCTGTTCATGGGCGATATGAATCTTCGTCTTGTCCATCTCTAACACTGAGTCTTCATTCAGTTGTTTCAGCTCTCTACCTGCTACATGACACTTTTAAAGCAAAGCCACATGAAGCCACAGTCTGCCTGGCTTGTCTGTCATCAGGATTTCTTTGTGGAATAATTTGCTCTCCATTCAAATGCAAATTTCCATTAATAAATATAAATACACACACATAAATATCTATATAAATTCTTCTCTACAAGTTGCATTAAACTAACAGATGTAGTTGGATTGCCTGTGGTGAGACTACTATGAGTTGGAACCTGGCATCTCTGTCAGTAATTACAAACTTCACCGGCCAGGAAAATACAGCGTCTAGATTGGCTACATGCCCTTATCAGTTTTTATTTTAGTCATATTTCTCTCAAGCTTGTTTTCATAGTTAATAAATTGGAAAGCAGGTTTAGGCTTGATTCCTTCTCTACTCTAACGCTGTTCATCCTCCCTCGTTTCTTTTCTCCTAACTTACAACTAAAAGGCACTGGCACGCCCCAGCTGGCTGCAGCTACTCCACTTCTGTCTCTATCCTGTCTATGAGTGCCAGAGCTCAACTTCACTCTCCTTTATGCTACCAGCAGTGTACTCACAGTGTGCAGAAGCTTCCTCCATGGTTGCACACTGGCATGCGGACGAAGGCTATAAGAAATCTAAATGACCGAGTAATTGGGAGATAGTACAGACTATTAAAAAAGTCTGTAAGCAACAACACTCTCCTGGAAGCGGCCAGAAATAAATAAAAATGTTTGAGTATAGAATTCTTACTTGCTACAAAGAACAAGCTGTGAGTAGAAGAACATATTGAGCTGTAAATCAGAAAAGAAAATAAGACACAGACCTGGAATAATCTGATTTGGTAGATATGAATGATAGCCTCTTTGCAATTGTTTTGCTGAAAAGCTCAAATCTCTACAAAAAGAAACCAGCCATCTGTTTTGAATGTTTTAGAATATAAGTATCTATTTGTGTTCTTCTTTGATCTGTAAGAATAATAGGAAGACAGTGATACAATCCAGTTACACCTCTGTTGTGAGTGCTTAATTCATCCCAGAACTGCAGATTACAAAATTCCATCTGGAAACCTTAGTCTTATCTTTCTGGGATCAGAAAGAAGACTAACAGTGTATCAAGATCAGTTCTTTTGTGCTGGCAGATAAAACATTCTTGGACAGAGAATATATTCTTCCAATATAAAATAGTTATTAAGATAGCAAAATAGTATAGCTAAAAAAACCAAGCTAGCAAAAGAACTGTTCCCAGAAACAGGGAAAGTACTGGGAGCAGAACTTAATGCCTTTTTAAGGATAGTATTCTTCTCAGGCTGGCCCATCCCAGTCTAACAATACTCTACTTACTGGCTAAAAGATTGCATGCCAGTACAGGAACAGAATAAGAGAGAAAGGTGGAAAGGAATGGTTTCCAAACTGGGATGACAGAACATTAATCATATAACAAAATACCAAGGTTGATATCACTATCTCTTAAGTTGGTCACTCCAAAGAAATGGGATTGTTACTTACACTGAAATAAGAAAGTCACTGCAAAAGGCTTTCCATTATTCAGTTGTCACAGTCAAAAGGCTTGAAAAGGCTTGAAAAGAATAGATAAATGTTTGATAGGTATATCAAACATTTTGATTTTGAACTGTACTTGTGTGAACAGCTGTCAGTCCATGCACCCTCCTTGTGCCTCCTTGCCTGAGCTTGATGGCAGAGAAGTCTTTCAGTTTCATAATTAACAATGACGCCCACATAAACAGGGCTCCAGAAAAGCAGGGATGGAAGGCAGGTCCTGTGATTAACCAGGACAACTGTATTCAAAGTGCTACCCTTGTAAGGATTAATTAGTTACATCATCTTATTGGAGTGCATCGCACCAGGGTTCTTACTGCTACAAGTTTAGCCCATCTGGAAAGTGGGAGTGAGGAGTCCTGACTGTTACAGTATGACAAAACAAATCTGGCATCTTATCTCTCAGTCAGGCCAAGCGATAATGTTTAAATAAAGTAAGATTATTTCATGTAGCTGCCTTCAAATTTTGCACAGTGAATGTCTCTAAGGCAAGGCACATTCTTTCACAGTGATTTTACACATATGAAAGAACTATAACAGATATTATACAGATACACCACACAATTAATTTGTAGATTTTTATGGAGGAAGAAATAACCCTTCGGAAAACAAACAATGACAACGAAAAGGAAGAGAGCTGTCTGAAGAGCTTTGTTCAGTATGCTGGAATGGCAGCTCCTTGAAATATTTAACACATGGGTTATTTTCCTTTTTTTTTGTGAAGGAATAGGATCTTGGAAAGAAAAATAAAATTATTAATAAATCAAGTTAAACACAAATCTAACACAATTTTGGGAACAAATTCAAAATGAGGTATCAGAATCACCATTATACCACTGTAACAACACGGTTTTAGGACATTGTGTAATAATACTACCTAGCACTTATGTAGCACTTTTCCCAAGCAGATCTTACACTTCACAAAAACTTCAGCTCATTTTACGATTACAGAATTTGAGACAGAGAGAAAGAGAACAAGCGAGTGGTGGGAGACAATGCCAGGAAAGAATTTATCTTCTGAATCGTGGTCTAGAACTGCGTCCAGTAAAGTATATTGTAATATGAGTCAGGCATGAAAACTTGATGTTTCTGACCATTCTGCATGATCTAACAATTAAAAAGACCATACTGAAAATAAATGTATTTAAAAAGCATCTGCAGAGAAGCTTATTAGGTCACAGTGTAGTAAGTGACAATACTGAGAACCTAAAAGAATTGTGACAGTAGGATGAGCAGCCCTCTACATGCTGCAAGCACAAAACATTCCTCATGTTGAGAGAAAGATCACATTTATGCAGTGAACTAATGTCCATGTAATCATCTGAAAATGGATCTCATCATGAATAAGATATATCCTTTGCTGAAGGAAATCAGTATATTTATTCAAGCACCAAAGAGTGCATGACAAAAAAAAAAAAAAAAAAAAAAAAGTATTCTTCTCAAGCTTCCCAAAGTACGGGCACTTTTTCTTCTGCAGTGTTCTCAATGAGAAGTTCATGGGGGTTGGCAACTGTGGTAAGGGTTGCATTAAGCCCTAAGATGTCTTATCCTATCTCCCTCAATATCATTACTTCTGTCCCTCTTACTCTACCATCATACTAGCCACAGCTCTTCAGACTCCTGTCATCTGTCCCCTACTTCTGCCACCATCCTCTAAATCTGTTTGAATAGCTAGGTGTGCTGATTGACTAGGTGCCCATGCTTATGCATTTCCTTTCAGCTGTCAGATGGAAATAAATAAATACCTCCTCAAAATGAAAGAAAAAGGAAATCATGAATGTTCATCTGGGGCATTCCTAAGGGCGAGAGAAAATTGCTCTGCAGACACCAGAAACATGGCTTACAAGCTTGAGCATTCAGTTGTTTTCTTTGTCTACATTTGCTTGTATCAACTTCCCTGGGAGCATAACTGTTTCTATTGTTTTTACTTCAAGACTTTTTAATACCTTTATCCTAACAGAAGGAACACAGAAAGGTCATTCAAGCTACATTACCCTTGAATAGTCACAAATGTCTATTTAGTATAAAACTATTTCTTGAAATAATTTATTCACAAGAGATGTCCTTTAAAATATTATAATCTAATGATGAGAAACTATACTTAAAAAAATAATAATTCATTTCACAGAATCGCAGAATGGCCAAGGTTGGAAGGGACCTCCGAAGATCATCTAGTCCAACCCCCCTGCTGAGCAGGATCACCTAGAGCACATTGCGCAGGATGGCATCCAGGCTGGTTTTGAATATCTCCACAGAAGGAGACTCCACTACCTCTCTGGGCAATCTGTTCCAGTGCTGTCACCATCACAGTACAGAAGTGCCCTCTCATATTCAGCTGGAACCTCCAGTGCTTCAGTTTGTGCCGTTGTCTCTCGTCCTGTTGCTGGCCACAACCGAAAAGAAACTGGCTCAATCCTCTTGACACACTCCCCTCAGATATTTATACACATTGGTGAGGTCTCCTCTCAGTCTTCTCTTTCCCAGGCTGAACAGGCCAAGTTCTCTCAGCCTGTCCTTGTACAACAAGTGCTCCAGTCCTCTAACCATCTTAGTAGCCCTCCTCTGGACTTGCTCCAGTAGTTCCATGTCCCTCTTCTTGAGTCTTGATGACTTTTTTTTTTTTTTTTTTTTTTTTTTTTTTTTCATTTCTTAAGTTTGGATGACTCTTATCCACAGGAAATCCTTAAGCAAAGCCAATTACAAAATTAAAAATATAGCCTTTGCTATGCAATACACACATGTAATCTGTTGATGTCGCCATTATAATTTACACTTTTTGACAAGAAATCTATGAAATTTACTTGAGTTGACTGTTTTTCAGTTCTCAAAAACAATTTAAATATTTTCCTGTTATGTCACCCTCCTCTTTCCACAACAGACATTAACTCTGAAATCTTAAAAAGATGTGTTAAATTATGCTCATGTCTTCAGGAGTCAACTCACAGTACTTACTGTTTCTGTGTGAAAATTTGTTAAACTCTAGTATTAGAAAAACGTCACAAAAAGAGGTCTTTTGTCTTGCATTTTTTTTTTTTTCCAGTAATAGTAATGTTCTAATATTTTCATCATCTTGAAAAAGAAAAATTTTATGTGCTCTAGTTCAATGCTAACTCTTTGGCTATTCCTCTGTTACTTTAATAAGCATAAAATTAATTTTCAGATTTTGTTCCTGGAATTCAAGCACAGCAAAGCCAAATGTTTTGCTTCTTAGCAGGCATATCCGTGACTTCAGATTTTTTTGGCAAACATTATTAGAAAATGCTTCCACAGAATGAGTTCCAAAATTGTATGGTGATGGCATCTCCTAGGTTCCAACTCCTACTGCAAGCCAGAGCCATAGAATATGGGGAAGAGGAATGCTATATAACGGCATGCACGCTCAAAAACACATAGTATGTATAAATTATAAACTGGGATAAATGTCTCAGTTCTCAGAGTTTTGCTTTTGCTCTTTCTGTATTCTTACTCTTAGCACTTTTAACTTATCCTTGCTTTTCCATGTGTCCTTCATTCTTCATTCTTTCACTCTTCTGACAGCTTTTATGTTATCCTATACCCACAACAGCCATTCAACAAAATCAGTTCTCCTTTCTGATGTGCAGAGGTAACACAAGCAGATTTCTGAACCATGCTCACACCTCACATAGTGGATAGCATGGCTGTACTTAACAAGAAAACTAGACGAGTTGAGCAGCTTGAGAAATTTATGTATGGAAACTCTGCTGCTTCTTTCCCACATATAGCATATACATGGCACATGTTTACAAGAATATAAACATGCATACATACATATTGTTAATATGTATTAGGTTATCATCCAGTTTAAATTCCTATTAATTTTGATAAAAGTAATAACTGATTAAGCCATTGGACAGACCATTTTAGTATTTGAGAAAGACAAAGGGGCACCCTCACAAGAAAGCACATTCGAATATGCTTGGATATAGAGAAGCATAGAGCTCCATCTGGGGAATAAAAGGAGTCATGAGAAATTCAGACAGCAAGGAAATGAGAGAATCTGTCCTATAGAAAAAGGCTGGTATTTACATTGAACTGAAAATTACCATTCTATGAAACTACAGGTAGGCTGCATATGTTTAGAAGTAGTACTGCATTTCAGTGGAGCTGTATCTGACAGTGCTGTCATTTTTAGCATTAACATTTTCAGTCAATTCCAGAATTTGAAGGGGAAAAGGCCTTTTGTAATATATATTTAAAAATAATGTAGTTTGTTACTGTACATATTTTGGTGGATTCCATTATCTTCGGTATTGACCAGAGAAGATTGCATCTTCAGACCTAAAGGAATCTCACAAAAATGAAATTATCTCTGAGTCCTATTAGGCACTTTTGGAAAGTCATTGTAACATACACATTTCATTTAACACATGCAGATTAAGTACTTCATGGCTTAAAATCTTCTCTTTACAAAGGGAAGGAGAAAGGGTTTTTCTTTGAATGTACGTGGAATATCATAATAAAAACATGTACTTGTTAGGAATAACAGGCTTGGGAGGCATCAATCGACTCTATGCATTTCTCTGCTGATGTATGCAAGACAGACTTGAGACTGACGTGTTTCTCAGATGGGATGCCTGTTAGGTGAGGATGCTGGCTGCCTCATTATTTTCACTAGGATATTCTGTAACATGCTTTCCTTGCTCTGCTGTCATAGCGTGGAAGCTAAGGAAAATGCCTCAAGTACAAAGTAGAAGCATATACCCTATTTAATTGGTATGAGGAGCACCAATTAATTCAGTAAACTAAGAAGTCATTCTCTTAGCACAGTTACATTCATAGATGAATCAGTAGATGGGAGAAGAAAAGAGAAAGATGGTCCTGTCAGTGTTTGTTATATAATCTTCATTTTTGTTCTGGAATGAAAATCAGAATAATCCCTACCTTCATTGCAAGTGTCTTCTTCCTTTTCATCGTTTACTTACCTGATCATTCCTGTTTAATTGCCATGCTTCAGCAAAACTTTACAAGCATTCTCTCTAAAATCTTTAGCATCGTATACTAACACGTAACCATTGCAAGAGCAGTGATTCAAAAAGAACGCAAAATCAACAATGAGTCTAAATTAATGAAGCATAGTTTTTTCACTAAGAGATTTTCTCAGTTCAAACCCCAAGGCATGAAATTCAAGTTTGACAATGCCACAGTTGGATTAAATTTTCAGATGGTTGACTTGAAAAGACGTATCTGATCTATATTCAGACAGACATGTAACCCTGCAGTTAATTGAGCAAGTGTGAAGAGATGAGAGTAACTTGTTCTTTCTTTCTTTTTTCTTTTTATTTTTTACAAATCTGATATAAAGTAATAATTACCACAGAGTTTTTCAGAAGAGTTTTCTTACAAACAATTGATATGGAAAAATCAAAATCTGAGAAAAGCTACAAAGAAACTCATGTAGAATATTTTTTCTTAAAGGATACATGAGAAAGTTCCATACTAATTTTTAAACTGTTATCATCACATCTCAATCCTTTAAAACACTTTCAGTACTTAAATGAATTTATTTTACTTTAAAATTGATACTACAAGGCTTAAATTAATTCTATGCACTGTAGCCTTATAATCCAATTTTGAACTTTGCAGCTCTGAATCAAGGCTCCTGGACAGGAAAGCATGTTTTCTTCATTGCTAGAAAATGTCTCTGTCCTGTGCACTGCCTTCTGTTCTGGAAATGTGTTTTTTTTTTGCAGAGACAATTTGACAGCAGAAAAGATAAAAGTATGGGTGCAGATATAGAGAAACAAAATGCATTTTAAATGACAAAGAGCTATGAATTTCTTCCCCATTTTTTTTTTTTTTTTTTTTTAAATAATGGAAGATATGGGAGAACGAGTGGAAGCTTAAGGGGATGTTACTCTTTGCCTTCAAATTTACAGACAATTTATATTCTGAGTCAGTATCAAGAATCATCTGTGCTGAGCTGATAAATATTTGTGAGTATTTAGGTCAGACTGCATGGCAGCAATCTCAGCAGCAGATCTCAACATGCTTAAAACCTTTAGGAGGAACATTATCTGCAGGAGGAACATTATCTCTGAGCCAATTTTTTACCAACCAGAATCGAAAAAGCATACATAGATTTGGCTACAGTGCAAACTACTTTGAAAAGAATCTTACTGAAAACATTTCCTCCGTGAAGTTAATGATAAATTATGAGAGACATTTCCTGTTCTCTCATATGCACTAAGAGTTTGCTTTGCATATAAACTCAATTACATGCCCGGGAAAGTTTTCCCCACAACATCATGAAATAATGACATGATTATTAGAAGAAGAAAATCGCAAATGACAAATAAACACACAAGAAACACCCACATGCAGAGACTACGCAAGCAAGGGAGAAGGGGTACGCCCCGGTTTCACAATGCACGCAGCAGCAAGATGGCAGAGTGACTGTTGGAAACTTTTCTAATGGCAAGAGAAGTTGATTCTCACCGTTCTGAACAAAATGGCTGAGCTAAGAGCATCTGACTGGTTATGCCCAAATACCCTCCTCCTCATCCTAGTGGTGCAGAGGTGACATTGGGAGAAAAGCCCCAGAGCAGCGTGGGAATGAAATAAAGAGTTGGTTAGTATTTAAAGCACATATGTAAGTACAAATAGTAGTAAAAAGTGCGGTCTTAATTCCTTATGCAATATTCAAAGTTACACTTTGAGGTACAGCTTGCTTTGCTTTCTTGTGGGCTTTGCTAACGTTTAAAATGCCCCTATGCAAAACGGAAAGTACCGTTGTACCCTCCTCCTGCCCTCTCCTCCCTGCTGCCCTATCTTCGAGGCCTTTGCAAGAACTTCCTTAAATATTTAATCTTTTCATTTAATCTGTTAATGCTACGCTGCATTCACTTGCAAGCATGTGCTACAGTTACACCGTGGAAATGGCTTCATTTCACTCCACACTTGCAATGCAGAAACAACAGATATTCTAATATTTCATCTAAAACAAAGTTAGGAAAGCAATTTAATTTGTAGCCTTAACAATTGCACTTTCCTGAAGGAGCGAAAACCAACATTTTCCAAAAACATTTCAGGAAATTTAAAGACACTCACTCTGTAGTTCTTTCTTTATCATTTAGAGGAGGGTATTAAAACAAGATGCAGAAGGAAGTTGCTTTGAAAAAGAGAATTTTTCTGCTTTCCTTTGCACCCCTTACTATTTTCTGATACAGACATGAAGAGAAATATTTAATTATATATATTTTTTTTCAAGGTGAATATATATATATTTTTCACCCCTCCATTTTCCTCATAACTGAGTATCTTACTCAATTTCTGTATTTCACAAGGCTGGTGCTTAAAGGTCTAGAATGAGATGCCTTCCCTCAGATCTCAACAATTTCTAGCTCAGCCAGAGGGCAAAGAGGAGTGCCAAACATTCCTTCATTTTGTCAAGGCAGTGATTAATGATCGCTAATATTTTAATTAAATTGGAATGGATGAGATTACAACATGGGATATGCAATTACGTTGGCATTCTCTGTGCTACCCAAGGGATAGGTAATCTTTCTGATAGTTATCAAACACACGGCTGTGCTTCGTAAATGACACAAGAGGCTCCTCACTGCCTTGGAAATGGTAAATTGATTTTACTTCAGTTCATGGCCCATTGAGTTTGTGAGGGAGCAGTCTGTGCTCATTTGGCACAGAGGCCAGGGTTTCCTCATGGGAAATGAAGGGAACTGCTCATATGCAATGCATAGATCAGAAAGCTGATCCTGGAGCATGATTTCCTGCTACTGAAGACAAGAAACAGTCCTGGACACTCCACACATTGAAGCAGCAAACCTGAGTTACTAAAATCTGAATATGCTACACAGGACTCCAGTCTTGCATTTTAAGACAGAAGCATTTCTTTCTTTGCTTTCATTGTCTGTCCCCTCTTCTCCACCCACTTAATGACAGCTTGGTATCAGGAACTGTTTGTTCACATTTTGGGAGTTTTCAAGGAAGTCGGCACAACAGCAACATCAGTTTCTGTTTTATAACTGCACTGTGGAATGCTACTTTTGTTCCAAGGTACTGCAAGCATGTCGGGGAAAATTACATACAACTCAAAATAATCAGCCACCATAGTAAAATTACTTGACGAGAGAAAAAGAGAGACACTTTACCTGGTCTGGGGAGGGCTTGTGGTTGGTTTGGTTGGAATGGGATGAGGATTTGAGGTGGTCATCCTCATAGTTGTCAGCCATCAGCTTCATACGGTTCTGAGTCTATGCAAGAAACAGAAGAATTTCAGCCTAACGTGGTCATAGAGACTAAAGGGACCATAGGGTATATAGGCTATTCTGTATATCCAAAATCCATACATGTAAAAAAAAAAAATCAAATATGCACACAAAACATTAGTAGGTATTACTATACGAATAGGAAACACATTCAAACTAGTTCACTGTGAGGCAAAGTTAGTTTTGCAATTAACTGGCTCAGTTGACTTTTACCTACTAAACCTGGTGCTGTAGATGTGTGTACAAAGAAACTAATTCCTTGTTAAAGAATCTTGGGATTACGATTGAAACACCAACTTGGGAAAAAAACAATGAAAACATCAGTTGGATGTACTTAAGTAATTTTAAAAAAGAAGTCAGCTTAAAAAAAGAAGGTAAACAAGGTGATAATAGTAGGAAAGTTGAATATTGATTATTAACTGAAAAAAAAAACATTTAATCTAAATATGCAAATCTGTTTTCAATTGATATTCCAGACAGTACAAAAATCCTGAGATTACTCAGAAAATTCTGAACAATAAAAAAGGTTTCCTGTGAGGAAGTTAGAAATTTAATAAATTATTCTTTTGGAAGAAGAGGTGACGGAATAAAGACGTATAAAATTATAAACTGCATACAGTTGAGCAAAGAATGAACAAAATTTGAAATGATTTTCTTTACTTTTCTTAGAATTTTTTCAACTTCACAGGAAATGTCAAGATTCAAAAAATATATATATATTAATCACAAAATATAAAATACATATGGAATTATTGACTAGTATATATATGGGAGATACGTTTTGTATGAGTTTAAACACAAATGAAAATTCAAGGGGCACTTTCAGCTTGCACAAGGACTTCTGACTGCGTACAGGGTTCTCCTGTTCTCCTTATTTCTAGACAACACATTGTTTAAAAAGACAGATAAAAATAAATTGAATACTACCTTAACATTACCACTCTAGTTAAGCAATTTCAGTGAACATGAAAATGCACTACATGCTTGTGTCTGCAAAGGAAAACGTTAGTGACATGAAGCCCTGTTAACATCCTGAAAGGAGGTCCCCAGGTACCTACAAATACACACACAGAGCTTACAAGGACCATTCAGACAGAAATAACACTCTGCAAGTAGATTTCAAAAGACAGCCGGATCTTGGGTCTTGCAATGTGAACTGCTGCCTTCGTGTCAGCTCCTTCAGTTGAGGTTGTCTGGCTGCCACTGTCACTGGGCTCTCACATCTGGAGCAGACCCCAGATGGAAAGGCATTTCCCAGTTTATAACGTAGATGAAGCCCCACTTTGAGCTTTGTAAAATTCCTGTATTACAAAAAGCCAAAAGGGCTAGCCAGACATGTGTCAGATATGATACATAGTGAATTATGTATAGCTAGACATATTAAAATCATCAAAGATTTACTAAAATTAAATGTCTTAAATGAAAGCTCAAAGCTCACTGTAAAAATACCAGTTGTTGATTCAATCTCTTCATAACTGAATGAATTTCTCATGGAAAAGTATATTTTTAATGAGTCTCAAGGCTAGAGAACGTAGATTCTAATTGACTGTACTCAGATCATTTTAGAGAAGGTCCAGGGCTTGAATCTGGATTTGATTTTATTTTGGATTAATTTAACAAAAACTAATAACAAACTGAGCTTAAGCAATAAGCAATTTAATCACACAAAATCTTTATATTGTTTGCTGTTTTGTCAAACAAGTTTTGAATTCCAAGTCTGACTCATCATTCATAAATCATTACTTGAAGTGTTCTACATTAATACTTAACCAGCTTATTGTCAAGGTACATTCACTATATTTAGTATGTTATTACATTTAAGACTGGATATTTAATAAGTTCTCGGCAAGGAGACCTATTGATTTTAAATGATTTTACCTTTCTTTGGAATTTTTTCATTTTGATAATAGCTTTTCACATGACTTTCAACGTGTATGTGAATGGATCTGTTAAGAAGCAGAAGTTTACCAGAAGACTGGTACAAAACAGTAACTTTTGTGGCAAAAGAAAATAGCTACTCCCAGCATACTTTATGCTATTGCATGTAAAAAAAAAGCTGTCTTAGTGCCAATATAGGAATGAAAGAATATACAGATCTAATCACCTGAAGCACAGCACCTCTCACAGAAATTTCTGAAGTGGAATTTAAGAGGTTGCATACCCCTAACATTTAACTTCAAGTAGAATATCCTACTATTAATACTTAGCAGAAAGCATGACGAGAGGCTGAGAGAATTGGGCAGGTTTAGCCTGAGAAAGAGGAGGCTTCCTTAATTATTTTGATAGGAGGAAAGCCACATTCTTCCTGGAGGGGACAGGACAAGAGACAGTGGACACCAATTAGAAAACAGAAGGTTCTAGTTAGCGATCAGGAAAACCCTTTTCATAACAAGGATTACCCAGCACTAGAACAAGCATCTCCATCCTTGCAGATTCTCAAAACTCAACCGGACAAGGCCTTGAGCAGTCTGCTCTCATCAGACATGCTTTGAGCAGGTGGTTGGAGTAGACGGTATGCAAAGGTCCATTCCAATCTAAATTATGCTGTAATTCTTAGTATTTGGACTTTTCATTTTCAAATAATTTTATAGTTATCAAAGCTGGAGTTTTCAAAAGTGGAAGAAGCTCTGATCCAAAATTCTTTGCACAAATTCTCTTTGCACAAAATTCTCAAAATTCTCTTTGCACAAATATTTAGCTGCTTAGCTCCATTACAGCCCTTTGAATATTTAAGCTAGAACAGTGTTTCCAGCACCCCAATGATGACAAACATGCAGAATCAGTTCACCTAGAAGGAAGTTTTCTATGTTGCTCCTTTAATCCAACTTGAGCTTCCATTGTTTCTGCTGTTATTGTAAGAGAGCATGTGTCTGATACAAATGTCTTTGCAAGAAAACAACAAATTCAGTATTGTGATTTCCCTACAGGAACTAATTGACACATATATATCCTTGGAATGAGGCAAAAATTAAGAAATGGAAGAAAATAAGTTTATTTCCTGGTGTATACTACAAATAATTTTCCAGCATTAAAGTTCTAAGCAGTGTTGCAGACATATTTCTAATATAACGTAACAATTTTTCAATTCTATGTCAAACATGGAAATAAAAAGCTTCTGCTTTAGACTTCAGTGCTAACTGAAGAACTTCTAATTGGGAGATTTCAAAATAACTGGAAATACATGAACTGAATTTTCTCCTGTTCCTTCTCTCCAGAAAAAAAAAATGTTCACAAGGATGGAAATTTCTAGAGTACTGGCATATGGCTGTTGTAATGATTTAAAAACAAACCATTTACTTTACTGTGGGGAACCACTCCAACATCCTGCAGTCCTTACATGCGTGTCATTGTGCTATTATACAATCCTCTCCCGCCTTATGAGGTTATGGCTCAGATCCTAGGGCAAACATTTCTACATCACTGTAAAAAATATGAACAACAAAGTGGTTTAACCACTGTGTCCTATGAGAAAATAAATGAGCAATGCAGACAAATCAGTTGTGTCAGAACTTTTGTCTAAAACCTACAGAGCTTGTAATCAGAACTAGTGATGATAAGAACTGGATGTCAGATCCAAATTTTGCTTAAAAAATATCATTTGTCATTACAGGTACCTTCTTCATGCATGTGAAAAAAAAAAAAAAAAAAAAAACAAAACTCAGTAGGTTTCTTGATTTTTTCCAGAAGGTTTCTTTCTGTTTTGACAGAGTGGATCTCCTAAACTTATTTTTTGCCCTCCAGTCACAAAACAAACAAAAACAAAAAAGCACCAAAACCCCAAACAACAACAAACAGACACATGCACACAAGAAACACACCCTGTCAAAGCCTTAGAGATCACTCTTCAGTCTCCCAGTAATCACTACACAAAAGAACAGTCCCACAACCCTAGACTAGCATCAATCCTCAAAATTATTGAAGAACCAATGCACAGTTTCAGGCTCCTAACTGAAAGCTAGATAGCTTGCCACAAGAGGTCTGCAGGCCACATACAGTGAACTGCAGGCCTAGGGCATAACATGAAAAAAGCTTTCTCTAGTCATATATGACTATGCTAAAGAACATTCAGATCATGCCTGCCACCCCCTCACACTTCTTTATTTTTTTTCCCCAGAACTTCTGCAGTCATCTTTTCACCTCCCTGATACATGTATCCTTAATGCCCGTCCTGTTCTAGTCATTACTTAACCTCAGACCTTGTCCCATTCCTTGCTACAACAGGTGGTTATATTAAAGGAAAAAGCACCCTGAGAAAATATGAGATAAACTTGTTTTTAATCATAGATGTGAACGCTCAGCATTAGCACTGATTTTAAACACGCTCTTTTCTTCTGTTGCTTCGTGGTTCGGCACTACACACTCACTGTTAACTGTATACTCCCCATACTTTTTCTGGTTATCATACAGTTTGTTTCTGCCTGTGTATTATATTCAATAAATGTTTGGGTAAACAAGGAAATTACCATGGAGTAGAGTGTTTCTAATGCAGCCAACACCTGAAAGCTTTCATTCCAAACAGCACCTGCATAATATTTTAGCTGCCAAAACTGTAGCCATGGTGAATTTTGTTTAAGTATCATTATGTTCCTACTTCATGGATGTACTGCTTCAAGGCGAACTCACCTTCAGGTTCCTAAAAGCTATTTTATGTTCACTGCAGGCTACACCAGTAGCATGTTTGTGCACCTGTGTCCTGAACACCAAATTAATAGATTTTATCACAGCTAAATTACTATAAGAGAAAAAAATAGACCTCAAGCTGATCCACAATCTAGGAAAGTCAGATTCATATCCTGCTGGTAAAACCTAGAGGAGTGCTGCCCAGGACTGACAAGCTCTCTATAGTGGAATTCCACACATAAATTTGAAAACTACAATTTTAACTTCAGACATTGTTTACATTTTAGAGAATATTTTTATTTGAAAGCTTGTACTCTGTTGTATGTTGCAATGAGAATACATAGCTTTCTTACGCATTTCAGCGGGATAGCTAGTGTTCTGGTAACCATGACACTGGCAAGTTTTTGAAACCAGATTTTATTTGAAGGAACAGCATACTTCTGTATCTCTGGGCAAGACCTGTAATAAACATCAGATACTAGCTCATAAGCTATGCATTACCTATATTAATTCAGGCAGTTTCATACTCACATTGCATTAACTTACTCAAAGAGTTCTCGTCAAATCTGTTTCTCCACCATGGGACACCGTGGAAACCATGAAATCAGTGACTGGTTCCTCATTTTTTGTAAAATACTTGAGTAATGTAATTCTGGCTTTGCTAACCAGTCTAAACAAGCTTTATTAATCCTTTAATGTAGAGTTTTAAAAAGCCCCACATTAAGTAAACATTAATATAATGACTGTACTTGTGACAAATGGATATGCGGTAGAGAGAGTGTGTCAGTGAGTTAAAGGAGTCATCCCATTTCTTTCATAGAATCGTATGATTCAGCTCTCAGAGCTGGATGTTTCACTGAGAGCAAACACATATAACTGCAACAGTCTGAAAACCTTTTCTCTATTAATAACATAGCAATATATATATATTTTTCTAGGTCATTAGCCAAATCCAGTAACTGAAAATCATGCTCCTGCAAAGACTTTCAGATAGTCCTTTTCTCCTTTCTGAGAACACGCACTGAGACATACTCTCTGCAAATACCCAGCCATCTCCCTGCTGGAATCTGGCTGCCAGAAACAATGAGAACAAACCCTCTTCACCTGTCATTACAATGTGATGGTGTGCGTAATTACCTTGGGCATAATATACACCTTGAGCACGGGGTCTCTGAGAGACTGTGTCAAGTATTTTATTGAATGTGCCCTTTACATTCATAATATTTAATGGTCCGGGAGACATTTTTCAGATTTGTGAAGATATGGTACATGCTGAATTGTCATTTTTATTTATGAAGTTTAAAAGACACATAATTAGTAAGGTTTGTCTTTCCTTTTGGCTATGTTTCATATTTGCAACTGAAATTGCACTATTAGCAGCAAACAAACACAATGTTCAGCTGAATACAAATGAAAAACCTTTTCATTACTGAAATTCTGTACATCCTGGAGTCTGTGTTTTAGCGACGGCGACAAAGAGCAAGTGCTCCACACAACTGATGGGGGTTTTTCAAAGCCCACAGGATTTAACATAGATTCTGCCTGAGATAAAGGCTTCTCCATCAACTATTGGCAATGTTACAACAATGTTACATTCTAAAGTGAAAGACTTTATCAGCTCAGTTAATTTCTCTATTTAGTTATTTCATTTTTCTGTTCACCTCCCCACCTGCAATAATTACAGAGAAACTTCATTCTGAAGAATTCATATTCACCTTCATATTCAAACTTTGAACTAAACTAATAGAGATCATTTGGATATGAAGTTCTCTCTGAGGCTTGACATATGCAGATATATGTGGACAGATTTAAAAATCAATCTTTGAATCGAAACCTTCCTTGTACAGGAGTGTGTCTCTTGGAGCTTTAATAGTTCCCTAGGAGATGACCAAATAACCAACTACAGGTTTGCCTGCTTACAAAGTTTACTGAAGTCTATTGCTCTGGATCCTCTCTGGTATAGAGAAAACCAGTGGTACGACGGACAACCCAAATCAGACCTTGTGCTTAGGATGCATTATTGTGTTATATCCACATGAGCATTATTCCATCTGTTCTTTTAGCCCTCTTGTACTCTCTTTAAGAGACACATCAAGCTGTGTTTAGATCTGACTGAACAGTGGTAATATAACTGCTTCTCTTGTATTTGTTTCAAAAGGCCTGGAATCTGCCAGACCCAGATTTAAAAGATAAAAAAAACTTGAAGAATAAAATAATAATAATAATAAAAACTTCTCATCTCATGGCTAACTACTCAGGAGCAAAACGTATTTTTGTTCTTTGGCATCTTTTCCTTACATGTAAGGGTCTTTGGCAGAAAGATCAGTAATGTGTGTTTTGCTATACCTTAAAGACATGTCAACAAGGACTTAAGTCTAAGACCGTTTATCATCATATTGTAAACCTAATTTATACAGACTGGGTGACTTTAAAGCAAGATCTAAAGGCAAAATGCCATCTTGTGATAATATCCCCAAAGAATATTGGATCCCTCATACTACACAGCCCCCCAAAATTATTTATTGAAATTGATTTGAAGACAGCCAGCAAACCAAATGAACTGCTGTTTTAATTCTTAGGACAAAATCAAAGAACTGGTTCTATTTCCCTTCCAGCAGCGAACATATGCAAGCTCTACACTCTAGGTTTAAAGTAAGCAGGTATTTTTATGAGCCTGCCCTATGGTACTGTCTATCAGGGCAAGTCTGATCTCAGCTCCACGCCAGAGCAGAAAAGAAGGTCCTTACTGTGCCTGCCAGAGAAAGTATGAGCTGTAGCCTCTGCTGCCACATGCCCTGAAAGCAAAAATCGACTCATTTATTTAAATCAGCTTAACAGCAACTGGTTGTTGCTAAATCACGCTGCTACATCCATTCTCCATCTATTGTGTAGTCCTCATTACTTCTTTCATCAGTTAAGAACTGATTTCTTTTGCAGACAGCATGGCTACTCTTGAAGAGCATAAGATTCCACTTTATTACTCATTTTATGCTAGCTAATGAAATCTGCGTGCTTTGGATTTGTATTCTATGTCTTCTAAGCATGGCCTTCAACCCTGTAATAATCTCTTTTCTCCAGTCCTCCTCCCCCATGGTGTCTCCAGGCAAGAGTCAGCTGGGACCAGTGTGAAAGTATGTATGTTCTGAATGCCCAGGCATATGCATATGCTATAGCCAAACAAAATACACCACAGTGCAGTTCTTCTTGCCTTTCCCTGTGTGGGAGCACTACTTTAGACTTTTTTCTCTTCTACCCAGCTGTGGATGTTAATTAATTTCCTGTAAGTTTCACGATCTTTGAGACTTCTTTCCTTCCATCAAATTTGGTTGGAATGGTCGATAAATTCAAAAGCTACTTGGTGGGGACTACAGATCGGATAAACAAATGGATAGTGCTGTCATCTAAACTCTGCTTTGGAGGACATTAAGATAAAAGCTGGTCCAAGCTAGTATGTTTTGCTCAAGTTGTAAAAGTTTGTATGTACTCTCTATGTTCTGTAGTTTTCTGATGCTACACTCCATGCCTTTTCTTTAAGCCTCTGGGAGGCCAAATTGCTACAAATTCTCAAATGAAGAGCAGTGAGACTCATGTTTAGCTCATGTGTCTGCTGAATGTTTAATGTATACAGTTTATTCAGCCTCTTTAACTTACTTTGATGCACACCACTAAAGACAACTGACTTCAAGAAAAAAATGAAACCCTACTTCTATAGTAATGTGAAAGGAAATAACATTCTTTGTCATGGTCCTCATTACTCAAACTGCTGAAAACTCCTGATCGTACTTCTCCCCCTGCTCATTTTCCCCCCTCTCGTAGTGTGTTTGTGGGCCCAAGCTAAAAATCCCATTTTACATTTTATCATCTGTGAGAAAAATAAGGTGAAGCACAATTTGCGTATACATAGAGCAAAAGTGTTTCTAACAACTGTTGGTGACACATGTATTTTACAAAGGAAAATGAAAAAAATTAAAAATAGTCTCGTTATGCTAACTAATTCCAAGATTAAAAAAAAATGATTACTTTAAACTTGGGCAATTTAAGTAACAAGGTTAACCACCAGAGATAGGCTTGTCCTACAAAATCTATAAATATCTGAAGGCAAAAACTCTAAATTATCTATAAAGTATCCCACAGGACAGACAAATATTTTGATTAAAAACTGAAAAAGTTTTTTTTTTTTTTTTTCCATAGATAATGGGGCTTTCTGTTTTATTATAACTTGAAATTTCTCCTTCCCTTTTCACTTTGGCTTATCTCCACACCCTGCTCATTTTACTCTCTTCTGCCTTACTTCATCCCTCTTCCCTTCATTATTTTTTCTACTTGGCTCTCCTTTCCAAAGTAAACCCACTTGCTTATCCTCAGCACAGCTGCCTGTATAGCTCGAAATGACTTACTCACTCTGCTTCTGTGTCATAGTCTTTCAACTATTTTTTTTCAGAAATTTTCTCAGTCCAGTGATACTTACGAAAACTGATTGCCAAAATCCCACCTAGGACTTTATATGGAAGATGCATCCTATTGTAAAATCTTAAAACCTAAGTCATTATCAGCTGCTTTGACAAAATCATTTGTAGGCCACCTGCTCAAGTATATATACTTACACCTTTCCTAGTTGACGTCATTTGAAAGTTTTCAAATTTTTGCCTATTGTGACTGCGTCTTTACACTAAGTGTAGTAAAAGTATTCCATTTTCCATTTTTATTTTTTGAAGGTATATACTAGTGTTTTAACCATAGCTTTTTTAGCCTTACGTATTTTCACTGTTATTTGACTCACCACTTCAATTGCATTTGCCTGCAGCTTCAAAGAGTTGTTAATAGCAAACCCTCTACGCATGCTGTTCCTGGCAAAAAAAATAGTTATGTACAGATACAAATTCCTAGATTCTAAAGCGATGTGAGCTGCTCAGTATCATCTCAACACAGACTGTCTGTAACAGCCCAGAACCTAGCTCTGGGTGTATACATGAATGTGTCTGTGTCTACATGATATAAACAGTGTTGATAGCAACATTTATGTAAAAAAAATCACAAACCTTTAAGACTATTTTGCATGTTCTGAAATTAATTTAAAAAGCTCTTGCATATGAAAGATAGAAGAAGAAAAAAAATGCTATTTTTTTTTTGCCTCACTTTCATCTTTCAATCTAGGCAAAATTCCCCATATCATGAAGAGTTGAAAGGGCATTTCCTTTGACAGCCAACAGGGCTTTGCTGCCCTGATCTAAATTAATGCTAAGAATTCTCTTTGTATGGCCAATTATTAGGGCTGACATCCACATAGAACTGCCCTGTCTCATAAGATTCATACAAACACACAGACATTACATTCCTGTCTGTCCGCACCATCTGTGCGTGTGGTCTGCAGACACAGAATTCCTGTCCATCTACACTGTCCCTGTGTTTGGTCCACAGAGGCAGAATTCCTGCCCAAGCACATAGCAGCACATGTGCAATACAAGGTTGCACAGATGATTCCTGTCCATCTGCCCTGCTATTGCATGCAGTATACAAGCAAGGGGAATCACAATAAATTAACACTTTTTTTCTATTTTCCCCTGCAGAGGATGTTTTTTAAGCCTGCACCAATGCTTAGATAATAGGACTAGCTGGAAAACTGGAGAAACAATCAGATTTTCTACTGCATTTGTGCCAAAATTATTCTTATTAAGGAAAAAGAAATTCATGGCACACAATGTGTAGAAATATTCCAGTTTTTGTCAGGTAAGTTTCTCTAAGGTATCTGCATTTCATACATTATTCCTGCCACTGCCTTCTCTATTTCTAACCTATTGTCTTTCTATGATTTATACTACATTATGCCATGAAATAGCAGTAGAGGCTCACCAACTGAGCACCATAAAGCACACTGTAAAGCTTAGAAAAATCTTAGAAAATTCCATCTCTGCTACAGAACCAGCAAAAGGAAAAGGTCTGTGGAACAAGATGAAAAACTAGGCAGATCATACCTTTGCTGTTTCTTCCTTAATGATCATTTTAGTGCAAAGACATTAAACTTATAGAGGTGATGGGAAAGCAGATAAGAGAGGAGAAATAAATCTTTTCATAATCTGATAGCAATGAAAAGGATAGAGATGGACAATGAGGAACTACTCTTAGCTTGTGCTCCCCAATATCCCCCAGTCTGTGGATCCTTCTTTTTCCAGTCCAGGAGCAGGCTCTGATACCTTGCCTGTCTCTTTGTGAGATACAAAAGAGATACAAAATGAAAATTTGTGCGTATAAATATTTTCCTGCCAAAGAGAAGAAAAATATAGAACAAGAAGGTACAGTACTTATTACTTCCACAGAGAAAATAAACCCATGCCGTCTTCCAAGTTTAAACAACTTATGTATGCATGTTTTCTTAAGGATCTCTATATTGCTTTTTATTTTTTTTTTCCAACAACATTAATGTCAGCAGTTGGCAGCAGTTTGGGTTGCTAGCTGAAACAAAGGAGATGAGGCCAAGGTTTTATCTACTAGTGTTTTGGAGATGGAGGGCACACTGGCGTGGTGTCAGAAATTACAGTTAAGTTTCAGCTTAATGTGAAAAAAGTGGGAAGATTAATTTCTTAAACTATTGAAAGGACTAAGTATGGTGTAACAGTGAAACTGAGTGTTTAAAAAATTAAAGTTCTCCCTTTAGTAAAAATCCCACTGTAAAAACAAGAGATGCCCAGGTTGTTCAAATCCTGTGAAGAACTTGGCCAGGGTCAGCTGTGAGAGCTCCATTTATTTTTTGTTTATTCAGCTACAGGAAATATTTGTATTCACTCTAGGAAAGACAGGAATTGGTGGTAAACAGAAAGGGAACAAAAGACTGAGTTCTGTGATTGTAAAGTTGTGATCAAACAAAGAGAACAATACCCCTAATAAAGCAGCTATCCCTTAACCAGGGCTGTATTGAAGATAAAAGACCATTACTTCTCCCAGGCACCAGTACCAATACTTAAGATCAGACTTAATGTTCATTTGGAGACAAAAACATTATGGAAGTTGAGAGACTAATATTCACTTATTGATAACCTAAAATTATGTGACATGCTATTGCAAAGGTAAATTTACTCATATATGAAACTGAACATGCTTTAGTACCTCATTGATCTTATCTCCATATGATAACTGTGTGATTTGACCATGTAAATTCAGATAGCAATCTTCTGTTATCTGAGTTTGAGACTTATTTGCCTTGCACAATCTTTAAAAGCATTTCTTGGTACTGAAAAGACTCAAACCTTTGGTAGTAGGTTTTAAGGCAAAGAAAGGGCAGGACAGAAGCCATTTGTTTACTTTGTGTTCAATAAATGTCCACTCAGAGACAGCAGAACACAAATGCCCTAACACAATCTGTCCAAATCACTACCTCTTATTTGACAGCATTGTCCACAGACCTGCATTCATGGGAGGAATGGGAAGCAGGATCTCCATCAGGATCAACTTTCTCATCCTTATCTTTCAGAGTTGGCAGCTGTTAACAGAATCCTCACAACTTCCCAAGTCAGAAAGGAGCAAAAAAATCTCCATCCTCTCCTTACACACATTTACAAATGTCAAGTGGCAAAAACATGATGGCTAGGGAAAAAAAATACATGCCTTTTCTATGGTCATGAATATTTTTTCATCTCAGAGAGCAGGGCATAGAGAACATATTGTACTTATGAAGGAATAAGAGTCATGGATTTACTTAGCACCAAAAAACCTGAATAAATTGAATAAAGTGCCTTTTTTTTTTTTTTTTTTTTTTTTTTTTTAAGACTTGGCTTTTTCAGAACATAATAGCATGAATTTAACAGAACTGAGGGGAGTCTGCAGCCATCAGCAGCAGTCCATTTGCAGATGCTATCATAAGTAACTGATACCTAATTTCATAAACCTGTGACTGATTTTGATAAACCTGATATGCTATTCTACCAATTTAGTATGCAAATTAGTGAAGGGTTAGAATCAAGAAACTAGATCTAATTGCCAGCATGTATCTCAGTTTTCCAACTACAATATGAAACTTGTATTTTGTTCTGTACTATCTATTCACTAGCCCGAGATACAGTGTACTGGACTAGGCTCAATTGGATTGATTCAGAAAGGGGAATTATTTTCAGAATTTCATGGAGCTTAATACAGTATATGATGAAAAACCTGCAGACAGAGATATTGCAGGGCATAAGCTGAAAAACATCCAAGACCGCTGTTCATCAACAGCTCACTATTTACTGAAGTTGAGGTACATTCTGTAGAGTTAAGACTTAATTTTGATTTAATTTGATGACGGGGATTATAATTATTGCCGGCTATGTATTTTTCCTTCTGCAAGCAAAAAGCTTACTGATTTATTATGTTATTCCCCAGCTAAAACCCCAAATATGCAACATATGCTATCTTATAGATCACTATTTTTCATTGCATATTTCTAGGCACACAATTCTTTCCACCATTCCTCCTTCAAGTAAAGAACACAATTACTTGAATATTAATTTATACAACTGCTTATCTGCAATCTACTTGAAATCTTCTACATCTTTTGTTTACCTCTATGAGACAAGCAGTCAACATGGATCTCTGACTTCCACCTTCTCTTTAAATATTTTTGGAACATATGTTGCATTATCTATTACCTCACCAGTTACAGTTCTTATATGAATTAAAACCAGTACTAAAGCTGGTAAAACATTTTTGGCTTTCTGCCTCTACCTTTCTACCAGCCATCAATATGTGAATTTGCTATCAGCTGTCCAATGGCATCTTTCACAGTAAACAGATTCAGAACCCCTTTGTAAGGAATATCCTGGAAAGTCAATGCAAGGCTTTTCTTCAAAGTAATTTTTGATTATTTGTCAATTCTTTAAAAATATTTGAAGAAATGGGGACTTCCATCACTTTTCCTGCAGCCTGATCCTTAATCCTTTAATGCTACAGCCAGAAAGTTGCTAATTTTTTCCTTTCAGCTTACCTCCTCACAGTTTGTAAACTAATGTTTTTACCTCAGTAATGATTAGGACAAGTTTCCAGAACACAATTTTACAATACTCTGCTAGAAAAAAACTATAACAATGAACGAAATTTCGCAAAAACGCGTTATGTGAGCTGTGCCTGTAGCAAAGATTCTGAAACTCTAAACTGACAGAAAGGCATCAGTAAACCCACTGAAGTGGGTTTCAGAGAGTTGAAAGGCAAACTGCCATTTATTTAAGAGAGAACACTGAAGTGACACGTTCACTAGGGTTTTCATCCAAACATAAGTAACCACAAGTAAAGTCTTGCTTTACAGTTTAAGTATGAAACTGTTCAACGTGTTGTGTCTTCCCTGTGGAATCATATCAATAAATGTAGGAACGGGTAATCATAATGTACTAAGCTGGCACATTTTGACTGGAGATGAAGTTAACAAGACGTGTGTCTTCCAGACAATTGCCGATGCCAGGTAAAACAGCTTAAACTGATAAGAATTATTATTGTAGAAAAAGACACATCCAGTCAATTAAATATTAAGGATGATCACATGCTCATCTTGGAAAATCACTGTATTTTTACTGCATTACAAGTCATTCTATATTTTCCTCTATTAGAGCTGAGATTTTAGTGTTAAATCCCTTTTTCTTCACACACAATATATTCCTGGCTTTGTTTTTATCAGGATGAGATCTGATCTCATCCTCTTTGTCATCAAAACTTCAGAGTTCAGTAAACAATGTGTCTAAATGACAAGATTTAAATGTAATCATAAACTTTCTGTTTTTCCGGTCAGCATTCAAACATCATCAATCCAAATACCGAAACAGTGATGCCAAACCAGCCCAGCCACAAGAACCAGTTGTTGGAAAGTCTCACATATTTTATCCCTGAGGCACATCCTGCCACTGGTCAACAAACAGGAAGTCATTGTGTATGGACCCTTCCCAACTACCGCACAAGCTGTAACAGTCAAGCAAAAGAAGATGCACCCATAATTTTATTCCTTGAATTAAGGACTATTGGCAATCTCGAGCACTTCTAAACTGCTTGTTCTAAGTTTTTGTATCTATCTCATGAATTTATCAGCTAACAGAAAGAAACTGAGGGTAACTGTTTTCAACATAAAATTTAGAGCACTGATGTTAAGAACAACCAGGCTGGTTGCCACTTAATGGAGAAGGCACATGAATGGGAAGCAGGATCTCAGCTGCTAACCTAGATTTGTCCAGCAATCCTGATTTTCTAGCCAGGGACGACGATGCTTCAATAATTTAGCTTGGGACTTTGTAATCATTGAATGAGAGAGACTGTAAATGTGGCAATGGATGCTGTCAACAATTATCCTATTACTTTATATTAATTTGTGCAAAGTTTTAACGAATTAAAAAGCTGTAAAACTATAATATGAAAATATTATTACATTCAATACAATGGAGGAATATTTCTAATAGACTGAGTTTTTTTGAAAACTGAGATCAAACTTGGGAAATATCAGTACATAGAGTATTTTTGTAATGTTACAACTGTCTGGAAAGAATGGGTAGCAAGCACTGCTTTGTCATCTGAGTTCCAAAGCAATTTTATAAACCTCAGTCTTTCAGTGAGGAAACAAACCTTGGCCTCCAAGCAAACCTACAGAGCCACCATTGCAATGCCCTGAAAACTGCTGACTGAAGCCCTAGTCAAGGCACAAGCAGAAAACAGGCATGGCTGTTTACAGCAGGGCCAACAGACAGTTTATTTCTCTGGAACCATGAGGCCAGCTACAGCAAGTAACTTGCTTGAACATACATCATTATTTAGTAATACAAGAGGTAGAGGGTAAAGGTAAAAGGAGGAAGGAGAGGGGAATGAGTGTATATGTAATACCACAGGAAGATGAAATGCTGCCACAGAAGACTGCTGACACTGCACTGAATGCTGTTACTGTGGTAACTGATGATTAAAAATGATGGGAAAAAAGTCTGGAACACATGGCAAGGAGAAGGTAGTTTCTTTATGTCATACTTCAAGGCTGTGTTCAAGGCCATGATAGAGCCTCACTTTCTGTGCCTGCTCGGCTGTTGTCAGGTTGCTCGGGTCTGTTCCTGGCAGAAGTCCCTGCTTGACAGAAACAATTACCGAGGAGGAATGACTGGCAAAGCAAGCAGTGCCGTGATTGATAATCTGGGTGGATTACAGGCCTTCGACAAAAGCCATGATGCTTAACTTTGACAGCTGGCAATGTTTGATGAGAGCCAATTAGTGGATATACATTCACTTCAGCCAGAAGTCTCTTCTGTTTCTAGTCCAATAGCTTCCTGAATAGGAAGTGCACAGAATGCTTTCCCTAACTTCTGTCTGCTCACAGATATACCAGCTACACCATCATAACCGCTAAAACCATACTATAAAAACTATGTATTTAGGCATCTGTGCATATTAAAGACAGTAGATTCAAATTTTGTAAAGCTGCATTTCACTCTTCAAATCGTGGTGGGGGTAGACCATGAGAAAAAAGATCACTTTACCATGACTCTACTTGCCCTACACTGTGTAAATGAGGCTGTAACAGCACTATTACAAGTCCACTACAAGTGGCAATATTTCTCAAAATGCTTCACTATTTCTTTAAAGTTTCCTAGCAAAGTAGGTTAATCTGTCCCTTGCTGTTTCAAACAGGTTACCACAACACTTGGAGAATACTAGCATTCAAAGAATACCTTCTGTTCTGCCCAATACTTGCAGGAACCTTTGATGCGCAAGTCCCTTTCAAACCCTTCTGTCTGTTCTTAGCTTTCTTATCACATGGGTTTTCTTTCCCCATTTTTTCGTCTGTTTCCACTCTTGCTAGTGCAAGCATGCAGATACTGTAGTAAAAAAAGATCAATAAAGGAAGATGAATCCAAGTTCCCTGATCTCATCACTTATTTCAAACATTTACTTTTGCCTTGTTTTCTCAGCTACAAAGAAGCCACCACTACCACATTCAAAATAACTTAAATACATTTTCCTATAATTCCTAAGTCCCCTTCTGACAGCGTCATGATTTGAGAGATACCTCCACTCATTAAACTCAGTGAGCACTATTGCACCACCAAGAACTCTCAGATGCTCTTGGAGAATAATGCTAGTTCTGTCACAGAAACAGCTACATTTAGGAATGATCTGCTGGGATTGTATCCATATTACCTGAAGATGAAATTCTTTTGCTGCTAGGATAATCATTCATCAGACATGATTTCAAATCAGTGCAGCTAAGGCAAAGCAAAGACTAACTGCATTACTTACAGAATCTGTATTATTTCATCAGCAGGGTGGTAATAAAAACCTACAAAAGTGTGGTAGTTCTGATACAACTCCATGTCAGTGAGAGAAAAAAGCTTGCCTGTCAGCTGCCTCTGGCCCATTTTACATTCTCCTGTTACAAAGAGAAATCACTCTAACCAGTGGAACTTCACTTTGGAAAAGTTCACAGCAGAGAAGTGTCAAGTGTCAGTTTCCAGGGAAACAAGCAACAGTGGAAAACGAGCATTTTCAGGGGGGAGAAGCTATTCTGGAATCTAAAATTCTTTCCTTTTCCTCATGATCCCACGAACCACATTTACTTGACAAACGAATCTTTACAGTACCTTGGCCTCATAAGGAAAGTCAGCCAAAATCTTTGCAGGAAAGAAGCACAACGTAGCACAGAGAAAACATCTTTGGGACTTGAAAGTCTAGATTAAATATGTATTAAATATTGCATACATGCTGAATATTACTAGTTACAAATTACAAATAATTTCTTGCGGTTTATGGGAATGGTAAATAACAGCTCCTCAACTCATGTTTGGACTGCAGAGGAAGGAGTGATTATGATAAGGAGACAGAAGCAGAATGGAACAACACATATCAAAGATTCCTCTGAATGGCAAGCAGACTTAGTACATAACACATACTTTAAATAGCATGAGGTTGTTTATCTCCCTTCACTAAGATAGAAAGGAGCTTTTTCACAAAGTTGAGAGTAACTGAACAAGAGTGTATATGGGTAAAACAGGAAAGGTGAGGTACCAGATGAAATGGAAGTGCTGAGGGACAAAAAGTAGACATTACTAATGTACATTAGAATGAAGAAGCCGAAGACAATGGCTGATCTTCTACTCTGTCAAAAGTGAAAGCTAGCTATCAAAAAAAAAAAAAAGCCAAGAAGATCAGAATGCTCATGCCTTTCTCTGTCTATCTTCCCTAAAGACTGTACTCAGCTGACTAACAAAATTAATTTCAATACCCAGATAATACAATTTTAGGTCAGAAAAGAAGAAACAAGATGGTACTTGGAAAAATCAGATGTCTTCAACTTTACTAATCCTGATAAACTCTTTCCTGCTATAGTATAATCTACTATAATGAAAGCTATTAAGCTATTAATGGTTATTTTTGGGAACCTGTGGGGATTCGTGGGGCTTTGGAAGACTCTGTTAAGGTTTCTGACGCTGTCTCACATGACACACTCACGAACAACTTCAGGCTAAGGAAAAGCCTCATTTTGAGTTTTGTCCAGTTTTGGATACCACACTTTGAGAAAGAAATAGACAAATTAAATGAAATCTGAGAAAGCACAACATGAGGGATCAGATATCTAGAAAACAAGACATATGAAAACTGGAAGAACTGAGACTGCCCAATTTAAAGAAAAACACAGAGGAGATACCATCATAAACCAAAAGGGCTGCTAAAAATAGCTAAGAAACAAGCACTTTTTTTCTTTCTTTCTATGCTCATACCAGATAGAAAGAAGTAGTAATGA
The DNA here is from genome assembly GCF_011077185.1 of Oxyura jamaicensis. Taxonomy (NCBI): domain Eukaryota; kingdom Metazoa; phylum Chordata; class Aves; order Anseriformes; family Anatidae; genus Oxyura; species Oxyura jamaicensis. The sequence goes on along the minus strand of NC_048893.1, from coordinate 63,414,454 downwards.
GCTTACATTACAGTAAGGGAAATTACAGATGCACAATGACATTATAATGATAAAGACAGATGAGCCATAGAAGACTTCTCAAGATTGAAAGTCTCCACTAAGAGTATTTTAGAACAGATTATAGGTATAATTGGTTCTGTTTTAAAGTGAGATGAATTTTCTATGACTAAAATATAAAAGAGTGGGCACTAAACTGTTTAGGAAATTATACTCCTAAGTAGTTATCAACTGTTCACTAACAAAATGGATGAATGAATCAAGTGTGTTACATGAAGCTCTGTCCTGAGCCCAGTACTATCCAGTATTTTTTCATTAAAAACCTGTGTGATAGAAGAAACTGTTTATGAAATATGAAGGAAGAAGCTTAGGTGAGTGATTTTGCAAGCATGCTAAAGTACAGGACCAAAACTCAAAATGTTCTTACAAGACTGTGGAACTGATTGCAGGCAGAAGGGATACTCACTAGAGGGGTTTCCCTATCTTCTCTCCACCCAGCTGAAAGCACTGACCTAGAGGATAAGGGGCAATGGCAACAAGTCCCTGCCTGGTGTGGCAGGCATGTCCCCTCAGGGACTTCCCCACCTTCCCATGTGCCCATGCACAATAGGCAGGAAACTTGGCAGGTTAATCTGAACGATACTGAGGAACACTGTACATCTGGCTTGGAGGTGACATGGAAGTCACGTTGACCTGTGCCCTGCATTGAAACAGTTCCCACCAAGAAAAAAAAGATGGGATGTTGCCATGGGAGACTCCCTTCTGAAGGGATCAGAAGGCCCAACATGCAGTTTGGTCACACTTCACAGGGAGGTCTATTGCCTCCCTGGGGCCCGGATTAAGGATGTGAAGAGAATGCTTTCTGTGCTCATTCAGTTCTCAGACTATTATCCATTATTGATAAGTCAGGTAGGTGGTGATGAAGCTTCAAGATGAAGTCTGAGAGCAATCAAAAGAGACTTCTGAGTGTTGAAACAACAAGCCTGGGGGTGGTACAACAATGGTTATGGGATGCTGTGTTAGCGAGGTACATCAGTCTGACGCCCAGTTGAGGTAGGGGTTGTATAGCCATGTGGCACCAAAGGCACAAGGGATCACAATCACAATCACAAAAATTTTAGAAACTCTTCAGAAGGGATAGGTTAGGAAGAAGAGGCAGTGGGGTAGCCCTTGTATGTTAGGGAGTGTTTGTATTGTCTTGAGATTAATAATGGTGATGACAGGGTTGAATGTTTATGGGTAAGACTTAGGGGGAAGGCCAGTGAGGCAGATGTCCTGGTGGGCATCTGTTATAAACTGCCTAACCAGGCCAAAGAGGCAGATGAAATATTCTACAAACAGCTGCAAGAAATCTTGCAATTGCTAGCCCTTGTTCTTGTGAGAGATTTCAACGCACCAAATGTCTGCTGGAAATACAACACAGCAGAGAGTCTAGGAGGTTTCTAGAGTGCGTGGAATATAACTTCCTGACACAGCTGGTGAGTGAGCCAAGTAGGGATGGTGCCCCGCTGGACCTCTTGCTCATAAATAGGGAAGAACTTGTGGATGATGTGAAGGTTGAAGGCCAACTTAGGCACAGTGATCATGAATTAACAGAGTTTTTGATTCTTGGAAAAGTAAGGAGGGGGGTTAGCAAAACTGCCACCCTGGACTTCTGGAGGGCAGACTTCAGCCTGTTAAGTAGACTGGTTGCCAGAGTCCCTTGGGAGGCAGTCCTGAAGAGCAAAGGTATCCAGGAAGGGTGGACACTCTTCAAGGAAGAAATCCTAGAGACACAGGAGCAGGTCATTCCTACATGCTGAAAAATGAGCCAGCGCAGAAGACTGGCCTGGCTGAACAAAGAGCTGTGGCTAGAGCTCAGGAAGAAAAAAGAGGGTTTATGACCTTTGGAATAAGGGGAGGGCCACTCAGGAGGACTACAAAGATGTCATGAGACTATACAGGGACAAAATTAGAAGGGCCAAAGCCCAACTTGAACTCAGTCTGGCTACTGCTGTTAAAGACATTTAAAAATGTTTTTATAAACACATAAACAAGAAAAGGAGGACTAAGGAGAATCTCCATCCTTTATTGGATGTGGGGGGAAACACATTGACAAGAGATGAGGAAAAGGATGAGGTACTTAATGACTTTTTTGCCTCAGTCTTTAGCATCAAGACCAGTTGTTCTCCAAGTAGTCTGTACCCTGAGATGACAGATAGGGATAGGGAGCAGAATCAAAAAGGAAATGTTTAGCGACCTGCTACTCCACTTAGATGTACACAAGTCTATGGGGCCAAATGGAAGGGGTACTGAGGGAGCTGGCAGAACTGTTCACCAAGCTGCTTTTCATCATCTATCAGCAGTCCTGGCTATCATGGGAGGTCCCAGTCAATTGGTGGCTAGCAAATGTGATGCCCATTTACAAGAAGAGCCAGAAGGCAGACCCGGGAAACTATAGGCCTGTTAGTTTGACCTGTGTGCCAGGGAAGCTCATGGAGCAGATTATCTTGAGTGTCATCATGCAGCACATGTAGGGCAACCAGGCGATCAGGCCCAGTCAGCATGGATTTATCAACGGCAGGTCCTGCTTGACGAACCTGATCTCCCTTCTACGACAAGGTGATGCGCTCAGTGGACGAGGGAGAGGCTATGGATGTGGTCTAACTAGACTTCAGTAAGGCTTTTGACACTGTTTCCCACAGAACTCTCCTAAATAAGCTGGCTGCTCAAGGTTTAGATGGGGGTACGCTTTGTTGGATTAATAACTGGCTGGGTGGCCAGGCCCAAAGAGTTGTGGTGAGTGGAGCTAAATCCAACTGGAGGCTGGTCACTAGTGGTGTCCCCCAGGGCTCAGTACTAGGGCCAGTTCTCTTCAATATCTTTATCAATTATTTGGATGAGGGGATCGTGTACACACTTGGGAAGTTGATGACATGGTAAGCAGATGATACCAAGTGCTCGAGTGTTGATCTGCTTGAGGGTAGGAGGGCTCTGCAGAGGGATCTGGATAGGCTCGACTGATGGGCCAAGGCCAACTGTATGAAGTTCAACAAGTGTAAGGGCGTGAGGCACAACAACCCCATGCAATGCTTCAGGCTGGGGGAAGAGTGGCTGAAAAGCTGCCTGGTGGAAAGGGACCTGAGGGTATTGGTTGACAGCCTTCTGAATATAAGCCAGCAGTGCTCTCAGGTGGACAAGAAAGCCAACAGCATCTCTTGCTGATACAAGGAGGCTTGTATCAGAAACAGTGTGGCCAGCAAGACTAGGGAAGTGATTGTTCCTCTGTACTTGGCTCTGGTGAGGCTGCACCTTGAGTACTGTGTTCAGTTTTGGGCCTCTCACTACAAGGATGCCATTGAGGTGCTGGATCGTTTCCAAAGAAGGGCAACAAAGCTGGTGAAAGGTCTAGAGAACAAGTCTTATGAGGAGTGGCTGAGGGAGCTAGGGTTGTTTAGCTTGGAGAAAAGAAGGCTCAGTGGAGACCTTATTGTACTTTACAATTACCTTAAAGAACATTGTAGCAAGGTGGGGATCAGGCTCTTCTCCCAAGCGCTAAGTGATGATGAGGGGAAATGGCCTCAAGTTGCACCAGGGGAGGTTTAGGCTGGATATTAGGAGAATTTTCGTAACTGAAAGAGCTGTGTGGCATTGGAACAGGCTGCCCAAGGAAGTGGTTGAGTCACCATCCCTGGAGGTCTTCAAGAAACATGTAGATTTAGAACTTCATAGCATGGTTTAGTGGTGGACTTAAGTACTAGGTTAAAGGTTGGACTAGATGATCTTAGAGGTCTTTTCTAACCTGAATGATTCTGTGATCTGAAAATTATGTTAAGAAAAGGCAGCATAATACAAATGTATCCTGCAATGCAGTATGCACTGTAATCTGGAGCCACACCACTTAGAATTAAAATTTTGAGATCCCATCATCAGTAACACTGAATCAAGCTAGTTTCTGATAAGCTCTGCAACAGTATATTAAAAAAGAATTGGGAATAATTGTGAAATATATATAATAGAATTACAGAATCATAGATGGTTTAGGTTGGAAGGGACCTAAAAAGTGTTTTAAAAACTATTTAATTGAACAACACTCCAAGCTCAGAAAACAGACGCTGATACAGTTCAGAACCTCCTAACAATTTCAGTACTATTACTTAACATTTATGGCATAGTAGTGCCTCGAGATGTTGGTGAAGCTGGGCTCCCACTGTGCTAGACACTGTACTAGACACTGCACAAACACAGAAAATGACAATCTTTGCTACAAATAACTCTTTGTAGAAAACCCCAAACTTTTGAGACTCAAAGCCCACAGACAGGAAACCTCAGCCCATTCATATATGCCTTCCACTTAAAACTCAAATCTACAAGAACAGGACTTCACACTGGTGTAACAAATACATTTTGATTTTTTAAACGTAGCCTGACTAGAAGATGAATAAATGCCAATTAGGCTCTTTTCTAAAGATGAGTGGTAGATGTGCTGCCACAAAGCAGGCCGAAGTTTGTTGTGACTCCTTCAATTCCAGCATGACACACATTGCAGGGACTTCTGTATGGCATATAATCTGAGCATACAGGCTGGCGCTCGCCACACTACATCTGGACTTTGTTAGGTAACCTTCAGCTCTGTTTTCTTGCATCAGCCCTGGCCCCCTCATGTGAAGCAGCCTCCCAACCACTCTTTCACTATGAGCTAGTCAAGGAGACAAAGTACTTTGGGAGGAAGTAAATTGGGACCACATTAGCTGGTGACCCTCGCCCTGCAATTGGCCTCCCTTTCCGATGATAGAGGAAATCCCTCATACAAACTGACAACCAATATGAAACAGGCAGCTCCATTTACTGGAAAGCCTGGTCAATGCTGAGTGCCTCATTAGGAAACGGTCTCTATATTGAGCCACATTCCTGCAATTCAGAGCCTAGAAACTCTAAATTAAAACAACATTGATGCCATATCCTCTTTCTGAAATGCCTCTCTTCATCCAAACTTTAACATACATACTTAAAGAAACTAAAGACCCAAAATGTCTTTGGCAGTACTCCTTCCTTCTCTTTCACAGTAATACCCTTCCTGCACGAGTGGCTTGGAACATGACAGTGTTGGGAAGGAACAAAGGAGAATTAAAACAAAGAATAACTGTGGAATCTTCCAGAGTTAGTATAACCTTTTTTTGATGAATCTGTGTGTCTTCACCTACAGTTTTAAGTGAGTAAAAATCACTTGAAATTGTGGGGCTGAAGAACTTGGACATTATTTTTTAAGAGGTAAATTGAGGCTTATCAACAGACGGTTCTTGTTTTAGGAAAGAATTGTATCTTTATACACCCTAAGAAAGGTCAATTAACAGTGAGTCAGTCTACTAACAGCAGAAGCTATTGTAGCCACACAATGATTATCAGCACAAGCAAGGAAAAGGTATAATCTGAACCCCATGCATAGACAATTTGATCCATTCACATTCATTATTGCAGGGTAGTCAGAAAAAAACACTTTTGTAAAATGTTATCTCTTTCAGAGGCTTTTTACCAGTTTGCAGTTAGGTTCAGAAATAAGGTCTATGGTATGTACCACAGTATGTGTAACTCTTCACACAAACCACCCGCTTCCGATATTGCTCAGCACTTCTGTTTGTGTCCTACATACATGGAAACGGGAACCTCTTAGTCAACTGTGCCTACCAGTCAACTGAAAGATCTGCTTTCCCACAACAAACTGCAAGCGTTTCCTGGAAATGGGATGAACTGAAATATAACATGATTATCAGGGAGGACAACAGTTCTGAAAAAAAGTTCTGAAATAGTATTAAAGCCACAAGGGAGGAATTAGCAAGGTCAGAATTCCAGATCTGAATCTGAAGGGTTGAAGGAACTTTTTAAGTTCCAGAATTGGTTTTCAACATCTTCCAGAAGATCCTGATTAACTGGGATCACTTGTCTTTCTCGAACAACTGTGTTTAATACATCTACAAATTTAAATGACCTTTCATTCACAATTTCTTCTGGAAATGTAGGAATTGCAGATAAACTTAAGATATTGCTGAAATGTTATATAGTTCACTGGAGCTGCTAACACAGATGGACCTTTATTTCAGAGGCAGAAAAGGGTATATGTCGAGAAAGTTTAAACTGATGAAGAAGCACAGTGACTTTACAGCAAAATACAAGGCTGTTGACCTGTGTGACCTGCACTAACCAAAGAGGACCACAAAGGCCAAGTACACCGATAACTTACAAAGCATGTGGAAGAATGAAATTCCCTTTGACTATATCTGTAATGAGGATCATGGAAAATTTAATAGCCTCTCTTCTGCACCATCTCCTACTTCTGGAGCTGTTAAATTCTGTATGATTTGAGTTGGTGACCTCAATGCAGAAAAAGTACATATCAAAAGTGCTGATATTGAACAAATAAATGTGATGTCAGATCCCCTACAACTCAGAGAGTTGGTGAGTTCTCTGTTGGTATAATTACTGTCCCATGATAAGTAACTTTGAAAAGCTTTTCTTTCAATAGTATTGAAGGTGGTACACACACACAAAAGGATAAAAGATCATACTTACTTCCTTAAGATGTAGGATAGATTTTAGGGAGCATATGTCAAGTCTCTGCTAGGTCAAATAAATCTCTCTCAGGTAGAGCTTAAATATAGCATGGATTGTTTATATATAAACATATATTCTGCCTTAGGGACTGGGGATGGACTGGACAGTACCTTGCAATGCTTTTAACTGTGATTTTGTAATTGTTCTTATACTCCTTATATGTAATACTCATATCAGGCATGTTTTGAGGAGATAATTATTTACAATTTGCTTTCTTCACAGTTATTTGTAAGAGAAGGAACAATGACAAGTCTCTCCAGCTGATGGCAGTTCTGGAATCAGAAGCTTTGAAGGCATTTGGATGTTCCAACAATTTTTTTTGAAAAAGTGCTACTGTTTCAAAACAGAGCATGTCAGCCCAGAATTGGTCTCACTTCATAGTAAGAACAATTTCAGGTTTATCTCTTGTGCATTTGAAGTTTATTTTGGAAATGAATTATCCCATGCCTATGCACAAAAGCACTTAGAATGGGCATCCTTAAGGGAAATGTCTTTTTAGGAACAGTATATATTATGTGATCAGCACTGAAAACTAATGATGTGAACTACAGCAATACTAAAAATCAACTAAGTGAAACGTAAGTCACTACAAATAACCACAACATTAATACATAAATTGCATACACACAATCTTCAGTAGAAAAAAAAAATCCCTAAAGATCATTCTGCCTACCAGCCAGGGATAATCAGAAGGAAACTCAGAAGGACAAGTTGCATGAAAAAGCTAGCATTTAAACTCAGGACAAGGATAACTAATAAAAGTTTCCAATTTCTCTTAGAACAAGCATTAACATATGCATATAACAAGCTGTTATGCCTACCATCAATTAAATGAAGAAAATAAGTACTTTACATTGCTGTGAACACTTCTGAATCCCATTCTAGTAGGAAGCCATTTGGATGACAAGTGAAAGTAATTGCAACTGTTGCTCAAAAGTAAATAAGTATACTGTATTTCCCTCTCATTTTAAAACTGTTGTTAAACTATACAATTACTATTGTAAAATTAAAATTTAAATAATTCCATCTTAAAAATACACAGCCAGTAATCTACTTGTGTTTCCTAAGGAAGAAACAGAGAAATCCCTTATTATGGCACAGACCTGGTTTTGTCTTACTGTTTTTGACCTCAACAGAAATCATCTGTTTGACAGATGAAATGCTGTGCATGATAAAACTTTTTGAAGATGGAAACAATGGTACTGAAGCAGTTGATACTGGACTGACAGCAGTATTACGTGTTCTTACAGGGAATGTGGCATGGCACTAACACAGAAGAATCCAACAAAAGTGCTGAAGTGAAAAATCTACACAGATCCTGGATCTCTTATTGTCAGGGTTGCCTTCTGCTTCCACAGTGTTTTATCAGCAATATATTTTTCACTTGGCATTTAATACTGAAACAAAATTTTATGGGCTTGAATAGAAACATACTTTTTCTGATTGTTATACTAACACAGAAAGGTCTTAGGAACAGGAGAAGGACAGAAATAGAAACGGACCAATCTTCCCACTCACATGGCCTCCCAGATTCCACTCAAGTAACCAGCATTCCTTTATGAGCTTCTGTCACAGATTAGAAACCACATTAGAGACCGTGTGGTATAATACGGTTCAATTTGACTTTTATGGCAAGGACAAATTTCATCCATTTATGCTTCCTCCCTGACAAGGCAAATATAGAATACCAAAAGAAGTATCACTCAATTTCCCTGAGTCTCTGGAAGTTAACAATAAATGTCTTTTTCATTCAAAGTTTCCTACATATTGTAGCACTTGTATGCCAGAAGCAGTGACACAAGGAAACCCCTCTGATCATGGAGGCTGTTTAATTCCCACCATGTTTTAAAGTCTTCATGATCAGTAGCTAGTTTGAAATTGTTATTCGTATACTTTTTGTCCCAACAGACAAAGGGATTATACATTATTATTTCCATCAACCAAGATAATAATGTCACACCAAATTACTAATTTGTTTCTCTCCTATCCCTCCTCTACCCACCTGCTGCTTGAGCTGTTGTACGAGGCGATCTTTCTCTCGCTTGAGTGCAGCCACTTCGTCTTGGGTCTTCTTTTTGGAGGATGAAAGTTCTAGCAGAGCAATATTGGCATCTTTTTCACTAATGGCAGCAAGAAGGGCTTCCTGTCTGAAAAACATAGATACATGACTAACCTGCAAAACTAGGAGCGTTGAACAAAGAACCATAGACATACCATATACCATAGACATTGTAAGAGCGTGCAACTCTGCTGGGCAGAAATAAATGCAGTTGTCACAGTTATGTCCACTGGTGGAGCAGGAAGTCAGACCCAGCTGCCTACCCCAAGATGACAGTGCTTATAGGATAAAAAAAACATATAATAAAGTTATAATTCTGCATTCAGCTCCTAAATTTTTAATAACAACCATTTATTGCTTCTTCAGATGAACGTTTTCATTCTTTATAATGTTCTAAACATTTACAGAATGGATTTTAAGAATGCACATAGAAATACATGACTAATTGTAAGACTTCCATGCTAAATTATTGTTAGGTTATGCTGTCTACTCATGCAGCTATTTTAGAAGGAAGGTGGCATGTGACAAGTTTATTGAAATCACTTGAACAATACAGTGTATTCCCAGAAGCATACAACGACACAGACACTTTTGTGCTACATGACAGATGTTGAAATAGATGCCCTCAAGGATGCTTGATCTATTCTTTGACTTCTTGTGAGTAACTAACATAGTGATTAGATTAGCTCTTCAGATGCATGTCTGAAGAGAAAGATAGGTCTGCTCTCACCACAAACCATTTTCAGCTTTGCAAAAATGTCGTAAGCAAAAAAAAATTCTGTAGTAATATAAGAACTCGATGTAGAAATACCTCATCACACTCCTTCCGAATTGCAAAAAACCTCTCACAAATACCCTTGCAGTTCAGAAACATTTTGTAGATACTGGGAAGAGGGGAGATACAAATAATAACCCTGTCAATAAAACAGCAGTTCTCAAATGAACTCAAAGGATTGCTATATGTTAGGAAAACCAACTATTTCTGCCCTTTGACCTTAATTCTCACCTTCAGCTGCCGTGCTCAAGTAAGGATTTGCAACAGGACATAAAGGAAAACTTTGACCTTATTCTCCAATAGGGGTGGCTTGTTCCCCCTCTCATAACTTAAGTATTCACCTTGTGAAGGAGGGATAGAATAGAAATCCTTTCTAATCTGTTGTGGTCATTTGAAAGATGGCATCATGCAGGAGTGATGAAGAAAAAGGAACTTGGAACATTACAGATTTCCCACCTACCTTTTCTTTAAAAATTTAGTTGCAAATGGAGTTAAAGTAGTAAAGATTCCAAATTCCCAAACAATCCAAATTTTGATCTCATTATATAAAAAAAGCATATTAATGTTAATAAGTTGAGGAAAATTTTTAAGGACTAACCAAAGGTGCTAAACTTATTCTGCTAATCATGTCAACAGCAATTATTATGCTAATAATATTGCATAAACAGTTGTTTATTAAAGATATAAGAAATATTAAAGAAGCTTAGTGTAAAAAAATAAGACTGATATTAATTATACCATTACATCCTTCTGCTGTCAAGATCTTTTTTTAATCAAGTGTCACCATCACAATCTGGTGAATTAGGATAACAATGGCAAACTGTCAAGGGTTGTATTGACACTTAATCTGCTTTTTCTAATTCATCTATTATCAATCCTTAAGGAGACTAAGTCAGCATTCTCAGTTCTTTTCTGTATCCTCTTTCTAAACAACTAAACTTGATCTCAGTGACAAAAAAAATACTTGCTGCAAAAAGTACTCATTGGGCTCCCTGTGAGTGAAGACATGACTGAGAAAATTTGAAAAGAACGTGACAAATGGACACTGCTACCATTTAATATTGATGTCTTAAACATATATGTCCAATATATATCCATGGGACTTTGAAACTGATGGTTTAGAAAGGGAACCAATTGGTACTACTGGAATACAGAAATTTTTATGTTAGATGCTGAAAGCCTCACAATTTTTATGACATTGCATGAAAAGATGCATCTATTACTGCAGCGTGTCTAAGAACGAGGAGTGAAATAGTTCCATCAGGGAGTTCAGGGCTTAAATCAAGGGTATAGGGAGATGCATACCTAAATAAGTAGGATGTAATCAGATAGTTTGCATTGGCTGCCCCTGAGCTTGATGAAGAATTTACTGTCCTGGATAAATACTAATCCGCCCTCCAAACTGTAAGAATAACAGCACATATATTTGCTTCTTGACCTTGCTCTTCTAAAAAGTCAGAACAATAGTTTTTCCTCTTTAAACACCCTCAACACATCATTTTAATAGAATAGGACCAAGCAGCGTCTACACATGCAGTTATGCTGACAGATCTGAGCAGACAGTAGCCTCTGAAAAGCTCAGGGTTGCAACCCTTTAACCCAGCACAGCAGTAACCAGCACAGCACTTTGGACCACAGATAAAAAAAGAGTTATGTGAAAGGCATGTGCACTCCACAGCACTAGAGCAGAAGGCACTAGTTTCTGAAGCAGCTTCTCTCTGGGAGTTGTAGGCATGAGACATCCCATTAAAAAAAACTGTTATTTTTACAGGTGAAAAAAACTAAATAGACAGCTCTCACTTGAAAGGTATGGAGTTTTGCTAAGACAATAGGTGAATTGATGATGTTCACTGATGAAAAAGTTCATGACTGCGTTCACATCAATGACAGCGGGGAATGGAAGAACTTTTTCTTATGGCGAACAGATTAAGTGAGAAGAGGATGATGGTCTATGACCTGGCTTCCTTCCGATCCCAGTCTGTGACCATGCTCTTACAAATATTTATTCCAGTTAAAGCTGAAGACCTCCCCACAGGCAGAGCATAAAAAAACCACTGCTAAGATGTGATCTCTGTTTGTCCCCTCTGTTGCTTCAATGATTGCTAGTTTTGCTGAAGTTACCCACATGCAGATGTTTGCTCTTATAAGGATCTCAACTAAAGCCATATATCCCGTACATATATATAAAAGCAAGCAAGCAAGCAAACAAACAAAAACAAACAAACAAACAAAAAAACACATGCATTTCAAGAAGAAAAAGTGTGTATATCAACAGACAAAATTTTTCACTACCAGACAGAAGAATGGACATACACAACAGATTTCTGTGGCTGGAATTCATCTCTGGATTTATACAAGCGTTTTTTGTACATACTAACAGAGTAAGCTTGCCTTAGGTGGACTACCAACACATCAGAAACTTGACAGATCCTGTTTAGAGGGTGCCTAGATATTGCCTAGACTGTATGTAGAAAAAACAGCACCTTAAATTATGCCTTGTACTTCATGACATGATACCACAAAGTCAGGCATTTTTAGATGTTTTAGAACATTTGAAAGATAATCCAGATACATCTATTCCATGGAGAAATACAGATATTCTGGTGATCTAACAGAAATGAAGAGAAGAAGAAAGGAAAAGGTGCACATCAGAATCCCAGTTCCAGTGTCAAGATTATAGGTGTGGGAACAACTGATAATGGTTGCACTATTACTGCAACCTTTTTTCTGTTACTTTTGCTGTAAGGAAAAGTATCCGGCTTTGGATGTCTGCCTGAAACATGAAAAATATCAATAGAATGAAGTGACAGAACATGATACACGACCTCTGCTTTTTCTGGCTATCGGTGTCCTGGGAAAGACAGACTGGTTCGGAGTTCTGGTAATTTTCACTTTCTTTAGAGTAATCTGTTTTGATTCTAAAGAAACACTTATTCTTTTAATAGCAAATCTACAATCCTTGCTGATGATTCAGGACCAGAGCCAAGAATATCTCTGTAACAGTATCTATGTAGCCATTACTCTGGTATGGAAATTTGAGGTTCCTCGAATAGCATATAATGCATACCTTCTGCAATCAAATCCTTTGTTGCTCATCTCTACTTAAATGAAAACTCCAGGATCAGGACAATGAGATATGAGAAGCGATCTGTTAGCAATTTATTAGTGCATAATACTAATCATAATAGCTTAGAAAAAAGCATCCTACTATCCAAAACTTCAGTTCTGCATTGTGTGTGAAATGGGGTTGTTGGTCAAGAAGCAGGGAGAAAGGAGTTGTGTCTTTCTGAATCTTTTCTGGACCTGATGCAAGATGAAGTTTGAACCAAAATAAGAAAAATATCCTCTGATGTGATACATGTATTCTAGCTGTACTTTTTAATTCTACAACCTAATTGGATAATCTTTAATAAGGGAGAAGTATAAATTTCACTGTCACCTCTGCTGAAAGGAGACATGTCTGTAATGGTGCACTACTGTGTTCAGGAGAACCTGGAATTGCTACAATGCTTCCAGAAGCCAGGAAAGAACAAATATCACCAAGTAAAATAAAATTTTTGTGTCTGAAGAGCAATACTAATTTCTAGTAGTTTCCTTTTACAAGTGCTGCTATCCCCACACAGACCAGAAGAACTTATGGTAAGATAAGTGAGGTTGTAAGAGGGAGAAAATGGGCTGCTGTGAGAAGGGTGTAGTAGCACGTGAACAAACCTAGGTCAGAAGTGCTGGTGTCAGTAGTATGGGCTCAACTTCAGTTTAGGTAGCAGCCTTTGCTTGGCCTTTGCTTGGTCTGCAAAGTGTGTCGCTAGTTTAAAACACTGCAAATGTCCTAAGAGGTAGGCAAAGCATGTACTTGCTGCAAACCCCAGGATGGTTTATCTTTTAAAATAATGTACATTAGGTCGGCTATTTCTATGGCAACTGTAACTCAGCAGGGGGAACACTGCCTATAGGATGCAAGGAAATGGCCTCAAGTTGCACCAGTGGAGGTTTAGGTTGGATATGAGGAAGCATTTAACAGAGAGGGTGGTGTCAGGCACTGGAAGGGGCTGCCCAGCAAAGTGGTGGAGCACCCTTCCTTGAAGGTATTTTAAGAGTTGTGTGGACATGGTGCTTAGGGACATGGTATAGTGGTGGACTTGGTTGTGTAAGGTGAATGGTTGGAGTTGGCGATCTTAAGGGTCTTTTCCAACATAAATGACTGCATGTTTCTACTTATCCCCCAATTTGGGCAGGAGCTGTAGCCTGTACCAAGGCTTTACTGCCACTCATAAGCAGTAAGGAGGCTTTAAAGTGGCTTAACTTAATATTATCAGAACAAGAAAATCTAGTGAAAATAGAATTAGGCTGAAGCCTGGGAATTATGATTGCTACAGACTGGTGTGGTACCAAGACAGATAAGTTCGACTCTTAAGAGACAGTGGTGGATATGTTCTGAAGCTCAATATGGCAATATAGCTGTCCTCTGGCATACTTTTGATTCACCAATCAGTCTCCCTTTTCTTAGCATTTCAGCTGGGTCTGCGAGTTCTCACAGCTGATACCAAAGACATAGTGATAATGAATGACTCCAACTCTAAGATATAGATGGATTCAGAGGATTGAAATATTTTATGGAAGGTAGTGAAGACTGCAGAGGTGAGAAGTCACTGAAAATTGCCATGATTGAATTCTTCCAATGACAAATATTCTAAGCCTATAAAGCATTCCTGATGAGGTTGTCCTGTAGCATCTACTGGCTGTCCTAATACTTTTGTCAATACACAACAAAGAACAGTATGCAAAGACACATCTCTTGAATGTAAATGTCTGTCTTTGGGAAGATAACAGGACAAGATGGCAAGACTTTAAATTTCATCTTGGTTTTCAGTACAGGTCTTGAATTAAGGCACAGCTTTAAGAATGTCCCTCAGCCACAGAAAGCTTTTTATTTTTTATTTATTTTTTTAATGAAAGCTGAAAGAGAGAACAACGTACTATTATACAATTACATATTACTAAGGCTGTAGAAACAGAAGGAATTAAGCAAATCAGTATTTTCTAAACCTCTCTGCAGCATAGCAGACAGGGCTTGAAGTTATACAACATTTCAATGCTGAAGAGTATTATTCTTAATGACCGCTTCAGCTGCAGTGACTTTAGTAAAAATGGCAGGTGCTACCATCTCATATACCTGTTTACAGAGGCCCTAGAAAAAGACAAACACAGCAGAGATTTCTCGTATGGGTCTGGGTGAGGATAAATAAGTGATCAGCAGCTTGAGTGACCAGGTGTTTGAATGAGCCTGGAAAATGGCAAACTCATACAGATTTAGTTACCAAGAACCACAGCATATTTTTGCAAATGGGGACATGAGACTTTCTAACTATTCAGTAACCCTCAGCACTGCAGGACTAATATGCTGAATTCCTATATAATGAGTTGTAGCAGGATAAGCCAAAGAAGATTTAAGAAGGTTCATCAACAACATTTTAAGTGTTTTAACTACCAGAGTAGCCATGCTTGTTCTCTGGCATACAAATAATAATCAAATCAAGATGTCTTTAAATGGTTCCGTACAGCACTTGGTTTCAGGACACAATGCAGTCCTTCACAGCTCTTTCCTAGTAAAGGAGAGGAATCCTTTTGGTAAAAACTATCAGAAAGTGAACTTTACAAAGCGGTTTTAAACTATACAGCACAGTTCTGAGGATGTTAATATAGGAATAATTACTAGCTGTATAATTAGGAGGAATAACAGGCTGCAATCAACTCTTAATGATACTTCAAAGCATAAATATTTTAAATATTCATTAAAATAATGTTGACATATTTCAGGAAGAACACATATTCCATATATAAATGTTACAAACACATTATTTATATAATTTCAAATCATGAGATTCAATCCTATATTGAATATTTCTGAAAGTGCAAATGAAATAGCTTAAAAGCAGTACTGAGATCAGCAGCAGCATTTTTTTTTAATGCCACTGAGGAACTGGGTTAATTCTATGAAGTTTCTATCTAGTTTCATTATACCAGCTCAGGAAGGTACAGCTCTACAAGCTCACAGGTATCCAGTCAGCGCCTTCAGCTGTTGCCCTTCTGCGAGGAATGATTAACCTGCCAGGGTTCTCAATTTCGTATATTAAGATCAACTGTAATTATGCCTGGTATGCCTTTAACACGCCAGGTTTAGAAGTAGAAAGGTTCTGCTTTTTCATAAACTGTTTAGGCTCCAGCTGTACTGGCATCAGTCACCACAGAAGGAAAGAGCTGGTAGTTGGACAGTACTTGCTTCAGTTGTCTCATTTTAGTCCACTGCATTTACTCAAGGCCTACAGAAAATGCTGATCTAACTTCTAATGTTTCTCCATCACAGATATCCGTAAGACGTAAAATGGCAAATCACCATTAAAATAACAATTATATTATTTGCATATGAATTAAAACTACCCCTTCCTTCGAAGTGACAATAATATAAAAAACTATTAGGCAAAGAGATTCTGGTAAAATTTGCAGTATTATTATAGACAGACATTTAGGTGGCAGCTTAGAACATAAAGTATTAGGACATAGTATTTAGTAATTTCTTAAGTTTAGTAGAATAATAGTGGTTGGGTGACATTTGATAAACTCCAGCAGTCCTGGCTATCAGGGGAGGTCCCAGCCAACTGGCAACTAGCAAACGTGATGCCCATTTACAAGAAGAGCCAGAAGGTAGACCCAGGAAACTATAAGCCTGTTAGTTTGACCTGTGTGCCAGGGAAGCTCATGGAGCAGATTATCTTGAGTGTCATCACACGGCACTTGCAGGGCAAGCAGGTGATCAGGCCCAGGCAGCATGGGTTTATGAAAGGCAGGTCCTGCTTGACTAACCTGATCTCCTTCTATGACAAAGTAACACGCTGGGTGGATGAGGGAAAGGCTGTGGATGTGGTCTACCTTGACTTCAGTAAGGCTTTTGACACTGTTTCCCACAGCATTCTCCTCAAGAAACTGGCTGCTCTTGGCTTGGACTAGCATATGCTTCATTGGGTTAGAAACTGGCTAAGTAGCCGGCCTCAAAGAGTCATGGTGAATGGAGTTAAACCCCGTTGGAGGCTGGTCACTAGTGGAGTCCCCTAGGGCTCAGTACTAGGGCCAGTTCTCTTTAGTATCTGAATGAGGGGATTGAGAGCACACTCAGTAAGTTTGCAGACGACACCAAGTTAAGTGCATGTGTCGACCTGCTTGAGGGTAGGAAGGCTCTGCAGGAGGATCTGGATAGGCTGGACCAATGGGCAACTGTATGAAGTTCAACAGGACCAAGTGCCGGGTCCTGCTCCTGGGGCACAACAACCCCAAGCAGCGCTGCAGGCTGGGAGATGAGTGGTTGGAGAGCTGCCAGGCAGAGAAGGACCTGGGAGTATTGGTTGACAGTCAGCTGAATATGAGCCAGCAGTGTGCTCAGGCGGCCAAGAAGGCCAACAGCATCCTGGCTTGCATAAGAAACAGTGTGGCCAGCAAGGCTAGGGAAGTGATTGTCCCCCTGTACTCGGCTCTGGTGAGGTCGCACCTTGAGTACTGTGTTCAGTTTTGGGCCCCTCGCTACAAGAAGGACATGGAGGTGCTCGAGTGAGTCCAGAGAAGGGCTACGAAGCTGGTGAAGGGTATGGAGAACAAATCTTACGAGGAGCAGCTGAGGGAGCTGGGATTGTTCAGTCTGGAGAAGAGGAGGCTCAGGGGCGACCTTATTGCACTCTACAGGTACCTGAAAGGAGGCTGTAGCGAGGTGGCGGTTGGACTATTCTCCCACGTGCCTGGTGACAGGACAAGGGGGAATGGGCTAAAGTTGTGCCGGGGGAGGTTTAGGTTGTATATTAGGAAGAACTTCTTTATTGAAAGGGTTGTTAGGCATTGGAATGGGCTGCCCAGGGAAGTGGTTGAGTCACCATCCCTGGAGGTCTTTAAAAGACGTTTAGATGTAGAGCTCAGTGATATGGTTTAGTGGAGGACTTGTTAGTGTTAGGTCAGAGGTTGGATTAGGTGATCTTGGAGGTCTCTTCCAACCTAGACGATTCTGTGATTCTGTGAAACTATTAAAAAGTAATTAATAATGTAATATGCAAAATAGCTGACCCAATGGGATGGTTATCCTAGCATTAATGCCATATATTTCATAACAAACTGTGTCAACATGTCTGCAATGGTTGTTCTAAACTTGGCATTTTTTTCCCCACTTTTTCGGCTGATTACAGAATATCTTCAGAAAATTAAGAAACTCCAGCTGTTCTGAACCACACAGAGAGAATCCCAGATTCCAACACTCCGAGCCCCTAGCAACTGGAACCCACCATCCTGCAACTCTGTTTACTGCACCAAGGAAGGAGGCAGCTCACACAAGGTTCTAGATACTAAAATTAGGTTCTTAAACAACTTGGACAAATACAGACAGGAAGATCAGAGAACACTATTGTAGTATGCTAAAAGACCACTACTTTACTTGAAACCAGCTGCCGAATGCTGCACCAGCTATAGTATCATCAGTATTTAAGATGCAGCCATATAAAAAACACAAAGCATGAGTACAAACCCCTAGTGAGTAAAACATTTATCTAAAAGAAACGGTAGCAACATCTTGCCGTAAGAAGGGGAAAATGCAATATACTACCTGTTCATTTAACACTACAGCTGGCAGTATTCAAATCTCAGGCTGCAATTAATTTGGGAAATTAATTAGAAAATGCCAAAAAAAAATCACAATTAATTTGGGAAATTATTTTTCCAAACACAAACATACACCCCCATTCAGAAGGATAATACTACTTCTTCTATTCTTGTACTTCTTTTCTGAATCAATAAGTTACCTTTGGCTCATGTGGACAGCATTTCAACAGTTCCCTATCCCACGATCTAAATTTTGACAGCTGCCGTATTTACTCAAAGTCTACAGGAAACACTGAGGAAGATTTTACTATTTTTCTATCACAGACATTTAAAATGTGATAGATTTTAAATTTAAAAAGACATTTAAAATGTCTCTGATAAAAAATAGCAAATTACCATTATAAGAACTATATTCTGTAAGCAAGAATTCAGACAAACTGAGGAGAAAACCAAAAGTCATTTGCCATCAGCAAACTGAAACCTCCTTTTCACTGTTCTCCTCAATGTCATCCCATACAATTGAACACAACTAGAAAACAAGAGATAGACATTCTTTGTGAATAGAGTTGTGTGGTCACAAGAGATGCTCCTTTAATTTTCTATTGCACTAATAGTGTGATAATAGCAAATGTTGCCTTTAGACACAGGTAGCATTATCACTTGTGCTGCAGTTGTTAGAAAAAAATGTTGCTAATATCATATTTGGACTTTTCTATGCAATTTTTCTCTAACATCCTAAATGCTTAGAATCATAGAAGCATCATAGTCGTGCTCACATCTCAGCTCTGAGTACTCAGAATTTCAGTACAGCTCTTGACTGTGCCTGCCAATGGTTCCAGAAGGAATTCTAAGGTTTTTGCAGAGGGACTTTCCAATCAGCTCCTAGCTTACTAATCTATTTTTATTGATTAATTCCTCCATTGAGAGAGGGGCTGCTGCACACAGCTGCTAGACTGACTATGAGCCTTACCTACTTGCTTCTGAGGAGTGGTGGATTCTGAAGAAGGCACATTTTAGAATCCTGGCATTTGATATTATAAGTGATTTGTCCCTATAAAGGGTAGTAGGTTGTTGGTTTTTTGTTTGTTTGTCTGTTTTAAGACAACTATCCTTGTTTGACCAGCCTTTGGTCTAGAAACCAGAGAGGAGGCAGACGTACTCACAAGGCTTCTGAGTTCCACAGAGCTGGCTTTTCTGAGAGGGAATTCCTTGCACTCTCTGTCTTCTTCTCTAGCTTAACAGTAGTGCAAACAGCATAAATTAAGGTATAATTTCCATCCAGGCAATACAGTCCACCAGAATATGCACAACAGATTTTGAAAAATGATGTTATAAGAAAGGCAGCTCTTGTTTCTTTCCTGTGACACAGTCAAGTACAGGTTAAGCTTTGGTTTAGCGTATGGTTTCATGATCAGCTTAATCTGACATAAGACAGGACTCTGGTTGAAGAAGATGGTTCTGTCCTCCCATTTTCAGGTTCCTGCTCCCTCCCTGGTGTCAGCACTAGTGACTATGTATCCCTGAAACACGTTGATCCAGTTAAAACTTCACTCTAACTAAATAGGAGAAACCAAAATCTGTCCACAGGTTCCTTATTCCTAAAGGAACTGGAGCTCAAGACACTGCTACAGTGTCAAAGCTAGTAAAGTTTAAGCTTAAGAATAAAAGTGGATCATGGAATTCACATTGATTATAACAGATCAAACAACCACAATTGCTAGGGTGAAAACAAATGTTCTTTAATTAATTACATCTGTATGAATCACCCTCCAGGTGAAAGCTGGTAGAAAGAAATTTCAGCTGTGTCAGTCAACAATGATTGCAATACTGTGGTATTGGCGTGGTCTTTGATCCTGTGAAAAGATCAAGCCATGACTTACAACATAGTTGGATTAAGAAAGTATCCAACCTACAGACTTGAATCAAAGATTTTAACTGATGGATAATTCACCTCCTTGCTAAATGACTATCATGACTGTTATTTCTGGTTGGTGTAATTATCACTTATTTTTGCATCTGTCTTGTTTCCATAATTAATTTACTCATTCCAATATGTCATCATGCCTTCTTTTCTTTATATTTCATCAGTCTGCTCACTGGAAACTAAGGCATTCATTTATTTCCAGTATGATATGTATACTGTTGCTAATCCCAGCCCTGTCCCCACTGCATTGTGAGTTCCACTTCTTTTCCTGATCTTTCTATTTCATAAATATAAAATGTCTTAATATTTAATTTCCTTTGGATAATATAATACAAAATTAGTTATGACAATTCTCACTTTATTCCTGTAATGTCTGCCTCCAAAAAAACAACTCTCTTTCTTGGTTATTTTTTAAGGTGATATGCAGACTGCTGCATACTCCTAATTTTGTTTGGGCGCAGATAGACAGTCAATTAGGTTTAGAACTCTTCCTTACACTTTCTTCCCTTTGTTTGGGATGCAAAGACCTCAGAGTTTTGTTTGGACTCTTCATTTACAAATTCCATACTTCCTTTACACTCAAATCCTTGAGTTCCTCTGTTCAATTTACTTGCAAATATTATTAATTTTTCAAGTATTTTGTACAACCTTTAAAATTTAAATATACGTATACTCAATTCATGGTCACTCCAGCTGAAGTTGGTTTTGGGGATGATTTCCTCTCCAGCATCATCAACACTAATTACAATCCCGAAGTCTTAAAACAATGTTACTTCTTGGTGATCCAGTAAATATTTTGTCAAGAAGTGCAGCAATTTCTCTGATTTGTATCCAATAATTAAATGACTGAGAAAAACACATTCCTCCATTGTTATTTACCTCTACCACACCTCTATGCCTGAAGTCAATAGCAGGCTATCATCCATTCATTTTGTATAACTCCTTTTATGGTCCTTAAGTTATTAAGTCCTCATACTGTCACTTTTTTTTTCTTTTAAATTTCCTCAGAATCTCCTGTATCTTTAATGTATGCCTACCATTTCTAGCTTTCCTGAACAGCTTCTACAAACATTCTAGCTGCACATATTATCCTATTATCCATTAATTGCCATTATCCTGGTGACATCTGGTTTCATTTTACATACCAGATGTGTAGAGCTACTTCTTTTTGTTGTTCTTTTACAAACAACTCCATTTTCCTCCGCTCTTCAAAAATTTTCTCTCTAGAATTACAGACTGCTTTCATTACTTACTGACTATTTGACAACTAACCTGGGTACATCTCTCCTAAAATCCTCTTCCTTCTTTGAGGGTTCTTTTGTATGCTTGTGCAAGCCTTTCTTCCAGAACCACTTTGTTTCATCTCTAAAAGATGTATTTCCTCTAAGGTCAAACACAGCTTATGGGATTGTTTACATTACCTCTGCAAAGGATGTCTTAGCATTTGGTGATAGTAACTACGGCAGCACTAATGCTGACATCTGTTCCATCCTAATCCTAACACTTACTACCTGTACTTCAGTCTTTTCTCGTTGCTGCTGCTGCCCATGGGATGGATTGAAAAGGGAGTATAAAAACTGCCAAGTGTCTGGATATGGCTAGGGATAGCAGCATCGGACAAAAAAAATGATGGAAGCAGTATCATTTAACACTGAGGCATCACTTTGCTTCCTACTCCTGGTAGCTTCAATGACTGCTGTATTAGTGTTAAAAAAAAAAAAAAAAAAGTGTTTTAAGCAAACAGAAGTTGTTGAAAGGTTCAAGGACAGGAATGGAGCAGTTGTCAGTGGTTATGGATAAAATTTGGATATGCTTAGTTTCATAATTGCAACAGAATAGGCCTGAGAAGTTTCATTTCCTTTCTTTTTCCAGACCAAGGTAGATGCAGCTACTTGCAGACTCTCAGTGCAGAAGATTTGTTTGAATTGGCATTACAATATATTCTGATGAGTTCTGAAGATAAACAATTTTCCAGATGCTTATTCTAAAGCAGCTGGCATTCGATTGTACATAGGAAGCATCCCACCTTCTTCTTCTCTGTTTTTATCTCTATCCAGTCCCAGTTCCAGGGAAGAATGAGAAGAAACTGGAGCTATATGCTGTAAAACAGTTTAAGAGACTGAGTATGTATGCTCTGCTCCAGAATAAGCACTGTTAAGCCTGATCTAAACCATGAAAATAGACTCCTGACAACCCTTTATTATCAGATCCCTGCTCATCATGATATATGATGTTGTACAAAGCTTTTTTTTTTTCATGTACAGATTTTAAGGTTTTATAACCAAAGTAATGAAGATCAATAATCTCAAATTAAGCTGTTATTGTCTATGTTTTATAATGAGAAACAAGTGCATAAAAATTAAGCAACGTGCTGAAAGTGACAGTAAGTCATTCATGTGTGAGGGAATTTGAAGAACAAACAAACAAACCACCACCATTTTAGCACGTATTCCAGCTAGCAACACCTTTTCTATTGAACAGATTTGAAGTTGTGTTTATCCTTTACTTTAAAATTACATGAAACACACGTAAAAATCACTTCATTGAAGAAACATTATCACATGTAAATCTACAGCTGGACCTCTAGTATCTTAGAAAAAGTAAAAAACTCAGATTTCAAGCATATAAAATAGAAAGGAATATGATTACCTTAAAACGAACTTAAACCTGCTTGCTATCATAGTCCGTCTCTCAAGAAATCTTGTCTGCACTATAGATACCAGAAAGTATGGGAGCTTCCATTTAAATAAATTCTTGCTTGTTTTGATATAGATGCCCTTTAATTGGTTGTATAATTGTGAAGAAGTACAATTTGGCATCTACTTAGGTTTGAGATTTGTGGCTAGGTTAATTTTTTGCAATAAAAATGCTTGCTAAATTCCAAGTTGTTTAACTTCTGTCTGCTTTACAGAAGAATTGAGCGTATTTTCCAAGGCTCATTTCAGGATGAGAAGGTTAAGGCAGACATTTGAACATGTCGCGAAGAAGAGGACTGCTTTCTAGATTACAGCTTCTTCATTCTAATAGTATTATTTACAAAATATTAGACTTCTGTCTATTGGTTCCTTATAATGTCTAAACTATTTTAAATGATAAGATTAAGACAGACAAATTTGTTACAAGAATACACAATGGAGATTTACACTCAGTTGTATGGAGATTCACCGGGATCAATGGCACAAAATTACTGAGGCAGGGTGAATGTGGGTGATATGGACAACTTTTGATCCTGAGACTATCCTTAAGTAAGGGGTATTTTGCATAACACTGGGGAAAAAATCGGAGCATTTTCTGAGGTATGTGGATCAATGAATGTACAAAAAAGTATAAAGATGCTTTAAGTAGAATAAATCTTTTAAAAACTGAGATGGGAAGACCACCAACACATCTAACACAGGTGTGAGCTTTTTAAAGCTAACAACTGCTAACTGCAGAACGCATAAACAAGCATAGTCAATTGAAATAGAAACATGACTAAGTATTTAAAACAGAAATGGAGCGGAGAGTTAAGATCTATTCTTCATGCCTATCACTGGTGGTCTGACAAAGAGCACATCATCTAACCACCTCTGTAAATACACAATACAGTGACATCCTGAGCTGAAGAGAGTCAGGTTTTCTCTCTCTTATTTATTTATTGTTAGTGTTAAGGAAAAAGGGGATTACCAAAATCTTGCACACCTAAAGCTGCCTTGTTTTTTGCTAAGAGTACCATGACTGCACCATGATTTTCACTTCTTCACACCAGAAGCTGAAGGCGCTACACACAGTCACAACACTGAAGCAGTGAAGAAACGCCCGAGGAGCAAGAGGATCCCCCTATCACCAAACCCCGCGCAGACACACAGCACAGAGCTCTCAGGCAAGACAAGTGAAACTGCCCACTCCGAGCAAACTCACTTTATGGATTTATGGCAGCCTCTAGTTAAAGCCCATCTGGGTTGGACGGGGGGGCCGGGACGACCATGTGCTGGTTACATTTTTGCCATTCCTGCTGCGGTATGGCATGAATAAATCACAGGGCTGAGGTCAGAACAGCCAGCCCATAAAGTGATTCATGGACCCAGCAGCACATTCCCCTAGGACTATGTACTTTATTACAGTAAACCTCAGAACAAGATACAATTTCCTGTCTCAAGGAGCAGCCTTTAAATCAGGACACCTGGACAGCCCTGCAACCACTTAAAGAAACAATAGGCCTCAGCCCCACCGCTGCCTCTCACTCTGGCCTGCGCTCGCCCCAGGCCTGTTGCATTCGACACTAAATACCGCCTCTAGGAACAACCTCCTTCCGCAACAGATCACGGGGGACGAGACTGCAGAGTAAAC
Organism: Oxyura jamaicensis; assembly: GCF_011077185.1. Lineage (NCBI taxonomy): Eukaryota > Metazoa > Chordata > Aves > Anseriformes > Anatidae > Oxyura > Oxyura jamaicensis. The sequence goes on along the minus strand of NC_048893.1, from coordinate 63,390,151 downwards.
CTACTGATACCATCCTGTTCCTCAGCTGTAGCTTCCCCACCCAAGAAATACACGTTCTCCAGCTGTTACTTTTCTTTCCACTTGAGCTTTTAGTTCTCTTCTGTGCTGTCAGAATTTGACCCAAAACGTTAAGGCAGCAAAGGAACTTGAAAGGTAATTCACTAGTTTCTCTATTAGTGAGCAGATCCTTCACCTACAGTATTTTTATTTGCAAGCTGAACAATCTGCTGTGCAACTTCAGTTACAATATGGATGTTCTCCTTGCAGTCTAGGGCACTGATCTGACTTTTGGTTTTGGCACCTGGAAAGCAACCCAAGTGGTGACAGAGATTATGGTATTGTTAGACTTCTGAAAACTCACAGTTTCAGCTAAGAGTAATGTTGCCTCTTATGCCACAAGTTACCTTTTCAGGAGAAAGAATAACAGAAAACTCATTTTAAGCCAAGAAACAAAGCACTGGGTATTTTCTGCTCTAATTATTTGGGGGAGTCCTGTTTCTTAACATTGAAATCCCATGGACCTGTTGGCTGCAGAGGAGCAAGCTGTCATTGACCTGCCTTATATTCTTGTAGTCCCTTGGACTTGTAGTGCCTTGGTTAGGCATATGCTGGATGTATTTTTGCTGTTCTCCTTAGAAATAACATGAAAAATTGCAAATGGAGGCTTCCCATGTCCACACAAATTGTGGCTACTAAAGTTGGACAGAAGAAAAATTTGCTTTGCTCCTTCAAATCCATAATGGATCATATGAAAGAAAGTTTCACACAGTTATACTTGTTCAGCACACATCATTCAACGAGAATAAGCATTCAACGCATGAATAAGAAAAAAGAAGGAAGCTTCCTTTCAAGCATTTCATGGCTATGGCCATTCGTAGAATCACTCTGCAAATAGTGGAAGAGATCCTGGTTGTTTTCACCCTTCAAGTTTCTTTCAAATCTTAAAATTGTAAACATAACAAGGTAACATTTCCTGAGAAGCTGCCTCATGAAAAATAGCCAGGAACATAAAGCTTACATATACTGAAACACACCTAAAAGACTTGATGACTTGCAGAGAATGAGAATGTAAGAGAAAGTGATAGAGAAGAGAGAGTTTTAGGGAAATTTAGGGGGGAATTCAAACACAGGAAGTAAAGACTGCTATTGAAATGGTCAAAGTAAAAATAAAAATAATAATAATAAAAAAAATCTAGATAAGGAAAGAGGAAAAGAGAAGGATTGGTAAAGCAGATGTAAGTAATACTAAACCCATCAGATTTGTCCAGGATGGAACCCTCACGAAGCTATATGCTTCATGATTACTTTTCCTACAAGTGAAAACAGTTATGTAGAAAACTACTTCCACCACCTGCTTATTTTCTTTTATTCTACTTAAAGGATATCCTTCATTGTTGTAGATTGTTTCAGAGCTTACAGCAAGCAGAATCAAGGCTTATTCATAGATTTTATCCCATACGATTTCCTGTACAGAACAAATACTTACATCGTATTCAGTTACTCCCACTGAACCCAGTGACTTGCTCTGGAGGATAAGAAAATCTCAGAAAGACAACCACTTGTGACTGAAAGCCATGAAGAATTAACTGTTATTCCTCTGAGTTTCTCCCAGTGGTTAGTCGTTGCCAGTGTCAAAAAGTCAGGTCTCTTGCTAATCCTATTTTTTCTGGCCTCATTTGCTAGATACTGATCCTTGTTTTGACTGTTTTCTGGAATAAACATTGTTTTAATATCATTATTATTTCCTTTCTAGACATTAGAGCTCTACAGAATATAATGATAACCAAGAACTTACCATAAAATAAAAGTAAAATTCATATTCTATTCCTAGTCATTAATCCTACTTTTATATAGCCAAATGTCTTTTGCAGCCAGTATCACACTGCATTTTTCCATAACATCCCAACATCTTTTCCAAGCCATTCCTCTCAAAACAGTGTACTATACTCTCCGTGTTATTCCAATTTATATCCCTAGTATTCACATGCACTTTGTGTAAATGCATTCACATTAAAAGAAGCAATTTAAATTGTTATACATGACTTTTTAATGTTAGGTAATGTTATGATGTTTTATTTATCATCTGCAGGTTCTACTGACTGTTATTTTACACTTATTTACAGCTCACTAATAAAATGATTATTAGCATCAAGACTAGTACCAATATTAAGGAAGCTCAAACATAAATACCTCTACTCAGTTTTAATTGTAAATGGTAAATACTGATAATGCTCACTTTTAAAAATATTGTCTATTCAAAACTAATAATATGATGGTAGGAATCGGTCATTTAGAGAAGTCAAATTTAAGGCAAAAAATTATTTATATTGAACAAGTGGTTTGCTTTCTTTTAAGCAAACTTTGGATATAATAGAGGAACATTATGAGTTTTTGGCATGACACAAACCAAGTTGACTGATATTAATTATCTAATTATTTCTTTACAGTATAAGAATCCCTTATCAGATTATTCATTATTTTACTCATAAATTGTAACAGTTAACCCAGTTAATCAACTTAGAGCTAGTTAGTCATCCTGCCTCCTATTCTGCAACATTTCCACAACTTTAGCATTTCCTTAAGTTTTAGAATTTCACCAGAATTCCAATATTTATTAAACTTTCAAGAAGCCAAAATTCCCTTCAGCCAATTCCTTTAAGTGTTCTTAGATACCAAAAATCTTGGCCTACCACCCCTAACACATGCATAACATCTTCAGCAGTTTCTTATATTGTAAATGGAGAGATATGGAATGCTACGATATGGAATGCTACAGTGCTTTTCTAAGAAGAAAGGCAAAACATTTCTGTTCAATTCACGTGTGATCCAAAGAAATATGAAAAGATGTCTAAACAAGTCAAATAGTAATTGTCATATTACAAATACCCAAAAGGGCTTAATTGAACTGAAGAAAAAATGGAACAAATTAACTTTGCTTTTCCAGTAATCTTAATTAAGCTGGCTACTTTACTTTTACTTAACCAAACCCAGCGAAGTTTTATAATTAAACAGCTTTTTAATAATTTGAATGCTAGTATAAAAAATAAAAAACAGTCCATCTCCATCATTTCTTCACCACAGCATATATGAATGACGTTCTCTCTGAAACCAAAGACAACACTCCTCTTGCAACTGGGGTGCATTAGGAAAAGTGTTGCCAGCAGGTTGAGGGAGATGCCCCTCTACTCAGCCCTGGTGAGGCTTCACCTGGAGTACTGTGTCCAGTTCTGGGCTCCACACTAAAAGAAGGACACAGAGCTCCTGCAACAAGTCCAGCAGAGGGCTATGAAGATGATTAGGGGACTGGAGCATATCTCATAAGAGGAGAGATTATTTTTAGGTTTTATCTAGAAAGGTATAATCCAGTTTTTGAAAGCTCTGCCCAGTAATATTCTACTATCAACATGAGTTCAATGCATAACAAAGTCAAGAAGCAAAAGGAAATAAAATCTATACTTTTTATTTCTTTACATGCGTTGCTTTTTTACTTACTGATGTGGTAAAGACAAAGTAATGGTAACTAAGATTATAGTAATTAAGTAGAATAAATTGTAGAAGTGAGTAATCTCTCTTCTGTTCCCTCCATTTTACGGCAGCACTCTATATAACTTTCTATTCAAATGTAATTAATAACACATCTGTTTTTATCAAGATGTGAGATGTGTTTTGGTGTTTACATCTGAGAGCTCAGTTGTACAACAATAGCATGCGCATCAGTGATACTGTGAAACGCTCAGAAACGTGCCAAATTTGCAAGGTTTTTCCTGGTGGTATTTTTTAGGTTATAGCAAATACTAAGTGGACTCTTTTTTTTTTTTTTTTTTTTTCTCTAGATGAGTGAGTCCTATGAAAGCTTTAGTCGTGGTGTAGCTTGGTAACTGAAGTTTACCACAAGCCATAGCAAGGGGATTAACATGGCTAGCTTTCATGTGGCTCCAGAGCCGTTACTGTGCTCCTCAGAGAGATCAGCGCCTTTTCGTCTCACTGCAAAGAGAACTGTGTGCTCAGGGGTCTATGAAAGCCTCTCTTCCCCATCAGGACATTGACAGAGGCCACTGCATGTTCATAGCAGAGGTCACACTGAGGGGAGAAAAGCAAAAACAACCTGGCTGGAACAGACACCTTCTTCACAGAAAAGTCAGTCATTCACGCTTTCAGTCTTGAACACCTCACTGCAAAAGATTTTGAAGTAGTTCACTTAAAAATAGAGCAAGGAGCCTGCTCTTGAAGCAGAAATAAAAAACACACACTAAATATAACCTATTCCACCCTACTAGAAAATACTGCTTTGAGTAATGGCCCAAAAAACTCTCTGGGAAAAGGCATGTTTTAGAACAAGAAGGCTATCATGCTCTAGCAGTTTTACAACATTAAAGTTAATGGCAGTTTTTCATTAATATGGCTAGTCAATATTATTTTGTTTAAATTAGAATTTCACAATCTTTTGATGTCTTGAGTTAGCTACCTAATCGTAGACATTTTCTTTTCCTTTTCCAATAGCAAAGACTACTGAAAAGAGCAAAAGAATGCTACCTATGGGAGAATTCGTAGTTCTTATTAAGCCCTCCAGAACGAGGAGCGCTGGAGCCATAAACCAAAGCAGTGGAGGAAGAAAATGAGAGTTGAGAAGAAATCCCATGTTCTCCAAGAACAATGAGAATGGGTAGCAGAGGTCTGCCTGACCTCAGACAGTGCATTTCTTCCTCTCTCAAACAAAATGCTGTTTATGACCAATGAGCAATTCAACCACGAGAAACAAGATCAGACAATTTGCCTCCCCAAAGGCTGCAGACAAAAGCTGTGTTTATATTCATTGACAACCTCTCTTTTTAATTTTCCATGCAATTGTATCACTAAAAGCTCTCATAGGTTCTGTGGAGTTTGCACAGTCATAAAAAAAAAAATCAAAATCCAACAACATAAAATTAGTGGATCCAAATACTGTGTGTGTATGATACCCACCCATACGGACATTGGACATTGAATAAACACACCTAAATGACAAGGTAACTCTCCATAATTCTAAATAGCGTTTTCTTAGAAAGTCTGAGAACTTTTCCAGAGTCAGAATAGGTAAAGAAGGAATGTCCAGGCTACTCAGCAATTTTAGGAGGGGAGGGTGTGGGTAGAGAAGAAGGGGGTTTTTCAGTGCAATTTGGTTACAAAGCTTGTTTGCACAAGGCTGTGCTGGCCTCATGGTGACTATTCATAAGAGATCCCCAGAAGAGCTGTAAAGTCTGCCTATAGCCCAGGTGCTATAATTGCTGTCTGTCAAAACAGAGCTGTTTTCTCAGCAAACATTTCAGAATGCCCAATGCTAAGTTGATTAGTTTGGGGTTTTCTGGGGAGGAGTATAAGATGATGATTGAGAGACAGAGTAAAACTGATGACTCGGAGACAAAACTTTGATTTCATTAAAACACTCCAGAGAGTGTTTAATTTCTCAGTTAAAAGAGAATTCCTGCCCTTTGAAGGGAAGGGAAGCAGGCAGTGAGAAGGAATTATTGCCAGTAACATCCAATGTAAGAAACATGAATCAGTTCAAGAATCAAACGGATTGAGGTGCTATCAGTAATGCAAATGGCTCAGCTGTCCCTTGAGCATAGCGTTCATACAGTGAAACCACTCCCCGGCCGCAGAGATGACTCCCTTTCAGTGCACTCTGCATTCAGCACAAATAAAGCTCCTTCTTGGGGAATTTCAGACTTTTCTTGCACACAACAGCTTTGAGAGCCTCCATCTTCACACTAAGCCTATTTTGAATCCAGCCTGTTATGTGTTTGTAATGGGGAGAGACAGATCTGGCTCCCTCAGGTGCTGGCAGCAATGCTGACCACACAGAGCCTATTCAAACCACATAATGAGATCATCTACAGGATTTTTAAACAGGCTGAGCCTGTGCAGGTTCCAGACACCTGAGTATGTGAACTCTATAAAAAAAACACTTCTTGCACGAAGCCTCACGCAGAAATGTTCAGGGTGGGAGAGGGGGGATAGTAGGCGGAGTTGGCACTAGGGGAAAAGGAAGGAAATGAGGAGCATATAACGGAGTGAGACTTCAGGCATCTTTTGCAATTAAAGAAACTCTTTACAGGCCCTTAAAGTGGCAGAAGGCATTACTTGTGCATTTAGGCTATGACTTACAACTTCCTACCTGTATAGCGTACTTAAGAAAGGCAACACAGATATGTCACCTACAACCACAGTACCCTCTCACAAACTTCTTTAGAAAGGACTTGGTAAAGCACGTTCATAATAACTCTTCCTGTACATTATCTGCACTTCTGTATTTTCCATCAGAAACCATTGCTCCTGAACATCCACATTATTAAAGCAACTTCATTTGTACTGCTCAGGTTACATCAATGTCAACGCTTACTTGAAGTCCCATGGTTTTCAGGGTTTGGAAGTTTGCCATAAAAATTCACTCCAGACTGAAACGTGGCAAATTAGGGCTCAGCCCCTCCTCATTTCCCAGGCAGTTTCATACAATTTTTTTTTAACAAAAAAGCCTCCGCAAATATTTAAGATATTTCTGTTTTTCTCAAACTAGAAATGTCTTCAATTATTATTACTATTATATTTGACAAATGTTAATTACAAAGTCTCAAAATGTACATTGAAAGTTTTAATTAAAAACAAACATCTTGTTAAATCCAGTGCAACATATGTTCTTACTAGCATGCACCTTGTTTTAGCAACAGTTGGTATGTCTAATAACTATAGAGGGCATGAGAATATGCAGTTAGAAGAGCAGCCCAAACAGTATAGGGACCAAGTAGTACCATTTTATGATTGTTTAGAAAAAAATATTGAAAGATTAACAATGCTTAAGCATAGCAGTAATTTAATAAATAATAAATAATGCAATGAAATGCAAAAAAAATCTGAGATTTAATACCAATTAACTAATTTAATTTCTAACAACACTGTGAAAAACTAGGCTAATATTATTACTGGACCTTTTCAAGCTCATGGTCATTCCCAGCACTCTGTGAATGCACCTGTGAAGCAGAAATCATTCCAAAGGTCTTCAGAAAGCACTCTGACCCACTTAAAAAGGCATTTTCTTGTTATCACTCTCAGCGTTGCAATGCCTCAAATCAGGCTCTTGCTCCATGAGTAGAATTCACCACCCAGAATTAAGTGTACAGGTTCCCCGGCAGCTAAAGAGGAATGCCAGGTACCTCACGATGGGATTAATGACATGCAACTAAATGGTAAACATTTTAATCAACAGGAGAGAGATCTAGAACTTGTTTTGTTCCTAGTTTTAGGAATTAAAACTATTGTCACGAGAGGATCTATCTGTAAAAGATGGATCCACAGCCCGCATGTGCACCTGAGGATACACATCTGAGATGGGCATTTGTGCCAACTGACTGGATCAACTTCTTTTACAGCATATATGTGAGAACTGAATGATGACAGAGGAAGGACATGGCAGTGACCACCACAGTGGCTATCTAGAGGAATACATTTTATAACACTGCCCAGAAACTGTGAAATTCAGTTACGGTTCCCCTTCAGTCTCAGAAAGCTCAAACCCACACTGAAAGACAGCTGCTGGAGTAACCAGGTTACTGGTATTCTAGGATGTGACCTTTTTATGGAGAAGGAAATACAAAACTGGAATCTTTACAATACTCAATAAAATTCCTCATTTCACATTAAGCTATTACAAATGGTATGTCAGGCTTTTTATTGTTTTGGTTGTGCATTTATGATTTTTATGCTCTTAAACAAGCTTGTACCAGGTAAACAGAATGCCCTCTTAAAAACGTGTATAAGACAGGTTTGTATTTAAGAACAGTAAAAGAACATGTGGACTCTGCAGAAATTCTCCAAAGCCTCCTTTGCTTATCCAGCCAAAGGTGAAGTTTGGAAGTTAGGCCTCTGCACTCTGAAAACAAATGTATCAGATATAAGGAAACCAATAAAAGTTAGAGCCAATGCCAGTAAAAAGATGAAAGGCTTGAAGAGTAGTCAAGTTCTCAGCCAGTGCAGTGGACTTCATAAATGCCAGAGCATTTTTGCAACATTCAACTATGAATGTATGAATCTGTAAGTCAATAGAAAAAAATGGATACAGTTATAAATACAGAATTGTATTAGACAGATTCCAGCGGGTTTTTAAGAGCAATAGTCTTACATGCTGATTTCCATTCTAGAATTTGTTTTCCTTCTTTTTCTTTCTTTCCTAACTTGCACACAAATATTTTTCCTTTTGAATCAATGAATGACCACATCAATGAATTGATGACCACATCAATGAAAATATATCACTTCTGACTCCTTTTATATAAGGTTCAAAAATCAACCAAAAAGGGGGTGGGGGCAACATCATTTGCAGTTGCATAATCAATGACAATACCAACGTATCTGAAATTTAAAGTCTACAACTGATACCTGAGCTGGCAAAGGACCTTAGGACTACAGTTTTAACAGCTCAGTCCCACCATGAAATACATTCAGTTAATGTAGACTGTATGTTGATCAGATCAAGACTTTACATCACATGCTAAGAAGTTACAGTAATAATGATTTTTGTGGATGCCTCTCTCAAAACAATGGACACTTCTTTTGGCTATCAGCATCCTTTGTCCAAATCACAGGTTTTTGCATAAAAAGGAGGATCACATGAATGATCAAATTAATGTCTTATCAACTAAATGGCTGCCACTCACTTCGATTTTTCTATTTCTATTTTAGTAAGTTCACCAAGTTCAATGCCTTGCCATTACAGAAAACCATACCATATAATCACTTTAAAATGCAGTTCAATTTTCTCCTCAATTCACTGCATCTATCTGAAGACTTCAAGAACTGTCATCAGTCTGCTGTCTAAAAGAACAGAATTCCAACTAGAACCAGACTGGGGCCCATGGCTTTAACATGAGATTTTCTTAGGCTTGATGTAGAAGATGGAGAGGTTTACAGTTTGGGGTTACTCTACAGTTTATGATTAGCAAGGATATTTCTAGGCAAAGTCACGTTACACTGCAAGTTGTGGTAGCATCATATATAAAAAGGGAACAGCAGGAAGGAGATTTTTTCTTATGAAGTTCCCTGAATAATCTAGATTAGTATGCCAGCAGAGAGAGAAATACTTTTAGAACTCTCAGCTGGCGTGTATATGGCAAGTCCTCCATATGCTCAACAAGTTACAGTGAAAATTACACAGCTCAAAATATTGTATGCAAGAAGCTGAAATACTATCTGCAGCACCACTTATTTTAAGTACTAAAATTGTATAGATCCAGGACTGGGCTCCAGTCAATTCTGTAGCCATTCCAGTATCATGGATGTAAATTCTCAAGTTCTTACACTTCCGCAGATGAAATGACCTCTGCGATAACCTTTTCCACTCTAAAGAGATTAACAAATATATATAACTCACATTGCTTTTTGCATACAAATAAACAGTAGCAAACAGGATACAGTGGGGAAAGTTCACCCTGCAAAAACTGAGATGTCTCATTGCTGCAGCCACAAGACAATAAAAGAGATTGGTTGAGATTTTTACAAGTTCTGACGGCCAATTCCACTACTGCTGGCTTGCTCATAGGATTTAAATATCTGCATCTCAAGTTTTATAACTTGCCCCCCTAAGGAATTACTAAGCTTTTTTCCAGAGTCTGTTTAGAAGGGAAACCATTCACTTTGGAAAAGACAGGACTAATGCGCTTACTCTGGGGGCTCTGGTTTTGGCTTAGTCCCCTCTTATTCCCTGTCAGACACAACAAGAGTGCACTTGATTGCTGGGAGTCAACAATTTTAATCCATAAAGTTCAAACACCAGGATGCCAAGGACCAGACTTCACTCACAAGCATTACCATGTCAGGCTCTTATTTCCTGAAATTAATGGAAAAATCTGAGGTAAAGTAAGATAAAGTTACAATAAGGAGGAATGCAATCAGTGATTGCAGTCGTAGCAAAAGGGAATCAGATATTTCCACTGTAGGGAAACCTAAAGCAAATATCACTTTTCGGCTGAAAAGAACCACTGTGTGATCAAATTGCTTGAAAACTATTTGGAGGCACTTCTGAAGAAGCACCAAATCTGCATCCTCCAATCGATTTTTTTTTTTTAATTAATTGACAGGGTAATTGAAGCAATCTCAAATCCAACTAAAAACTTAGACCTGATCCACTTTGACACTTGATAATATACAGAAGCACAGTATAGAAGAATGAGGCATTCTTAAGAGAAGCTGGATTAAAGCCATGTGACAAAAAAGATCTGCAGATTTTTAATGTTATCCCATACCTACCTACAAAAGAAATATAATTCTGCTGCTTGTCTTTTCATGTAGAAAAAAATGATTTCCTTAGCATCTTCTGCGAATTATGCCACTGATTCCAAATCCACTTGGCTCAAAGCTGTTTCCTTAATTTCAATGCTTCCACAGATCTATTCCAGCTTTCCTATGATTTTGATCTTTTTCTATTTCTCTATTTCACATGATCTAGCAAGAACTTTTCTTTCAATGTGTAATACTGTTACTCTGACTAGTACTCAGTTCCTACTTCCTAAACAGACTAATCTTCCCTCATTGCCTGTATCTTCATTTCTCTTCCCATTTGTTATATTCCTCTTTAAATCTTTTTGGCATTCTTTATATTAACATTAGCTAAATTGGGTGCCAAAAAAAGAAACACAATGTTTTACGATTATTATTTTTATAAAATCTTTAAAATCCCTCAATGTTCTCCATAATATTTTTCTAATTGGCACCTCTCAGATGATGGTGACAATCACCATTGTGCTTTTTTCTTGGTTGTATTATTTTTTCCATTGTTAAGCAATCTGTTATGTAGCATAGCATGTATACATACATCTGCTTGTGCTACTTCGTTCCAGAGCTTTATCTCAGCTTTCATCTTCATTAGCACAGTAACAGACATTTGCCGTTACTACTGCTGTTCCTATCAGTTGAAATATCTCACTTTGAATTTCTGGCATTTGAATTACATTTTTATTCCTAATACATTCAGTGATGTAAGTCTGGATTCTAGTGGTACAAATTAATAAAATGTTACTGCTTATGAGAATGTACGAACATGAGAAATGCCATAATGGGGCAGATGAACGATCCATCTACTACAATAGTTTGTCTTTGAAAGCAGCAACTGAGATGCCGTTTAGGGAGAGCAGTAATCATTTTCTGTGGTCTATTCACCTCATATTCTGTCAACATTGAGGATTATAGTATTAAGGATATTATAGGGCACATCCCTGTCTAATCTCATTCTAGTATCCACTTACGGACCTATTGTCCATGAAGCTGTCTAAACCATGTCTGAACCTGCTGACGCTGCCTCTACAGTGTTCCATAGCCACAAAACTTCACTACCTGATGCATAAAGAGGTGCTTTGATGTGTTTTAAACCAAACTTTAATTTCACTGAGTAAAGCCCAATTCTCTTGCAAAATTTGGTTTATAACAGCCTTGCACTAAGCTTATCTGTAGGTAAGCTTTCATGAGCTTGTAAACCATGATCTTACTCAAAACTTAATTTGTCTCAAAACTGAAAAAACAGTCCTTTTAATCTCTCCTCATAATGCAACTTCTCCATCCCCTTCATTACTTTATCTGCCCTCTCTATACCTTCTCTAATGCATTGCATCCTTACCTAGATGTGAAGACCAGAAGTGTCACAATACTGAAAATGAAGTCACTGAAAATGGAGCAGAAATGATATAATCGTCTTGTTCTTGATAACCTTGCCTCACAGTATGGAAGCTATGTTCTTCTTTTCAGAGCAGGTCATTGATATTCAGCTTGCAGATCAGCTATGCACCTGAGACACTGGTCAAATCATTGTAATTCACTTTGTTTATTCTTGATTTGCCTACAAACAATATAGAGATAATACATACCTTCTTAACTTCAGTAACTTGATTCATATTTGGAAAATACTTCAAGTAATTTTAATTGCTTTACTGAAAGAAAGCAATGACATATCTCAATTCCCACTTAAGAGAACAGATTTCTGTAGCTTCTAGAAAGAGAAACAGCTGGAAATAAAGCCCTCTCTTCTTATTGTTAATCTCCTGAAGGAAATTACATTATTTACCCTGTAATATCACTGTGAGATCTATACAACCTTGGCTATACATCTATGCAAAATATATCTACTACATAAATACAACACAACAAGCATTACAGGCATCACTCATTCATAAAGGACACATAAGATAATCCCCCCAAAAAAGAAGGAATCTTAACAATTAGGATTAAAATTGACCTTGAATTATCATTGCAAATACACAGCATGGAAATGGCTGAAGTGCTTGAAAAGAGACACACACATTTCCTATAATTTTTAACAGCCATATGCTTGACCAAACAAAAACAGCTGTAGAATCTGGTGTTTAAAACACCATAGGAAAATGTGAAAACAAAGTAGCTCTTTCTACTGACAACATTCTACTAAACTCCTAATGTGGAGCCTGATCCTTTTCAGCCATGTCATGCAACTTAACAATGCAAAATACAGCATGAAATGCAGGGTCAGCCCACAGGAAAGATCATCTGAGCTGAAAATAGAGAATGCTCATCTTCACCTCAGTCCTCCACTTATTAGAGAAGTGCAGCCTCCACACAGTAGCCCTGTCCTCCTATACAACATCTGTGTCCTCTTGTCAACATCTGCAAGAAAAATCAGGGTCCAAGGTGATGAATACCCTCTTCCTGTTAAAAGCACTCCCTTCTTCACTTAGAATGTGGCATAGTACTACATTAGTAAGCATTGTTATCCTGTCCTAACTTCCCCTATAAACACAAATGCAAAAAATAGTTTCTTGCCCTATTGAGTGTCCATGGAAAGGTGTTGGCAGTGGGGGGGCTGCAGGGGGAACCTCTGTGAGAAGAGGCCAGGTGCTGCCTCCATGCCAGATACAGCCAGTTCCTGCCTACTCTGCAACTAAGCCCATCAGGCAAGTTGGTGGCATCTCTGTGAAAATGTACTTTAGAAAGGGCAAGGAATGCCAGACAGGCAGAGGAAAAGCACGAAAAAAATATACTAATAAGAGTGAGAAGCAGCAGTGTGAACACCAAGGCCAGAGAAAAAGGAGGAAGAGGTTCTCCAGTTGCAAAAGCAGATACCTGCTGCAGCCTGTGGAGAGCCCATGCTGGAGCAGGTATTTTTCCTGAAGGACTGCTGCCCCTTAGAGAAAATTAATGCTGGAGCAGGGTAAAAGCATGAGAGGGATGAAGGGGCAGAGAACAGCTCTGCTGAGGATACCCATCACGTTTCTCCCTGCACCACTCAGAGAGGTGGGTAGAGGAGTCTGGAGTGAGAGAGTCAAACCAAGTCAAGACTGTTTGGCCCTTGACAGTAATTGGTAAGCAATTTCCATCTTCATCTCAACCCATGAGCTTTCTCATCTTGTTTTTCCTATTTTCAGCTCTGCCATGAATTACACTAAGAATGGTAGTAAAAAAAAAAAAAAAAAAAAAAAAGCTCCATTTCTAATATGATCCTGAAGGTTCAACGATCAACTTTCCAGTCTTAGCAGTACTTTTTTTTTTTTTTTTTTTCCCAAATACATTTTTTTAGCCAGCCAAGAGTAACAGTGATTTTGGCTCTATGCCATTAATATAATCAGTGATACCAAGAAACTTAATCACGATGACAGCAATGTCAATAAAGTCCTGGAAGAAGCCAAGAAGCCAAAGAAGTTTCTGTACAAACTTACTCAAAAGGAAACGTTCCCTAGACTAAATTGCTTCTCTGTAGCTGTACACAGTTTCATGAAACATAACCTCATGCTATCCAGATGCTTTCTGTGGATGAACAACCACCGTGTTTTCTGCGGACAATCTTCCAGAAGGAAAGAGGCATTCACTAAACAATAGTGAGAAACTATGGCAGAAGAGAATGGCTACTGGGCAGGACCAGCAACTCTGACACACCCTTACTGCTGAGTATGCTTAACAGAAAATGAAAAAGAAGAAGAAGAAAAAAAAAAGAAGAAAAAAGAGTGAATGAAAAATGATTTCTGGGCAGATAATTACTTGGTATTTTCTAACCCATAATCAAGTTTAAAAACAGTGTGCTCTGGTTTCCTTGAGAGAAAAAATATAGAAAGCTAAATGTGAATGGACTGTGAAAGTTTAGCAATATTCATCAATATAAGTTTTGTATTTTATCTCCATGCTATGTAATTCCAGAATGAATGAGAAAATTTTAATTCTGTTCAGACAAGAATATCTGAATCCACTGCTCCAACTTATTTTGGGGGAAATTTTCACAATACTGATCTGATCAAAACCAAAATAAAAAAACACCCAATGACCAACCAACCAACAAACTCAACTCTTTTCTGTGACAGATTCAAGAATGCCATTTGACAACCTTTCATTCTGTTAGAAGAAAAAAAAAAAAAAAAAAAAAAAAAAGATGTAAAGAAATAATATGTCCAGAGTTTATTAGCAACTCTACCCAGTACCCCTGCTGGCTCTATTTGAGGAAGGCTCTTGAGAAAGAGTTGCAAGAAGTCAGACTGATTTTGATTTTAGGAATTCATCAGTGGGCCATTTAAAAGCTAAATGGAGTAGCTTTTGAAGAAATAAATTCCCTAAAAATCTAAAGAATGAGAAAACAGATATACTCACTTGTATTTCTTTTTTTTTTTAATTTTTATTTTTTTCCCTGTAGTTATAAATAACAGTCTGTGATGCTAACCCTGCTACTTCTTCCAAATTTCTTGGGTTAAAAATAAATCTTTTGTCTTCTGAATCACAACATTCAAGTTACAAAGGAAGTATCATGAAAAGAGTTATTCCTTCAGTACTGATGAAAGTTGTTAGAGCATTGACTGTACACCATATGAGATGCACTGGTACAGTTAACAAAGCAGTATAGTTCACCATTTAGGAAATGACAGATCTAATCTGAAAGTGATTTGCTGCTTAGATGGCATAAGCAGGACTATTTGCTTCCCCATTTTTGCTAAAATTGGTAAATGTCTATGTGAACAAGGCTGATAAAGTAAGAATTTCTGGATTTCCTGAATTTCTTCCTGTGGAGGGGCATATACAGGAATCAAATCAATTGTATGAAAACCGTTCTCAATCTAATTGCTAACAATAAAATAAGCAAATGAGGTTCTTATAAGGTCTTTACATATTTCCCTTGGCTCCCAACACCCCTCACACTCCTATCCCATCCATTAGAGTTAACTTTTCTCAAGGTTGGAATTTGGGTAACTACAAAACATACGAAAGTAACTGACATTCAGTCCGGTAAGTGCAAACGCTGTCATAGTCATATAGACATACAGAGACAATTTGGGTCTGTGGAATTAGGAAAAGCAGCTATATATATATACCAATACAAGTCATATTTATAATAACAATATTGAATTCAGTCTAAGGATTGTACAAATGATTGTGCTGAGTTAGCCTGTTTTGTTAAGGCCAGAAGGGGGGTAAGGAAAAAAAAACAACACACCACCTTTTACCAAAAGAGTTGAAATGCTATAAAAAAGTCTGTGTAGGCAGCCCAGGTCTTATAAGGAAATGTTCTTAAACATTTATTTCTTGAAACACAAGGTTTCAATCAACAGCCACTGGAGACTCTGGGGTCACGATCTTCCCTGTATGCAACCCCCTCAATGTTCTGCATAAAGGTCAGAGAGGTTTACCCTCTAAGCATGAATTTGCCTTCCAAACACTTTGACTACGGAATAAACAGTTTCTAACCCAGATTGCGAAACTCTTAGCATTGTTTTCTAAGAAAAATGCAAACCCCATACTAAGAGATTTCATATTCACTCTCTGTGGACTCTACAAATAAAAGGTCTGTAAAATCTCGAACCTTTATTAAGTCTGCCAGCAACAAGTTGAGAACACCGTATGTTACAAAGTCCACTGAGTGCACACACTGTATTCCTCAGTTATCTGAAAGTGCTTCTTACAACTTGATATGCTAATATATCCATATTTATTAATGTATACATGTAATGAATGCTCATGCTAGCCATCAGCTGGACTTGTATCAAAAATGAAATATTGTGAGGTTACAGGTAAGCTGGAATATGATCTGATGGAAGACATAAGTTTAAAGAGTAAGTCAGAGCAGTAACACTTTTTAGCACCTAAAACAGTGAGTGAAAACGCAAAACAATGCCTTAAGGATGCATCTGCAAATCCTGATTTGAATACTTTAAGGATTAAAAATTAAGCTCAAGAAATTTCTAATAAAGCACCACAAGAAGTCCAAACTAAAATGGAAGAATTACCTCCTGAAGAACTTCATACAGTATTTTAAGGGAAGCTACATTTTATTTTGCATTTGATAAACATTCCAGCCCTATTTCTGCCATTGCTTCCATTTGATTGGGCTGTTTGGTGCCTGAACCCTACAGAGCTGCCATGCTGCACATAACACGATATATATTTCTTTAGGATCCGCTGGTGATAAGTTACATTACTGAAATTCGTCCAGGAAAGTATACCTGTTAATTTTACTTTAGATGGATTCTATTAAAACGTGAAAATCTTGGCAAGAACTGGGGTGAGACTTGCCCACTGTCTGGGTCCCTTTCCCACCCAGCCAACAGGGCAGACTTTTTAGTTCATTATCACCTCATCAGTGTTCCTGTCAGCTGCCAACAGTGAGAAAAGACTAAGCCACTCACTAATTCCTGGCCTTCCTGCCTCCACTGAAGCAGTAGTAAATCCAGAACAGATGGATGCTCTTTAACCCCTCTCAATCCAGACACCTACTTTAATCAGTCTAATCAATCTGCTCAACTCAGAACAAGGATTGACTGGCAAATGCACAGTGATGGAGGGGTCAACTTGTTGCAGCTCAGCTCCAGCACAGAAAGCACTACTCTATCTCCAATACGCTACTGATACAGGAGGAAGCTGTAGAAAGGCACCAGTCCAACCGGGTCAAGAGTAGGATAGACCTTCTTGAGAAGAGAGGAAACCAGCAGAGGAAGGGATTGTGAAAAATGAAAAGATTATTAAACACTAAGATCTCATCACAAGAAATCATGAATGAATGAAGACAAGGAAACACTCACTCAATGCAAGGGCAATTTCTTATTTTGTAACAAGTTGCACTTCAAGCAGCTTGCTGTCAGTCTTTCCCCAGCACACAAGACACAAGAATAACCTTGACTTGTGTCATCTCAGACCTTTCTGAACATGGATTGCCATTCAATGCACTAAGCCAGAAGAAAAACAACCTCGCAAAAATGGGAACATTTTTTGCCAGGTTAGTATGCTGAATTATACAGTGGAATTTTGTGAGTGTTGGGTACCATAATTATTTCTAGAAATATTCTTGATTAAAGAGTATAAAGACCATCCTACACCTATATCTTTGATAATAAAATTATGTCCCTTCTCTTAGAATTTTGAATTTTCAATTATAAGCCATGCACTTACAAATTCTAGACTACATCACCATAAGGTTTTAAATTTATGTATATAACCACAACATTAAAAGTTGTCAAATGAGGAATGTAAATCACAACAGTCCATTTATTCACTAACACAATGTGGTTAGTGCAAAACTTCATTCCAAGAGTGGCTTTCTATGTATCATTTGATAAAATTTGTAATTTTGCTCCCTACCTTTAAAAGCCTTCAATAATGCTCACCCAAAGTTCCAGGATTAGAAGGTTCTTCTGGAAAAACTGAACAGTCAGCCTCATGTGAGCAGGAGAAAGATTGTTTCAGCAATTGGCCAATTAAATTAGAACACAATCCCAAACTACCTTTAGGAAAACTACAAAGTATAGTAACTACAGAAAAAGATATCAAGTTTGGAGATATTAAGACATTTGGTATCACTCCAAGATAACCTCTTTTGGTGCTGAGAAGTTGTCTGATTAGACTATACTCTTGTCCCTTAACTGATGTCAATAGCGACGGTGATAATTCAGTCATTCCTGGTGTGTGTTTTGGGATTCAGTTACCAAAATAATGGTATCTAATGCCATATTAGTTGTCCTAGGATATGTGAGACATTCACAAGAGGCCAATAATGTGACACACAATATCTGGAAGATCTATGCCTTTCTGAGGTGACACTTAGAGGTCCAGTGTGGTATTATAGTGCACCTGAAATGGCAATAGACGCTAAAGTTCAGAAAATGGATATGCAGTACTGTTCTCCTTAAAACCAGTAATCAAGTTATCAACAGGTATCCCAGAGATATAAATTGGATAAGAAAGGAGCTAATTTCTTTCTCGTATGTACAGTAATGGAAGTCTTGAAAAAATAATTGTTAGAGCAGGCACACATAGGAAGGTCACTGGTAGGCAGAAGACCAAGGTTCTGAAAGCCACAGAATCACAGAATCATCTAGGTTGGAAGAGACCTTCAAGATCACCGAGTTCAACCTCTGACCTAACACTAACAAGTCCTCCACTAAACCATATCACTAAGTTCTAAATCTAAATGTCTTTTAAAGACCTTCAGGGATGCTGACTCAATCACTTCCCTGGGCAGCCCATTCCAATGCCTAGCAACCCTTTTGGTAAAGAGGTTTTTCCTAATATCCAACCTAAACCTCCCCTGGTGCAATTTTAGCCCATTCCCCCTTGTCCTGTCACCAGGCACGTGAGAGAATAGTCCAACCTCCACCTCGCTACAGTCTCCTTTAAGGTACCTGTGGAGTGTGATAAGGTCGCCTCTGAGCCTTCTCTTCTCCAGGCTGAACAACCCCAGCTCCCTCAGCCGCTCCTTGTAAGATTTGTTCTCCAGACCCTTCACCAGCTTTATTGCCCTTCTCTTGAGCACCTCGATGTCCTTCTTATAGTGAGGGGCCCAAAACTGAACACATTACTCGAGGTGTGGCCTTACCAGAGCCGAGTACAGGGGGACAATCACTTCCCTAGCCTTGCTGGCCACACTGTTTCTTATGCAAGCCAGGATGCTGTTGGCCTTCTTGGCCACCTGAGCACACTGCTGGCTCATATTCAGCTGACTGTCAACCAATACTCCCAGGTCCTTCTCTGCCAGGCAGCTCTCCAACCACTCATCTCCCAGCCTGCAGCGCTGCTTGGGGTTGTTGTGCCCCAGGAGCAGGACCCGGCACTTGGTCCTGTTGAACTTCATACAGTTGCCCATTGGTCCAGCCTATCCATATCCTCCTGCAGAGCCTTCCCACCCTCAAGCAGGTCGACACATGCACTTAACTTGGTGTCGTCTGCAAACTTACTGAGTGTGCTCTCAATCCCCTCATTCAGATACTAAAGAGAACTGGCCCTAGTACTGAGCCCTAGGGGACTCCACTAGTGACCAGCCTCCAACGGGGTTTAACTCCATTCACCATGACTCTTTGAGGCCGGCTACTTAGCCAGTTTCTAACCCAATGAAGCATATGCTAGTCCAAGCCAAGAGCAGTCAGTTTCTTGAGGAGAATGCTGTGGGAAACAGTGTCAAAAGCCTGAAGTCAAGGTAGACCACATCCACAGGTTTTCCCTTGTCCACCCAGCGTGTTACTTTGTCATAGAAGGAGATCAGGTTAGTCAAGCAGGACCTGCCTTTCATAAACCCATGCTGCCTGGGCCTGATCGCCTGCTTGCCCTGCAAGTGTCGTGTGATGATACTCAAGATAATCTGCTCCATGAGCTTCCCTGGCACTGATGTCAGACTAACAGGCCCATATTTGGTGTCTGTCCTAATCAAAAAAAAAACTTTTATCATTAACATTACCCTTTCAACAACACTTTAATAACTACTTTATTCACCTGCAATGGAATATAAACCATATTTATGGCAAAAACCCTCATTTCCTAGTAAGTAAGATTTTATATTGGAGTGCTAATTGCCTTTTGGTACATAGTAAAATGTCTTCAGTGTGGTCTGGAGGTCACTCTGCTAAAGCAACCCAAATAGTTTTTCATGCCATATATTTTTTCCATGCTGAGTTTTCCTTATCCATAAATAAGATAAACAATACTGACTTTTTTCCAGAGGAGTATTTTGAGAATTAACATGGCACTTTTAAGATTTTCAGATAGAAATTGCTCTGTAATGTAAAGCAGCATAGTTAAGAACTGAATGCCATAGCATAAATTAAATCTTTGGAGGTTGCATATATATATACATATATGTATATACGTTTATATATATATATATATATATATAAATGAATCTATTCCTAGGGGTATTTTAAGATCACAAGGAAAGAAGATATACTATTCTATTTTGGTCACCAAACTCTTGTTCATTAAAAGTTTAGGTGTGTATTTCCAAGTCCCAGGAGGCTGCCACCAAGTTCAACTGGAAGAACTGAGAAATTAGGTAATGAAATACTTCCACTAGACTATCCTAACTCATACCTCAAAGCAAAACATACAGTTAAGACATAAACT
The DNA here is from genome assembly GCF_011077185.1 of Oxyura jamaicensis. Lineage (NCBI taxonomy): Eukaryota > Metazoa > Chordata > Aves > Anseriformes > Anatidae > Oxyura > Oxyura jamaicensis. Next base: position 63,369,799 of record NC_048893.1, on the reverse strand, counting down.
AGAGAAATGTGTCAATGCAGTTCATGAATTGCTAAGAGGAATGTGATTTTGTTGTTGTTGTTGTTCCTTCAGTTAATATTTTTAAAAGACTTTTTCTAAGACTTGTAGGATTTCCTTGGGAAAAGGGCAACAAAAAAGTTAGATTTTGTCCTTCACAATACATGTTCCCGAAGTATCAGTATATATAATGGAGATCAAAGTTTAACCAGAAATTTGTAACTGTTGGTCATGAGAAGTCAAATTCTCCATCTTTTCCAAGTAGGCATCTCCTGACAACCTTATGAGGCAAAAGTTCTGCTTATTAAGGTATAACAGCTTCAAAATATGAGTTACTTGACAGTGGGAACAAAGAGTAAAGCTACTCTTAAAGAACAGTAGATTTATTCCATGCCTCATTCTATAATCTGACAGCAATTAAATGGGTATTTCTATGCTGCAAACATGTTAAATAATCATTAAAGCATTCTAGCAAAATTATGAGAATCTCAGCAAATTAACTGTACTCATTTCTAAAATAAAAATGGCACATACTGTACATAGGTCAAACAGAACACAAGCTATGCATGTGCATCACATATACTTGAGTTTCTGCACAAAGAAAAAGTAGAACAGCAATCGGGCTAAGCTCTGTGTACACTAAGGAAAATGCATTTCATTACTAGGACTCATTGGTATGAATAAAGCATATCTTGCTCTACTTTTTACGAATTAATTCCCTATAGCTATTTTTTTATTAGTCAGTAAAACAAAAAAAAAAAAAAAAGAAAAAAAAAAGAAATCAGAATGGAGATCTATTAAAAGATAATGCATCTCCCATGTATGGGAATAAAACTTTTTCATATCACTGAGACAAAAACCAGATCATTGCCCAGTGTAATTTCTGTTCCCCTTAAAACTGTATCTTTATTAAAGGTCTACAAGTTCTGGTTCAGAAATAGGTAACAAAAGAAGAATTTCTTACACTTTGTTATATTTAAGTTACACTGAGAGCACATTTGCCCATAAAATGGAACAAGAAATGTAGCAATTGTATAAATAATACACTTGAGGTAATGGAGATGTAAACATACACATCACAAAGCCATCTGGAGCACAGTTTTCCCCAAATTTGGGCACAAAGTGTATAAAGAAATGTGTTGTCCACTAGGGTTTCTCTAGGCATCTTTTGTACTTTTCAGCTTCCCACACCGAGGAAGTGATACTCCAGTGCTCCATGTTGTAAAGGAGGCAAAAGGTCCAGCAGCTAAGACCACTGGAGTGAAGCCTTGCTAAGAGGTTGCCTGAAGTGATTCTGCGTGACTCCATAGCTATTTGATTATCATTGACTCTAGCCCACAGGCTCCTTCTGTTTGGGCCAAATGCAATGCTGACACACTCTGCAGCTCAGCACCAAACACCCTTTCCATTCTTTAACAGTTTACTTGCATTTCTGCGTGCTGGTTTCTTTTGGCTCCAAAGACAGCTTCACCTGCAGGGTTTCATTTTTCTGTTCGACACCTTGCTGTTGATTTTCCCTTATTGCACAAAAGAACTTGCTCCAGTGCCTCTTTCACAAATGCCTCTTTGTAGTAAACGAAAGCCTTAATGATCATATTTTGATTGTAGACTTGATTAATTTTGACTTTGTTTAATTTGCGACCTTTGCTGAGATCTTTAGGGCTGGGAATTAGAGAGCACACTGTACCACTGTACTTTGGACATTGCAGCTTTGCCAATTTGTTTCATGCCTCATTTGTCACAAAACCTATGAAATTGTAGTCCAAAGCCAGCTTCATATTTTTCAAGGCAAGCCAAAAATGTATTTGTTTTTGTTTTAAATTAACATCTCCTTGCTAAATTCATCTAGTTTTTCAAACTCAAGACCAAAGCCTCACTAACAATGAGAATATAGCAAGCAAGACAAATCTGAAGATCAATTTATCAAAAGAGAACAGCTTGCTTCTCTGCAATTACAGCAATAAAGCGGTAAGATAAGCATACTCAATTTTAGGTACAGACATACAATAAAGAAAGAAAATAAGGATGTAGAAAAGATTTGCATGAGAACATGCTAGAAGAGAGAAATAAATGAGGATGCAAATATCTTACTCGCACAACTTTTTCTATTAAACATTTGTCTCAAGTTATTTAAAAACATACAAACCTAATATCTTAAGATTTAAATTTCCAACATCACTGGAATTCTGTGGCCACATGAAGGAATCACACATGAAGGAATCACATTGTATTTTTGGCTTCAGTTTACTTCTTTGAGAAACAACAACAAAATTTCTCTGTTTTTATGAAGAAGAAGACTTTGATAAGCAAGATCCTTCAGTGAACTAAAGTGCACAGTATTTAAAACTTGCATTATTGATATTTTTAGAAGACAATATGGCTAGCAGAAGTCATAAGGACTTTCTCCAAATACCAGAAGATATCCTCTGCATTCTTTATAAGCTAACCATGCTTAACCCTTTCACATCTCCAGCTTACTGAGGGCTTGAGAGGGAAAAATAATTTTTAGCTATCTTTAACCAACAAACTGAATGATCTAAAAAAAAAAGGTGGTTTCCCTTACATGAAGAATATTCAAAATGGATTACATACAAGAGCAAAATTTCTCTTTAGAAGTTGAATCTGCAAACCTAAGCTGGTATTAATAGAGAGAACTGAGCCCACAGCATGATATGTAAAACAAGTTCACGTATATAATATATACATTTTTACAAGAGGCAATTTTGGTTCTTATAGACATTAACTCATGGAAGTATATGATTTGTGCTAAAGAATCTGCAAGACAACACCCTCTCTATTCTGTTTCATCTTCATGAAAGCATGCTCAACCACATCTAAGCTATTTGTGATAGGTTGGTGTCATTTGTGTATAAAAACCTTCAGGGAACAATATTCTACACCCTACCCACACCCTGCTCTTCAGTTTAGTGAGATCATTTTGAATTCTCATCTTGTTCTCCAAAGTGCCTTAATACCCACATTGGCATTTTGGCAATATGTCTTTTGGCTTGTCAGCCACATCATTAATGCACGTTTTGAACAACAGGAGAGTTGGAGACCTTTAAGGAAATCAGGTAATACAGGTTTCCATTATGACAATGAACTAATTGTTCTTTTCCAGCTACCTGCTTATTCACTTTATAGTAGTTTAATCAGGAATATAATCCCTACTTTGCTGATGAGACAGTTCTGAGAGATAATGACAGAAATCCTCCTGAGATCAAAACATATTACATCTGTATTACCTATGGTATATGGAGACGCCTTGTTGATTTGTCATGATTTAGTCTCCACAAATTCAGGTTATCTGTAACGTAATACTTTACTGTTTTCTGAGCATTTACAAATAATGTTTTTTATTAACTCCAAAATATAGCTAGGAACTGAAGGTAGACTGATGAAATCCTTTGGCTGCTTAAAGCTACCTGCAGTTTCATAGAAGTATTGTTGGTCTCAGAGCTTTACTCGTGATTAAATTAAATGTTCAAACTAGTTGATTTCTAGATTATTTAGCAGATACTATTTTATCATTTAGTTTAACTTAGAATCACAGAATCTTAGAAACATTAAGGTTGGAAAAGACCTCCAAGATCATATAAAACCTTGATTCCTAGATTACATAGTGGGTATAAACTAGTGTGATCTTTTAGTTTCCAACACTTTCTTGACATCAGTTTTAAAGAGATAGACTTTAGGAAAAAGCTGTAAAATGCCAGCAGACTGAAAAAGAAATACGGGTTTATGGAAAGCTATAGCATTATCTATTTTGTGCTTGAGCAAGGGCTATAAAAAGGGATCTAGGGAACACCAAATACAACATTGTGTTGAGTGTTTCAGTCTTCCCTACAATTCTGTATATATGTTCTAGTTCCTAGTACTAGGAAAGACAGTTCTCTCTTTCCTGTAATCTACATGAACTATAATGCTATATATTGGACTGAGATAACCGAATAAAGCGATGACAACAGCACATCTTAAAAAAGATGCTTTTCGGGTACTTAGTGTCTTCTCTTAGGATTTCCAAACAAACAGTTCTGGTCAATTTTCCTGTTTTTAACTCCTCTTATGATAGTCCCTTGTGCTGCACACAAGACAACACCAAACAAACCAACAAGCTCTCAAACCCTCTCACTATGGGGTTTTCTCAGAAACTCCTTAGACTTGCAGATGATGCTTTTTATTTTGCCTAAAGATCTCAAAGATACTTTTTGAGAAGGGAGGAAAACAAAAAGATATACTGAATATTACATATTGAATATTCTCATACAGAGCAATTTCAAAGATTATAGGGGTTGCCAGCAATTTGGGTCATTTCCCCATTATATGACTCCCATTTCTTCTCAGTTTGTCCTCCAGGACTGTAGAGAACCAATTATTTGCTTTAGAGGTTATTTCTGTAATTAAATTGACCTGACTTCTCTTGAAAAAGGAATTTCTGGTCAACTACAGAAAATAACATGAAGTTAGTAAGCTTTGCCTTACCTACATCCCGCAAAGTTTCACTGCTATTTTAAAAACAATGAAAGAATGACTTACATATGCACAGTGGCCATATGAGCACATCTAACCTTTGAGATTTCCCTCCTTGTATTTTGAACTACGTTGACGATGTCCGGATGGGATTTACAATGGCTCAAAGCTACTATTGTTCACACTACATTAAATCTACAATATATGCAATGAGATACCATAATATTTTCACTTGGAACTTCTATTAACCCACAACTTGACTGTATTTAATGAAATATGTAGTGTTCACAGAGTTGATTTATATGCATCACTATTTACAGTGCGCGTTTATAAAAGAGTAAAAAGCACCCTAAGGAGCTCATGGTTCTTTCGACTTTAACAGAAAGTAAAATGCGCCTGATTTGGTTTAGCTCAGTAACACCCCTGGAAGCCCCAGAATCTTATAGCTGGATTAGGAATGGCGACAGGAATCACTGATGCAGCTGAAACAGCTAGTCTAGGAAATGTACTATTACTACCAAACCTGCGCCAAAAAACACTTGTGCATATTTTATTTTTAAAACAAAGAGCACAGTCATATTTATGTTTGTTGTATACGTATATATCAAGTGTACAGAAACAATAAAAAGACATGCTGAAAACCAGGAAGTCCATTTCTGCCATTGTTGTTCTACAAATAATTGGAGTGGAGCATTCATACACCCAAGGGAAAATTACATAGATTCTCCTGAACAGATAAACCTTTACTTCTAGGAGAACTTCTGATTGTCTTTCATTACAGAAATTGTATTTTAGAATATAGTAAGAGGAACAGTGCTTTTTTTTACTGAAAAGGAACACTGAATTATCTAGCAGAAGGTGGTATATTGGTGCCCTCAGAGCTATTTTACAAGCAATCTGCTTTATACATTAGCCAAAACAAATCTGTCACTGACTCCATTCTTCTACCAGTTTAACATTAGTTAAGCTGAGTAATTATATCTAGAAAAAGGGATTCTTATTTTTATTCTTTTAGATAAGATGATCTGTACAATACACAGGTTACAGTAAACACAAACTTTCCCCAAAGAAACGGCAGGTGGGCAAAGAAGAACACAGGGCACTAATGACTTCCAAGACACTGTCTTGTGCTGCACCTGCTCTCGGTTTGCAATAATGAATTAGAAAACTGAGAAAAGACAGGAAGGGTGTTCATTCGCTAGTGCTAGGACTATGCTAGCCTAAAATATTATACATTTTAGTACTCTCTATGTATGCCAAAGATCTCTACTGATGGATTTTTTCATGCTAATTTCTATAGGAATACTCTAATCTGTTAGTAGAAAAGAAAAAAAAAAAGAAACTTGTGCATGGTTAATACTGAGGTTATATGCTATGTTTTTTGCATTCTGTCTTGAAAGAGGTGTAATTTCATTGCACCATCTAGAAATTGTGTTCCAAGAACTACTCAAGGGATCACTTAGACTCAACCCAGACCCCGGAAAACATCCAGTAGAAAAAAACACCTCCCATGGAAAGGCATGGAAACAAGAGCACAGTGTAACTTACTTTTCAGGAAGTTAATGACTGGACCTCCTTTCCCCAACTCCTCCCTATAACATTAATACTCATAGGAATTACTGAATGGAACAAACCCCTTTAACACCACCTGGTGTACTTTTCAGCAGTTGGTCCTGCTTCCAGGCCTGTCATGCCTCATTAAGATAGTACAGTACTTTCTCTACATAAGACCGTTCTGGGGGACCATAGAATTCAAGATAAAATGAGATATGGAGGTTTTATCATAAGACAGAATGGGACTGGGGCATATAGTGCCAAGATTTTAGTATCTGAGAAAACCACAGAAGAAAAAATTTTTCAAGGAAGGTGAAGAGTGAAAACAAACCAGTTACAAAAGGCATACATAACTTCCCAATAGTTAAAGAAATGGAGGAAACCACAACAACCCAATTCTGTCTGTGCTCATGTGGGGCACCTTGTTTACATAGGCTTCACTAAAGGTCTCACTTTTCCACTTTGCAGTTTATCCTTTCTGCTAAACTTTAAGATTTGCATTTAATAGTTCTCTTACCCACATGAATCATATGACCAAGGAGCTTTGTACTGGTGCCCATAAATGGGTTGAGCTTTTCTGCTTCTTTCCGTGATTCAGGGCATTCTACAATCAGTTTTACTGAAAACCAAGCAGCAGGCTGCCTCTGATATTACCACCCTACTGATATCTAAGGCTGCTTGAAGGCTCACTGACAGTGCAGCAGGACAGAAGGGATAACAGACATCAAAACCTTACTTGCCAAAAGAGGAAAAGTGCATAAGAGATTGTTTTCTATCAAGCTTTCAGTTGAATGAAATAATTACAGCAGTACCCACCAAATGTCAAGGTAACCAAGATCTACCGTCACGTTTATGAAGAGCTTAATGGTTCACTATAATGAGGAGAATTGTGAAGCCAAAAAAAATGAAAATACATTTTCTGGCCCTTCAGTAACCTTTATCCTTACAAGACACACAACATATCTACACGTAGCATTTCAGCTTTCCTGTTGGCTTCTGTGGGACTCATTTTGAGATTAACAGCAGTTCCAAGTTCAGTTTATTTCCAGTCATTCGATCTTAATGTCTCTTTTTTCCAGTAATTAGAAATGGGTATTTTTTCACATTTCAGACTACTGCAACTGAACTTTCTACAGCTTAAATGTCAAAATCTTACTGGGTAAGTATATCAAAATAAAATAAACATATATTTTTTATGCTCAGAAATTAAAAAGGACAAAACAATGGGAATGGGATACTTTTTGTGTTCATTTTCACTTTGTGCCCTCCTCTGAAATAGGCATTTTAATGAAGAAAAAATCTAAGCTTGGAGAGGAAAGAAGAGGCTGCTGCCATGCACTTGTTCAGCTTTGCCCCACACAATAAATCCTATGGACATGGAGTGCCCTCTGTGGGACTGGAGATTACTTAAAATCACAACAGTAATTACAGGAGGAGCGCTGGCACCATTGCTGCGATTGCCCATTGGCCTGATATACCAAGTGGCTCATAGACTTTACAGTCCAGTTCAACATGATGAAGAGTTTGAGCTTGACCTAGAAAGCCAGACCTTGCAAAGGCAAGGTTAAGATATTACTAATTTGTAGCACACATGACAAATGTGAACTCACTTCAAACTATTGAGACAACTGTCTATATACGTAGAACATACACATACTCCCTTTCTTCCTTTGCAACTCTTCTCCTCCGGAGAACAACCATTAGACCATAGGCATAAAATAAGACTCTATAATGACTCAAACATTTCTTTAATTTCCAAGAGCACATTTTCCAGTGTGTTGACAAGCTATTGGATGGACATGGATACTTTTTTTTTTTTTTTTTCAGGTTCTGCTCATCATGGATAGCATGAAAAAAAATTGTTTGTTGAGTCTGTTTGCTGTGTTTGAATTACTTCACACATCATTTTGAACCAGCAAAAATTACTTTTCTGGCAAATAAACTCTGTGCCAATTAATCAGTTGCTTTTGGACCACTTTCAATTTCAAACTCCTACTCATACCTCCAGACAATACTGCTTTATTGCTGAGAGGATGAACTTTTTAGAAGATAAACAATCGTGGCTTTTGCTGACTTCTTTTTCTTATCTGACAGCCAGAAAATGAAAGTGTGGAGTTATCAACCATCTACCAAATATTTTAAGGAGACTTGCATGACATACAGGAAAACCATAGCAGAGAAAAGGATGAACATAACACTGCCTAGGTTGGTATCTTGTTTTTAATAGTAGCCCTCGTGTAGCTCTCAGCAGGCCTTCCAACTCATGGATAAAATAAAAAACAAATGCAATAGACAGCTTCATTAAGCTACACAGCCCTGGTTCATTTCTGATCACCACCTACACTCTCTACCAAGTTAAACAATATCTGGTGGAAAAATGGGACGCATTCATGTGATTAAATACTACTGTGGTAAATATTCAAAAGACCACTCAAATAAATTAACGAGTAATTAAAACACATTTATGAGAGCTTGATTTTGAAACAAATTATGTTCTATTGTAACAATTCCTTTGTAATATCCTTGATTATTTTTAAAGAAAAAGAAAATATAATAGTTAATTATTCTTGGACAAGTAATACACTTTGTGATGTGCGCCAGCAGGATCAAGGATTCAACTCTGACACGCCAACTACATTATATATAAGTCTGCATCACTTGAATTATAGAGCTAGCAAAGACTTCAATTAGCAAGAAAGGGCATAATTCAGGAAAGGGCTGTGGGACAGTTTTCTAGATCTAAAGAAACAGATTGAGAAATGCTCCAACTGGGATTTATTGACCTTGAAGCAGATGACTTGGGAGAATCTTCTGGTCCTTCCGACCAAAACAAAAGGCCTGCCTAGACAAAAATAAAAAAATAATAATAATAAAAAAAGTCTCTTCTCTACATGCAGACACAGTCCTTCCCTATGCACACTCCTTCCCTATAAGTAGAGAGTCCACTGCTACAGTTTTGGCAATTGCATGAACTCGGCCCCAGATTAGAATGTTTGTGCTCGGTTATTTTCACACACTGCCAAAATTTGCTGACAACACCAGGAGAAAAAAAGGGAAAGGAAAACTGGTGATTTTCAACAGTTTATAACTCAGCTCAGCCTAAGCAGGTTTTTATGGGACAAAGAACAGAGATTTCTCTGTAGACAGCACTTTATTCCTGCCTAATTTAAAAGATTTGCTGTGAATGATGGAAACATTAGAACTTCTTAAAGAAAACATAACAAAACAAAAATCCTAGCAGTTCACTAACTTTTTTTTTTTTTTTTTTTACAGTAGATCATGTTTGTTGATATCAATAGAGAGACCATTATCTAGCTGTTTCATAATTATTTACAACAAAGATTTTTTTTTAAAGAAAACAAAAATATTAGACTTAAAGGCAGAGGTGTTCAAAATACATAGTACTTCTTTAAGGAGAGGAATTTCTTCGTTGGAATACTTCATATTTCTGCTGTTCTAATGCCACAGTAGTCCCTAAAGAGTGTGAAATGGTCTTCTCAGAGTTACAGAGTCAGTAGTAAACACAAGCTGTACTCTAAGAAATGCTATTTTTAATATATATTATCACTAACATAATACCTAACAACTTCCTATCACAAGCCCAAGGTAGCTTTCTGGAGTAATCTTGCTGCTTTAACACTTTCTTTCAGTCCACATCTAGAATCTCCTAAAGCAGCATATCCTAAGCTATTTTTCTTGTATATTCCTCTCATTCTCCCCTACCTCATTAGTTGACTGTAGGGCCCAGGCTATTAAACTTACACCTCTAACAAATTGCAGATTTATTTAGAGCTGCATTTGAGTATCTGAAACTTTTCCACTGAAGTGTGCCCTAAAACTTGGGCAACAATATTGCTTTATGGTAATCATGAACAGTAGACGTACAGCAACTATTGTTTTCTGTTAAGGATATCAAAATCTGCTCAAATGCTTCACAAAACTGGCTAATCATTCGATTGCTGTTATTTTTTAATTGAGACAGTAGAAAACATTTTGTCAACATTAGAAACTTCTGCAAAACTGGAAAACAGTTGAGAAGAGTATTTTTCAAAAGAGGCATAGACTGGGAAAATGTGGCAACAAAGAATATGCTGAGGTTCCTGTATATAAACATAAGATATTTAATTGACTGGGAGTCCTCACTAGAGACTTGTTTGCAACAGAGCCTCTCAGTGAGAATGAGTTTTTGAAGTTTGGATGCATTTGGCAGCTTTATAGAACTTTAAGACAGATCAGCTATGTCTAAAACATGTTTAGCTAGTTAACTGTAGAAATGTAATGTTTTTTCCATCTTTCCGTCCATGTGCTGACAGCATTACCATTCTCTCCAGTGTTCTTCTTCTTCCTTCTGAGGTACAATGGATCTACCAGTTTATGCAGTTCCCAATACTAAATTTCAGTACAATAGCTTTCCAACAATAACTTACTTAGCTAAGAGAGGTCATCATTTAAAAGAAGTGAGTAGTTATATTGAAAGCGCTAGAGCTACACAATTTGAAATACATTTCAGGATATACTATACAATACATTTACATTTTAATGAGAAGGTTTGGCAGAGCAGTTTGGCAGAAGAAAGTACTGCCAAGTGATTGGATATGGGATATACCTCCAGTTGCTTTGGATTCCCACATCACCTTAAGAGCTATTCTTCCCATCCCCCAGTACACCAGCTCTCAAGCCAGTCAAATTTATAGCTCAATAAAACTTTTTTATTAAAAATAAGTGTGGCTTGTAAGTACTGCAGTCTTCCAATGTCCCTATGCCAGGTCTAGATCAGACTGTAGTAGTTGAATATGATGCTGAAGAAGCTTGGCCCACTTTGCAGAGCACTGAAGTTAGAGTTTCAAGATCTAAGCCACCTCTCTTTCCATTTTGTAACAGCTGTTTTTCTATCCAAGAAAAAAAAAAGGAAAAAAAAGGGAAAAGGGAAAAAAAAAGAAAAAAAGGAAAGAAAAAATGAAAGGAAAAAGGAAAGAAAAAAGGCAAAAATAGAAAAAAAAAGAAAATAAAAAAAAAGAAAAGAGGTTGGTATAGAAAGCTAAATAAATAAATAATGGCTCACAAAAACCACAGTGGAGGAACCACTGCTGGTCCTGCCAATAAAAATGTTCCTTCTCTTCAGGGCTGGCTAAACAACTGAAAGTGTTTCTAATGAACTGCTGGCAGCACTATCCATCATTGCACTAAATGGATTCATGTCTCCCTAAACTAAGGATAACTATTCATCTATAATGCACAGTCAGAAATTAGGAAGTACTTAAGCCTTAGAAGTCTAATTCCTCAGTTTTCCCCAACTCAAAGCTTGGTTTGATTCAGGTCTCCTTATGTAAAGATGACAAGAGAAGTCTGATAGAGAAATTCAGTCTCAGTTCAAGTACTAATGAATCATCCACAAGTCTGAAAACCACTTTAGCAGACTAGACATCTGCAGTATCATTTCAGCATTGCAACTATCTGACATTATGTTTGTCTCATCCCTCCTTCCTTTTTATCATTTGTTACACTGATTTTTGTCTTCTCTTTAAGTAGATCATAGGCCACTCTAGACAAGATAGCACATCTGTAAGACTTAAAATAATTGGGTCCCAACAATTGTTTAGGAACATTGAAGATGACATTGTGCAGATAATAGCTTTCTACTGCGGATGTTCAGAAGGAAGATGTGGTTTTGAGCCCCAACGGAAGTATGAAAGTAATGTAGATAATCCCTGGTCAGAAGTCACTTCTGAAGACTTGACTGATTATACAGATAACTGCCTACAGAGGCATATTTGTACAATGCTTGTCTTTAGGTCACTGGGGATCAGAGAAGAATTTAGAAATATCAATAAAACATGCTTACAAATAATGGTAAGAAACACTTACTTCATCTCCAGGACTTCCTCCAAATGTTTTCTTCTTTCTGCTCGTAGGTTGGTCAAATGGGTTTCCTTCTCAGCCAAAGACTGTTGAGTAGAGGACAATTTTGCTTTCATAGACTCCAGCTCCTGCTTAACCTTCTCCATGGCCATCATCAGCTCTTCTACCTAAAACATTTTTGAGGAAGGCAGGAAGGGAGAAAAATAGTACAACGTGATCAACTGGAACTTACTAACGGTCACAACTAAATCAGATTCCAAGGTTACCAATGCATGTACACTGCATAATACTGTAGACCAGAAGAAGCATCATCTAGCACTGTGTAAACTACATCTACACTTGATGGAGGCAGCATTATATTCTGTGGCTTATTATGCTCTGGTGACTGGAACATTACCATTACAATACCGTATTACAAATCTTCAACTCTTCAATATTTCTATTTTAGAAAATGTACCACAAGGATATATAGATGATCTATATGAATTAAGTTAGCACAGAAAATTGCTAGGTATTAAACAGAACACATGGATAATATTCTGAAAATGTTCTCTGTAAGTAACCCCTAAAAAGCTACGTATGTATTTTAAGAATAAATTTAAGAATGTTTCTGAAGTAAGGAGAGGGTTACCAAGCAGATGTATGTAGGGATACTTCCCTCAAAATATCTGTTGAACAATGCTTATAACCACGTTCTGTAATTTAGCAACATAAATGACATTGAAAGAGCTGCTGATAGCAGACAGGTAAAGAACAATGCTCTTCTCTCCGGGTTATTACAAAATGGGAAAGGTTCACAATTACCATAATTGTAAGTTTTAGAATAGATACTGCACAGATGAATCTAGTTGTATTTTGTTCTGTACTAGGAGCAGGTTTTCTCACAGCTACAGTTCATCACTTTAACATGTAAAACCACAATGAATGCTTAAGTATAGCTCTGAAGTATAAAAAAACTGGATATTTTAACAATAATTTTATAGTAATGTTAGATGGCACAGAGATTTCTTTCACCAACATCATCCTTATAGATTTTATCTATCACAACCAATCACTCATAAATATTTTTATAATGTGCTTCAAATGTGAGAAACTCAGATGTTACTATTGCACACGATCAAACATTTGTGTAAATTTAGTACGACATTACAGCATTGTACTGCATATCCCCAGACAACAATCAATTTGTGCTTCAACCTAGAAGTGAATTACTGAAATTATATTAAGCTCAATTTCTACTTACATGTTTTTACAATGAGTTGGGAGCATCACTCACTATACAGGTACTAGAGGATGTAAGGTGTGGAATATACCACTGCTTGCTTTAATAAATCAAATACTCCAAAAGGCAGAGCTATTGGCTCAGGACAAACATCAATAATCATCCTCAATCAATGATAAAGCAAAACACTGTAATTTAGAATTAGAATATTCATAAAATCTAGCATAGACATATATTGCTTAAGGCAAAATGCCTATCTACTTCTGCTAAACTGCAGCTGAAAATAGAAATTATTGTGCCCAGAAAATTAAGAAAAATTTAAGAAATGTGATTATCAAAAACTATTCAAAATGTACAGCCAATACTTCATCTAGCAATCAGCAGACTGAAGAGGAATTTCAGTGATGCATAGTCAAAACTGGCTAGCATGCATAAAATAACTAAGTTTTTCTGTCTTGTTCATGTGCAAAACAAGACCAGAACCTCTGTCAATTTTTAAAATAAACAAAGAGAAAGCTCCATAGAAAGAAATGGGGAAAAGTTAGAAAAGAATGTAAAGAAAAACTGCAGAAACAATGAATAGCAAAAGTACTTCTGGGAAGAAAACTGATACATAGAAAGAGAAAAATAGCAAAATGCTGGGCAAGTGAAGATGTACTACTGTATCAACTTCTACTTCCTATGGCTGGATCAGAATTATCTACATAAACATTTTCCTTTAAATCAAGGAGAGAAGAGGCATGGCATCTATGAAATCCTCTGCTTTTAACAAAAAGCAACCTCAAATAAACAAGTCCCCAGCCAACTGCAACAATCTAAAAGGTTTGTGTCAATCTGTCAGTTGCCAAGATAAAACAATCTTTGAAGCAACAACTTTTCCATAATGAAGTTTGAAAGATTTCTGCCATCTGTCATTCCATTCCCAGTCATCCAAATTTGTGATACTAACACCAAAGGATCCATTTGCATGATGCAGATCTGTAGCATAACAGCTCTGTGCTACTAAGACACAATGAGGCTGGAGGCCAACAGCTAGGCCAAGGCAGTCACTACTGGGTGGCAAGATCAAACTCTGAAGCAAAGGCTTATATTAATTGGAGTAGTGACTACTGTGGGTATTATATTCTTTTTCTAATCACTCCATTTGGTAACTTTTTCATTCTAAGGTGTTATCCTGTTTGTGAATGTTAACATAAAATTGATCTAATCATATATTGGGAATAGACAAAATGTGAGTAGCTTTCACGTGGCACCAACAACTTTGCTCACTGAACTGTCATTACCTTCCATTCTGTCTAGAAGGCATCATTTGTCATGCTACTTACTAAGGACAAAATTCACTGAAGTAGTAATGTCTGTATTTACAATAAAGACTTCATTGTTTGAATTCATCAAGCTATAGATATTCCATGGCAGAATTTCCATTAAACTTATAGAAAAACAAAACTTTTTATGTGGCAAGTTATGAATCTTAGTGCAGATCTGTTTATATGTCCCTGTAAGCAGTCCTGTGAGAAATTATACAGAAATAGTCACTGGAAGCAACTTCCCTGCAATAGATGTCTAATTTAGCCTATACAAGAAACTTTAAATCTACCCTTGATTTTTTTTTCCCTGAGAGCATCTAATTAAATAACAAAGAAAGTGTTTGCCAATAACCAGTTTTCTGAGACATGCTGTTGACGTTTTCAATTTAACTCAAGGAAAGCTTGTGCCCTATGCCTAAAAAGTTTCTGTTTCAGAATGTGTTAAGAGCATACTCTCACTCCTCTTCTCTCTGTGCTCAAATGATAGTATAATCACACGAAAGAATCCATAGTTCAAATGTATATGGGGTTTCAGTCATGCAGATGGTCCAAGCTGTTACTCTTGCTATATTTCTTTCCTTATTCTTTTTTTTTTTCTTCTGATCAAATATTTGAATACTTTTATGATCAAGTGAAGAAGACTTTTTAAATGAAAGGTCTCAAAGGACATGACAAAGGGACTTGACTATTTAGACTACGAACCATGCATACTCCTAAACTGGAGATACGGTACCTCAGATGCAGTGATATGTGGGAAACTTAGAGTTTAATGTCTAACTACTAAAAAAAAAATACATTTTCATTTTTCTGACTTAAGGAAAAAAAATGTATTTCTTTCAGTATACATACAGGAACTGTGGGTTATGGGATAGCTGTTTATGTTCATTAATGTATCTCAAAAGTTCCAGGAAGAACACAAAAAGATGGAATTTTAGAAAACAAAGATACACGCACCAGTAGGAACAATTTATTTTCAGTGAGCATTGTATAAATCAATCACTAGAGATTTTAAAAACTCTTGTTTTTAAAACCACCTCAGGAAGCTAACTTACATATTTAAAATTATTGGCTTTCTGAACATAGGCCTTTCTTGGATAAACAATGGATTAGTATTACAAGACAAAATGTACTAGAAATCTGTACTTCTGTCCAAAATGAATTAGGCCACCAAAATAAAAGGTCTTGAAATTACAAGTCAGTAGTAAGAATACTACAAGTCCTGAAAAAAACAATTAACATTTCTCATAAAGTTCCACTCAGTGTCTCAGAGGACTCTCTCCAACTTTTTTTCAGATCCTGAGTTTTTAAGCTATTTTTCATTTCACTGTGTACATTAATGAAATGATAAAGGGACTGCAAATTTCTGCATTATCTTTTACTGAGCTGAACTGATTAGGCTGCAGGACAGAGAGAAGAGAAAGAAACAGACATGCAAAGAAAGACAAAGACAAAGTTCTGGCTCCATGTAAACTTGTTTGGATACCAGAAAATTTTCCCAGAACAGATGTTAAGACATGGAAAAAGCACAGGCCAGACTTGGGACTTAAGTATGTAATTTAACTGCCTCAAGTAACATATTACAGGGAGAATGCATTGAGTCTGACATAACCTGGATTGCCAGCAGGACCAGATGGTTTGCTTAAATCACGAGCTAATAAACCTTTACACCAAATAAGAAGGAAATGAATTATGGTTTCATCACAGCCCCATTTTTGTTAAAGCAGTAGGGTGGCTTTAGGTACTCCTAAAGACCATAACCAAGACACTTAACTAAATTCTTGGCTATTCTGAATCGAGGAAACAACTTTCAAATTCTTATAGCTATTGAGACAGCTGATGGGTATGGCTTTTTTGAGAGCTAAAATATCAAGAGGAGAATGAGAGAAATAAGTAAGCAGTAAAAGGAGAAATCTTAGTTTTCAGTAAAATTAGAATGTTATTTCTGGTTTGTATGTTAATGACAGCCGTTAACTGAAAGACCTGTTGAAAGCTCTGCCACACTGGCAGCAGAATGGTATGGAGCAGAATGGCTCTGACCCTACCACATGCACAGCTCTGGCTCTGCATCAAGCCCCTCTTACTACCACTGCATGAACACGCATATTCTGGAAGGTGTACAGAGAAAGCGGGCACAGCTACTGGCTTCTCTGTCATGACAATGTTGTCACATTGGCACTAATCCTTTTGAAGCACATATGTGAGGTTAAGATGCTTTACCTCCGCTTTTATTCTGTAACTGCGAGTACTCTAAGGATATCCTAAGGTGAACATCAAGTAAAGAGAATGTTCTTCCCTACACTGTACATGGTCCACTTGTTCTGCATGGTCATTGTTAACAAACTACCATGACATCCTACACAGACAAGTGAATTTTTTTTTTTTTTTTTAATGTTGGAATTCCTTAGCTGAGATCCTCCCTAAAGAAACTGGGAAATAAACATAGCAGAATGTTGTGCAACAGTTACAGTGTTTCTGTATATCGCATTTTCCTCCATCCCAGAGGATGCCAGATTTGCAGCACCCCTTTTGCCAAAGTCAACTGTGTCTAGTATTACAGGGCTGTGGCAGACTGCATGTACTGAGAACAGTTTTGTTTTTTTCACAATAAAGAGGGGAGTTGGTGTCAAAACTGAGAAACTGGCTGCTGGATTATCAGTTCTGAGACAAGGCAAGGTTTCTGATTAATATATAGCAGTCATTTTAGGGATAAACTATATATACAACAAGATTTTTAGAGATGAACTGTGTTTCTTTACATTAACGTGTACCCTTCTTAAGTCTTTGAGTCACTGATGACTCTAGGCAATGAAGACTAATAGTCAGACTGACCAGAAGATATCTGACATTATGAAGTCACTCCTGTAGTACCCACAGAAACAGAAACACAGGAGTCTTTGTCAAGGAATATGTTACTTGAGTACCATCAGGAGTGATTTTTGCTCATATTCTGAGAGCCTTCTGCTCTTGGTATGAAGGAATCAAAGCTCACAGATGTCTGGAAGAGAGAAATGTCTCCTGAGCTTAGACATTAGGACTGAAGAAGTCACAGCTGTGTCCTGTTATGATGTTTGGAGGTAGCTTTGACAGTTGTATCTCCTAAATGAGGGCTGTAAGCCATATAAATAAGCAATGGCCGGCTGCTGGGGCAAGAGCTCTTGAGAAGGAAGCAATAATCCTCTCTGCTTAACACACACACACAAAAATGAGTCACACCAGGAAAAAAAAAAAAAAGTGAAAGACTGAATTCAGATTTCTGTTAAGTACAGAAGCCTGTTGCAGTCTCCATCATCTGAAGACTATAATAGGATAAAATTGTATTTTACATTTTCCTGAGCTAGAACCTTTATCTGATGAAGTATATTCACTATGCTTTTTAACCCTTGCAACCATACCAAAGAAAGCTGACCAATTTTATTTTATGTGGATCTACAGTCATATTAAACTGTCTTGTGTTCATCTTTGTGACTAGCAATTAAGTTCTCCAGTCCCTTGAGAACAGAGCAGCAATCACTACTTTGAAAGATAACAATCTTACCAAAAATTGGATTTAAAAATTACTACACTACTACCATTTAAAAATCACTACTGAGGTAGACAAAGTAGAATTCAGCACACTTAGCATTTTCTGCAGAATTTTGCACATACAAATTTAGCACAATTTGTTAATCCAAACAACCTCTTCAGAAAAGTGGCTAATTCATGATACTGCAAGCACAGCTCTAAACGAAGGCATCTTCAAAATAACTTGACCTTTCTTAGGGTACATCTGTGATCGCTGCTCAGGTAGTAGTAGTAATTGGGCCAAAGGAAGCCTTTCAGCTCAGACTTATTACCAAAGGATCTAAGCTCACAAGGAGTCTGCAAACCACACTGACTTTCATTTCGTTGCATTTTAGATAGTTCCACATTAACTGGGGTATGTCACCGTGGCAGACTGAAATTTAGACATACCCGAATAATATTCAAAGTAAATATTTAATGCTGTGCTACACAGCACAGATTGTCAACTTATATAGTTACAGATTGATTCTCCAAAGAGAAAAATTCTGGGATGATATATTAACTCACTACATGTAGTGAAAAATGGTATGCTAATTCACCATTCAACTTCAACACTCTTCCCAGAAGATGTTAAGGATCATGAACAGTTATTATGTGAAAGCACATGCATTTACATGAAGGTTAAACATATGGCTAAAGTTTAACTGAAGAAGTACAGTCTCATTGGCAAGCACAGGAAAGTTTCCACCTCTGCTAACTTGAGGAAGCAAATCTTTAGCATTGTAGTTAATAGAAAACAAAGATCAGAATCTAGCCACAGCAACTAAAAAGTAATCCCGCTGTTCTGAGCCAACTGAACTAAGGCTGAAATTCATTGAAGGCTTTGAAGGAATCTGATGATAGACAGCAGTACAGCAATGTCTGGAAGCTTTTGCGTCAATAGGAAATGTTTCAGAAAGAATCCTCAATTAAATTAACCTCAAATCTCTCTCTGTCACTCTTTTGTGTTTTTCTGTATAGGAGAATGGTCTAGAAATGAATACCATTTCTTTTCTTCCATTTAAAGTATTTTGGTGAAAAATTAGTTGTCACAAAAAAGTGTTTTTCTAATTTATAGATTTAATATACAAGTCTTATGATTTCTTCTAATGCTTTAATCTACACATTATTGTATTAAATTGCGACTTCAGATGCAAGTGTAAGATCGTAAATGGAACATGGAAAAGAAATTCCAATTGGAAAAGTTACAGGACTAGCTTTAAGCAAATATTAAAGCAAGCATTTGCTCCAGTCCTACAATTCCAAGTGAGCATTACTGTAAAAATCTGCATGACTTTCTCTTTCAAAGCAGACTTAAAGGCAACTCAAGACTTTGATTTTTTTTCTTGAGCCAGAGCAAATAAAATACTATGTAGAAAAAAAGGCTACACAATCCATAGAATTACTCTGGGAGGAGGAAGTAAGTTTAGGGAGAAACATCACTTCTAAAAATGACTGCCACCAGCTTCATTACCATGGACACAGTGCACCTTACATATCCAAAATACTTCCTCTAACCAAAGAAAAAGAATCAGACAAAAGAATGAAAACATTCTAGACCTTGAAAAACAATGGCAAGACTTCAGGCTAACCATTCTGTTAAAAAGTTCTAAAAACCATTTATAACAGTAGAGGAAAATCAAACCTAACTTTTTAGTACAAATTTTAACTTAATATGAATTAAATACACATATTACTTTGTATGTGTATGTATATACATACTCTCACAAACCAGACTGAGTTTGGCAGACTGCTATAGAAAGGAGTTTTGCAGAAAATATTCAAGAGTTCAGCCAAATAGAGTGTAGACTGCTTAGAGAAATCAATGGGAAGCAATCAGGCTCCAGAAGCTTCAGCCCCAGACCATAGCTTGGATAACTGCCTTGATCTTCAATCAAGTTTATCAAACTTCTCAATAAGAGAGAGAGAGAAGAACAGCCAAAAACATTAGTTAAAAGCAAACTATCCAGCATCTGTTATAGAGGAGACAAGATTCTGACATTTCTACTGTGCTTAGAAAACAGCTGTAGGTAAGTAGCTCGTGAGAAATTCCACTTTATATTTCCCACTTACAGAGACCTATAGGAAGTAACTAATGTGTGAGAATTCGGGCTGAGAAATAACTCCAACATTAAACATATTTTAGAAAATATTTTAGATCTATTCTAGTAACAGAACAGCACAGCAAAAAGGAGATATGGTTAAATTTATTTTGCATTTTTAGAAGATACTTGATTATAGTCAGTGCTGAATGTTAGGGTCCAATACATAATAATTATGTTGTAAATGTATTTTCTATTCTTACAAGAAAAACAGTTAAAGCAGTATATGTTAGGAAGTTTAAACAGGATCAGAATGGTGGTCTGATGGCAAGTGCAAATGAGAGGTATCGTCCAAAACTTGGGTAGACTTTTTGTATAGAAACTTATGGATACAACAGAAAAGCCTCTTGGAGGCTGAACTGTATATTCAAACCTCTGCAGACCCTGTACTTACAATAGGGAAATCCTGATGAACAGGAGGTGGGGAAAAAGGAAAGAACTGGGAAGGAAGTTCTAGATGACTGACTTATTAACCAATTCCATATTTATTTTTCCTAAGAAATAGATGCAAATTCGGAAGGCTAGGCAGAGAAACCTGCCATGTGCAGGATAAAAAGAGACAGTGTATGACCACAGATAAATCTATTTATAGCTATAGTTTATATACTTAACCTAAGTTAAAATTTCCCACTGAGAACTGTAACTTCAAAAAACGTTGATGGAAGGTGTCAAAATCAGACTGCTAACTCAGCAATTTCTATTTAAGTAACTACTTGAAGAAGAAAGCAAAGAACAAGCAATGGCTAGTCTTTCATGTGTTTATTTGCCATAATCTTTTAGGGTACGGAGTTGGATGTTAGCTGACACTGTATAGAGTGAGATAGCACTTAAGCAGGATTTGATATTCATGAGAGACCAGAGTTAACTATTACCAGCAGAGATACTACTGAAAACTTTGAAACTATTGCTTTTCAAATTTTAAGGAAATAAAATAGGATAGAGGATAAAATGTGATGGTCAAGTAGTACACAATCAAACTCTTAGAAATATCAGCCTACTGTAAAGGCCACAATAACACCTTTTGGCAAAAAACATTTTTGGCAATAACACTAATACAATTTTGGTAAAAATAATACTAAGTAATTCCTGGCTCCATTTCTGTTTCCTGCTCCCACAATTCAATGCCTCCTCAGGTATGCTTCTGTTCTGTGTGGGGATCCATGAATGAGATTAGCAAATCGGTCCACGTGAAAAAAAAACTCATTCTAAAATATAAGATAATTTCTAATGAATCAGGTCATTCCTCCATTTCACAACATGGCCCCAGCAAGACTCAGGCTGGTAAAACTGAAGGGATGGTCACTGAAACATGGGGATAAAAGTGAGCAAAGAGAGGGAGGGCACAAGCATCTCAGATTAGTACAACTGCTAATTTCCTGTATTTGTGAACTATGCCCTCCAGTAATTAAGGATCAAAATGCAAGTTATTGTAATATTGTGTTCCTTGAGCCAAGGACCTGACACTACCTATTATTGTCACTGAATTATAAAATCTGAACTTCTGTTTTACTTTATTGCACAAAAAAAGCCTTATTTTTTCATGAAGAAACACATTCCAAGCATTGTTCTGGGAATGGTGCTGATTATGATTAAGATGATATATATACGATAAATTCTTGCCTCCTACTGCAATCTTATGGAGACTATTTAAAAAAAAAAAAAAAAAAAAAAAAGGTGTCTATGTACCCATATACCTTCAGACTTCAGCCTAAAGGATTGAACTAATAGGATCAGGCACAGTCTATAGCTATAAGTAATTTACAGTAATCTTTACATACAGGATTCAACATGTGAGGCAACAAAAACAGCTGAATATACTGGAAATGAAGTTGTTGAAGAAATCTGGCCAAATATAAACTGTGTGTTAACACGCTTAACCCTAACCCTTCACACACATGGGCAGGATATTCTCAAACACTGGATTAAAAAGAGCAAGGTTTTAGTCTGAAATAGGTATCTGAGGACCATGAAATCCTGAGTAGCTTCACGTGCAGTGTATTTCAAATGTGAAACCTGTAAAATAGCAGGAAACCACATATCATAAGATGATGGAGGGTAGGATTACACAACACAGGACTACAAGAACAACATGAAATATTGGGGTAGAGGTACACACAGATGAGATGTCCTCATACCTTGAACCACTTAAAGCCAAAATGGTTGACCTCATGCACTGATTCATTAAACAGCTTCAGACAGGCAGTGAAGTAGCAGAATGGTAGAAAACAAGATAAACAGAAGAGAGGAAAGAAAAAGCATGCAATTAAAAGAAAATTATAATCATTTTGGACAATATTAAAATTTCAAACTCGCACACCATCCATATTTGGTCTAAGAATGTTTCTAACCTATTGTTATCATTTGTAGAGATCAAAGATTAATATCCTACACAAAACAAAGCCTTGCCTTTGTAAAATCTGTAAAGCTAAGAGTTTTTCACAATTCTACAAAAACAAACAAACAAACAAAAAAACCTCACCAGAACATAAAACAAAGAAAGCGTTCTCCTAAGTTATTGAAGAAATGAAAAATATTTGAAGGAAAGTTTCTTCCTCATTTTTGAGGTGAAAAACAGCCACTTGCCATCAGCTCTCCTGATGCTGACTGGAACAGGACACTGGTTACTTTTCCTTTGTGCTGCCTTGTTGGTCAAGTTCTATAAAGTACAATGTGTCACAGCTGGTGGTTTAGTTCTGCTGGAGTAAGACACAGCTGTCATAATCAGTACTGGTATGGACTAGAGTTTTTCCTCTTCTGATCACACTACTTTCAAGCCACCCTTCTTCCTCCTCACTTCCATCCTAAGTGCTTCATCCAAATTCCTTTCCTGTTTACGATGCTATTGCCCACCATATTCTACCAATCTTTTCCCACAAGTCTTACTTCTTCTGGCTCCCTTCTTGTCCTCACAGCCTCTCAGTGGTCCTCATGGATTATCGACCCTCAGGCTGCACAGTTCACTGCCTTGCCTCATCTTTCACACTGTAGACCCATCCAATCTATTTACCAATCTATTTACCCCTTTTCTCCAAGCTCTGACCATCTGACCTCATTGTTTGCCTCTCATCAGGCTTTGCTGGTGAATTCTTTGAAAAGTTTCTGTGCTGCCAAAACTGAAATTTGTGGATATTCCCTAAGCACTATTATTTTTCTGTATTTTAGTTTTAGGATGTCTCAAGTATAAATAAAATTTCTCTTCTATAACAGTTTCCTGTTTTACTAACCCAGACTTATCTCTTCTCCACAATAAACCTTCTGCTAACAGCTCACAGTGGACAGACATCCATAAGGAGCTCATGCTAACAGTTTAAAAATGAGTCCCTCCTTTCCATCCCATGACTGAAACATTCCTCATTACTTCATTTCTTTTAATCCAGGAAACAACAGATTTCACATTTTTGTTAATCTTGATATCTTTGACTCAAACATCCTTGTACAAAGGTTATTTTGAAAAACTTGCAGAACTTCTTTTATGGAATATCTCTAATATGTGTTTTCCAATTGCACTATATTGCTATAATTCTTTGGTGGGGTTTCTTTTGTGTCCGAATCTGCAAAAAGTCTTGCGCAGATTGGGACAATTTGTGCAGTAAACTTGGCTGCAGCTTTTATTGTTAATCTTGGTAGCATGCTTCTTTGCTAGGGAATCAAATATAAGTTACTCATCATCTACAAACTGTACTTCACCCACCCTTCACTTTAAATACTGAGATGACCTGTAATCAGCCACTACTACAAGCCAACGTCATAATTATATTTTTGTAAATTTACTAGTTATATTTACCTTTGTAATTATTTCCCTAACTTCATATACTTCTAATACCTATAAAATCAGCCTACAACCTTCTTCAAAACTCTCTCATAAACTCACTAAACCGTATGCATCTTTTTTTGTGTCTATAGCATAGCCATCACAAAAGGTTGAATTCTATGTGGCTTCTGTGTGCCCAAAGAATACAATGGTCAATGTCCTCTAACAAAGAAATTAAAACATTATGACATCCTAGGTAACAAATTGCATGCTATTTTGGTTAATTTGCATCTCAGCATAGAACTTGCTCCTTAGTGGGATACATATTTTTCTTACAAGGAGATCTATTCTTTGATGTCCTATTCACTACCAAGGTAACATTTCTATAACAATTAAAAAAAAAAAAAAAAAAGTTTAGAAAGATGGCACTCTTCAAAGTGAACTCCATAAGGTTATCCAGAATCTTAGGATATAGAAACCAGAATTATCCTCAATATTTCTACCAGCAAACAGTTGAGCTTAACTCTAGCCTGAAGTGAAAGAGTTGCTTCCTTCCTGAAAACTTGGACTATTAACTAAAATACAAACATATTTGGAAAGCATGTGATGTAAGAATACATGTTGAAAAAAACAATATTTAATGGTTTTAAAGTGCAGTTAGTCAGATCTTTTTCATTTAAATAACAAACAGAAAAAAATCATTGCAATATAACTGACTAAATGCTCCTTGTTTGCTAATTATGGTCAAGTGAGGAACAGTGTAACTGTGGAAAAACAATGAAGAGGTTCACAAAACACATGGTACGAATGCCAGATTCAGCTTATTCTACTCAAAAGCTTTATCAAAATCTCACAGAAATTTTATTCACTACATATGGTGTGGTTTCTTAATGACTGCTTACGGAGGTTAAACATCTGACACACACACGATACTTTATCTAAGCAGTGGCAAAGAATAAATTGATACATAGAAATTTACACCTGTGGCTTCAACACACAAGTGTGTATTTTCTCTGTGTTTTCTTTCCTTAAATCAAGAGAATTGTCTCTCTGTCATTAGCTGTGCAACTGTAAATGACATGAGGCTGTGGTCCGTACATATGAGCATGCTAATAAAAATAAGCTTCTTCAAATATGCTCAGTTAACAACACGGTGAGTGTAAACATCTTTACACATAGGAAGATAGACATGATGGGCAAGACTGGTCAGAAGAATTATTACAGAAAATAATATCTTAAAGCACAGTGTACCTTATATTTCTATTTTCCAAATAATACTACTTAGGAAAAACAAATCATGAATGCTTTGCAAACTTTATGGGTTCAGTTACCCTGTATTTGAACAGAGATAGCTGATCATCAAAGAAAACCATCTGTGTTTCACAGTAAAGCAGGGGAAACAGTACTTTACTGTCTGGTTAGTTTCCTAAGAGAACTATCGTTGACTTTATGAGATTGCAGACCTGTTTCTCAGCATTGATCCTGGCTGACTCCTCTTGTGCTAGCACCATTTCCCGCTCTGCAGTTATCTGAACACTTTCTCTGAGTGCCTCTTCCAATTCTTCAATCCGATCATCCTTTTTACGTAGATTGTCCTGGAAAATGACGGGAGACTAGGTGAAGAAGACTTGTTTGGAATGACAGCCTTTTAATCAACCAAGTTTTATGCCAAGCAAAATGTGCTTCTCCCTACCAAGGCGCATCTGCAGGCAAATTATCTTCACACAAGGGAAAGAAAGATGAAGGAATGCAAGAATAGGAGGAAGATCACAGTAAAGAGAAGGAAAAAAGCTAGCAAAGCAGGTCCTCAATGCAGGAGTGTTTGTCCTCTGCATCAGACATACCAGTCTTGTCAGATCACGCAGCATAGCTAAATAAGGTTTGTTTGTAAATAAAGATTAGTATGGAGTTCCAAAGAAGGAGAGTAGCCAGAATTGGTGGGAAGGTAGCAGGCACTCAGAATTGCCCATTTGCTCACACATTCACCAGCAGGCATGGTACAAAAGGAAACATAGCACTGCAGTCTTGCGATTTGCCATTTCCAGGTTCAGTGGGAGAAAAGCAAACAATAACCAAACGGAGTTTTCCATTGTTCACGTAAGTCTTTAAGGAAGTTTTTAATTAATAATTCTCTAGGAAATATGAAGGGTTCATCTGGGAAGTTTGAAACTCAGAGATCCAAGTATCAAGACTGTCTTAAAATACATCCTTCAATTAAGAGCATCTTCACAGTTGCAGGTTTAGAAGTCCAACCTACGTACGGAGACCACTGAAGAAAACCGTAAGTCTCCTCAGAAAATATACTGCTCAATTGGTTTATACACACAAAATAACTTAGAAAAACGATATACAAAATAAACGGCATTCTTATTTGTTTAGGAGACCCTCCTTATCTTAACATTGATAAGAAAATATCTATCTCCTGCCTCTGCTGTAGTGGCTTGGACAAAAGATTGCAGAGCAGGCTGTCGTGACAGATATATGTGAATGTCTTGGAGCATGGCTGCTTAACAAATCCATCAGAAAGGAGCAGCTTGACAGAAGATTTCTGCATTTCTCATCTTGCAGATCAGTTTAGATCATATGGTTCAGATCAGATATTAATGCATGTTTAAGTTAACACAAAGGTTTTTTAGCCATCTCAGCATCAGTGGAGGAATGAAATATTTTTCTCTATGGTTTTTGCATTTCACTTTCTGCCAGATTTACCCCTTAGTCTTCTGTCCTTACAGAGAATTTTCCACTCTCTCTGTGTTTCACACCATATAAAGAATAAGGAAAAAAGACAACTAGCTTGGAAGAAATAGACTTAGCAACCTTTATAACACTAAAATTAGTCATTGGAGTTTAAAGAATGAACCTTATACCTTAATTGCTGCTTCCTAGAACTTTGGATACCAGGGATACTGTCATATGAACATCGCTTCTGGCAGTCTCATGACTATCACTTTTGAAGACAGCCTTTCAGCTGAGATGCAAAGCTTTGTATCAGACTAGTGCAAGACCCTTGGCATCCCTACCCTTATGTAGAGGAAGGCTAGTATTCAACCACTAGCAAAGGCAGAAGAATTTGTTACACTTTGCAGATGGACAAGCTTTCTGCTGTTGGTTACTTTCCAAAGTGGATCACAGGGCAAGTAATTGTTGATTTCTAAAGAAACAAATGGAGTGACTTTCATTTCAAAAAATCAGAGTTGCAGAGCATGTTTTCATACTTTTTGAATCCTTCTGAAACACTGATAAAGTCTTCCAAAACTGCTTCATGGTTACGATTAGCCTAACTGAAGATTCAAAAAAGTTTACAAAACACTCAGCACAGAATACTAACTGTGCCAGACATGAAAACTATTTACTTGCCAATCTGCATTCCATGAGAAATATCAACTGTGCTTCTTGATGTATTATTCATGGACATACAAGGAAGTGTGAAAGTGCATCTCTCCATTTCAAACAACTGAAGTGGGAATGGTTCATTTGAAAAGCTACATGTAAAATGGAAACTTTTAAAATAACATTGCAGAAAAAAAGCATTATAATGTGTACTGTGTGCCCACTTTTCTTCATTACAGGCAAACATTTAAGAGGATAATTTGACACAGTAGAGCATTCTGTTCAGACAGACGAATCCTTTAGGGACAGGGGGAAGAGTAATTGATGGTACCAAAACTGTTCAAGACAGTACCACATTACCTGCACCTGAAAAATCTGCAGTCATATGTAACAACTTTTCCAAAAATAATATGTGAATTTGTACATGTAGGCTCAAGATTTGCAAGTTAAAAAAAAAAAAAAAAAAAAAGACAACAGTGTTAACTTAGAAAAAAATGCTTACAAGTGATGATTTTAAACTTCAGTTTAATACGAATTACCCATCCAGTAAGGTAAGTTTAGTTACAAAAGTTCACCTTCCATCTCAGATAAACAAAAGAACTCTGAGAGCTTACGTTTTTGGTGCCACAATAGGTCTACCCACCTTACAAAATGACATCCATGTCTGGGTGGAACAGAAGACTGCTGCTTAGCCAGACACCCGAAGGACTCCAAAAAGTGCAGGATAATTTCAGAAGACTTCTAAATAATTATTTTGTTTCCTACTCTTTTTTTTTTTTTTTTTCATGATTAAATAATCCGTATTTGATATTTTTTATTTTTAATACAAGCTGCTATTTCAAACCAAATAGAGAAAAAGTAAATAAAACCAAACTAGCATTTGCCTTTTAATGTACCAGCAATGTTTTCCCAGCTGTTTGGCTCTAAACTCTAAAACATGATAGACTCATGTTAACCTTCAACCTGTGCTGCCGCTTTCCTCTTTTTAATTACATTAAATATTTTATCCTTATTGTTACAAGCATTAAAATTTGGAGAAAGAACTGGGCTAATTGTAATTACCATTACCTACTAAGTTGTATTGGGGGTTTTCTATGGAAATAGAAGAATTTGATTTTTAATTCTACAATTTTTTCTGGCAAACTCAAAAACAAAAGACAACACAACAAACAAAAAAACACCCCACCCTATCAAATAGGAACAAAATAACAGTTTTAGAATGGAACAGAGATCAGAAACCTTTCAACATGAACAGGATAAAAATACGCCCTATCCAGATGATAAGGTTGTGATAATAAAGGATATAATTGCAGTAAAAAGATAACTGTCATCTCATGATTTTTCATATGCTGCTAAAGCAGGTAACCCCAATGGTGAAATGGATTGACTCTCTGAAGTAGAGGATTAGAGTACAACTTGTGTTGCTTCATATATACAATAGAGCGTGACAAAGTGGGCAAGTTTATTTAATAAAATTGCAGAATGATAGATCATAGCAGTCTCTTTTCATGAAGTTTATACACGTGACTATAAAGAAAGAAAACAAGTGTTACTTACCTGTAGACTACCTGGCTTCTTCAAGACATATTACCTACCCTGTATCTCAGTGACTCTCCCTTAGCTCTGCTCCCAAGTTCCATATATGTGAGAGGCCATGACAGAGACGGAATTAAACCAGGACAGGGAAGATAGCTCTGCCTTTATGCTCATTGGTAACACCTCAATGAAAATGAAAAACCCAGTGGACACTATGGGGTTGCCAAGAGTTCAGCTCCAATACACATTTTTGCTACAAATTACTATGATCCCGTAGCTGATATGTAATCAAAACCCATTCCAATACATGTCTGTCTTAAGGCCTGAAAGGAAAAGTAGGTGTGACTGACACACATTTCTGGGCTTTTTCTTTCACTTCAGGAAGGAAGTGGTAGGATGTCCAAGTGATGAATATTAAAACAATGTATCATTTTAATCTTTCCTGCATTCATGTAATGTGTAATCTGCCATGAAGCTTTGTGAAAATGCATGAAATAGGATGGAAGTTTTCACCAAGGCATTTAGGTTCAATGAAATCTGAGGTATCCTGGCAAACTTCTTCGTAACCATGTCTTGAACTAGATTCACAAAAGCCTTTATAGCTTAATTTAACTCTTTGAATTGAAATTAAGATGGATTTCTCCAGTTAACTCTTGGGAAAGATAAGTTAACAGTTTGCAAAAACAATGAACTGCTTCTTTTTACTGTTAAAAATATTTCTAGAAATAGCCAATCACCTAGTTAGGGCTAGACCTTTCTCATAGAAACGCGTAACACCTGTAATCATGCACATTTTGCCTTTTGTGCTTTCATAGATGAGAAAGGAAGAACACAGTACTGCAGCGCTGATTGCCCTACTGCACTGCCAAACCCAGAAGGAAAGATGCGATGACAAAATCAGAAGGCTGAACTTCAGAATTTTGCAATTGATGAATACAAATCAATTTGTTAATGAATCTTTGCTGTTCCTTTCTTTGGAAAATATTTATGAAAACCTGCAGGCCTTTTTTAAAAGGTCCTGAAGCTTTAAGTGAACATACAATACTGTAGTACCAAAAGATGGTATTACAGTCTCATTTGATTTCAGAACCAAATAATCACAGTTACTTTAAAGCTCAAGTGTACATGGTGCATTCCCTTCATTTGGTTCCACATGTTGATAAACTACTTCTAAAAGTCTCTGAACAAGAAAAGCATGAAAAAATGTTGCTCACAAATGGAGAAATCTCTCTTACACTGATTAGACACAATTTTGACTTAGTAGGTTTTCAAGCATATATATGTTGGGTAAATGCTGAAAGACAGAACACTGTAGTACATAATCTGAATGTATTTATCATAGAATAAGAAAAGAGTGCAAAAAGAGCACTTGGGGTCCTTGTGCCACACATACAAAGCAGGAGATGCCCACAGTGAATTCTTTCTTTCTCTGTATTCATTATCATTTGCTGAAGAATATAGCAATAAAAGAAGAAAAACATGCCTGAAGAGTGGAATAAAAGAAGATTTGTAAATTCCTAAAGAGGGAAATACGTCTAGGGTAGTTTATAGCTTTGTTCTAAGATGTTCATGAACCACAAATAAACACAGACCCAATATTAAAGATTCTGAAAACAATGTAGCAGAGATGCTGGTACTTTATATATTTCTGGACATGAGCTAACAGTGGAATTGACAGAATGATAACTACAAGTTCTAATGCTAGTATCAGTGTTGCATACAGATGCCTATCAAGTCCCTGCCTCTCACAAAGTGAGCTAAAAAGGGTTTATTTGGAAGTATAGCAACAGCATATATAATTACCGTGAGTTCCTGAATGAAGGGAGAAGTCTGAGAGCTGAAGAGAACTGCCAATGAGGAGATCTTCAACCAGTGTTTCTATATCACTGGTGAGATCAGAGACTGCGATGTATGATGACCAATTCACTAGGACAACATATGTCAACAACTGAAAAATTATGTCTGCCAAATAAGACATGTGGATTAGAATTCAAGCCTGACAAGTTGCATAAATGCAGAAAAATAACTTTAGGAGACAAAAGAAGAAAAATCGGAGTAGAAGAATTTAATTCCACTAGTGGTTGAGAGGGAAGTGTGATAAAGATAGCCACAGCTTTACAAACATGAGGGACAGCAGAAGGGGTTGAACACATTCTCTTAAGAGTACCATAATAAAAAAGAGAAGACACATACATCCAGAACATATGTACAGTTGTGGATCACCAGTGGCAGAAAGAACAAAAAATATATTTTTAGCAGAAAGAGAATATTGATGAAAAATTATTTCCAACAGACATATGATAAGTATAATTGAATTAGTGCAATAAAATTAACTGTGAAAAACCAAGGAAACCATCAGTTTGTGAGAAATGGCCTGTGATTTTTTGTTTTGAAAGAGAAAGTAGAAAAATGGAGTGGTGTTTGGACAGCATTGTCCTTTGGGTATCACTGCTACAGAGCAAGAGGACACAGAAGAGTGATGCAGAGCTATAAAAGATGCCGCTGACAATATCTGCTCTTGTACATGGGATGATTGCACAATTTAAGTGTTACATGTACGGACAATCACTTGAAAGAAAATCATTAACTTATGTGCTTGAGCATATTTTATAAAATGCACAATAATGAAAACAGCCGTACATCTGTTCTGCCCTGCACAAAGTCCTCATGACTGTCTACCTCATGGCTCTTATGGAAGTCCTCATGGCTACTAAGGAAAAAAATAAAATAAAAATATGTAGATGGTAAAATATGTCTGTAAGACATCATGACAAGTTTATGATGGGAAGCATATTGGGTGTCAAGATTACTTACGTAGAAGCTGACTGGTGTGTTAGGCATCTGTAAAAAAAGAAACACACCACAGTCTCCTCTCCATGTTAAGAAAATGGATACGGAACTAATTAATCTATTGGAAGTTACGTGCACTTATTTCTGTTCTTAAAGATTTAGGTCATAAAGAAGCAGTAAAACAAATACAGAAGTGAGAATGCTGTACAATGGTACTAACACTAAAAGATACTGAAAGCAATAATTTTGAAGTATATCAAGATGTAAATAGTGTTCTGCATGTAACACATGTACAATTGTAAGGGCAAAACAAGCACACATTGTTCCCTACAACACATTCATGTGGAAGAAGAAGAAGAAAAATCATTTAAAGCCAAGAAACATATCAATGGTAAAGACACATCACAACAGATAATACTCAGATACATATATATTACTCTTAATGGATCCACTTTAAATGAAAGGGAAACAAAAGGTAGGAAAAAAAAAGGTAATCAAAAGAAAGCTTTGTAAGGAAAAAAACTTAGTTAAGAGAAACTTAACTTCTCACATTGTCTGTTCCTTGAACACATATGAAGTGCTTAGCAAAACTCATACCTACTGCTATTATTTCCTGAAAGGGGCTAGAAATGTTTCTGAGCACTACGTGTCCACAAAATGTGTGAATGGTGCCAGCCAGTCAGATTATTTTTCTTCCAAGATATTTTATGTGCTCCCATTCACAGCCGTGTTATTTTCAAAAAGTGTTTCCAGTATATATACAGCAGTTTTGTTCAACATCTGCAGCAATCTGAAATACATAGAGCTTGTGGGTAACAGTAAGAACAGATCTTATCAATATTAGTTTATTATCTAATAAACTAATTTTGAACTAATTTTAAACTAATTTGAACTAATTTTAAACTAATATTGATTTCAATATTAGTTTAATTATGTCCACCTTAAAGCTCTGTACTTCCAAGCATCTCTCTCTGAAACTGAAGTGGAATTCCATTGCAATCTAGATTATTTATACACTACTTGAGGTAGGATGGAGAGGAAGGAGAAGAAAAGGCCCAGCAGACAGCATTACACAGAGAGGCCTAAAAGGGAAAGGCATAACAGATTAAATCTATGAGACACCGGCAACTTCTCTTTCTGATAGCTACCACACTTTTGACACTTCTTTCCTGTTATTCCAAGTTTGGTGTGCCAAACATAGTAAGCAGACAGGTATGTTGATTTTGTATATGCACTTTTCATTAGCAACAATCTAGACAGACTAAAGAACCTCACCAATACTAACAACCAGGTTTACCATTTAGCAGCTCATGTAGGGTGCCAACAGCTTTAACATTTACTTCAGCTGTTGCAAATTACTACATTTGTATTTTTTAAAACCTACAGAGACTACGCTTCTTTATAACCATAGTGGGTCACTGCACTGACTATTGGAATGAGATCTGAGGCTGACAATACAGCTGTGAAAGTGTTCTGAAGTGAGCAAAAGCAATAGATTTTTTTAATTTTATTTTTATTTATTTTTTTTCTGTGAGAGGCTAATTGGGGAAATGCTATGTAAAAAGATTTCTTCTTCAAACACAAATCAATACTATGACTCAAGGCACCTAAATTCATATGAGATTACAGCAAAAAACAGTGACAGTTTTAACTAACCGCACTATTAATAAGAAGCTTGAACCCATAAGTTATTCCCTTGATATACCTCTATTCCTCTGAACTCTCCTTCACGACATCAGTCCTGTCATCATTATTGTACTAATATATCACAGTAGCTGTAAAACCTGCCTTTCTTTGCTCATTTTCAATTATTCAGCAGAAAAGAGCAGCAGAAGCAGCATGCTTGGACAGCCAGCTACAAGAGCACGCTTCTCTCTTCTCTTTTTCATAGCTGAACATATGACAAGAACATATGACAAAAAATGCTAGTGATACCACCACTGAGGAAATGTTTAGCCCGCAGTTAATTCCACTGAATCTCGCTCATTTTCTCAAGCTAGAAGGGAATTCCTGCAAGTTACCTCCTGTCTCATACATTCATTTTAGTCTCTAATACCCCTTTCTTGATTTTCATCAGAGTAGAACAGCTATTGTATTTGTGCTCTGACTGCAGAACTGTTTCCTTTAAAGCAGCCATCAATCCCTGGATAGGACTAACAGTCTAGTGAGATGCAAATGCTAACCACTATTCATTTTACTTCATGTAAAAAACCTGTAATTATTTTCATCCCATGCAGGATTTCTCCTACCTCCCCAGCTTCAAACAAGAGATGATCAATACCATTTCACATGTCAGAATTAAATCATCAGTGGGTCTCACACCATCTGGGAACACAACACCCCAGCCTACCCGCAATCCCTCTGGATGCCAGATGCACCAAATGAAGTTAATTTCAAGGAAAAGATCTGTCTCAGTACATGCTGAATTCAGCTGCTAACCAAACATATATACTGATTTAGGGAAATATTTGCTTAAAATATTAAAAACTTATTTTTCTTCTCTCTTCTTCTTTACCAATAATTGCACAGATCAGCTTAATCACATATGAAAATCTAAGGATACATTTGAAAACAGGAAATGAACATGTTTATGTATTTTAAAAAAACAAATCTGTCATGTACTTTAACCTATTGTTTATTATGCAGGCAGTTTTACACATAGCTAGTAACTCAACAATAAAGATTAATACTGTCCCAAAATAAACAGGTTTTCAACTTTAAAATGACTAAGTAAAGAAAAGAGAAAAACATAACAGCACATTTAAAAATGAATTTCTCATGTTCTTTTCTGAGAAAATTGCAAATGATGACTTTTAGTTAAGTTTTGTTCTGTCTGCATCCTGGTCAAAGGTCATCTAAGTCAATGTGAATTATGCTACTAACCAGAAACCCTTTAAAGAATGATTTTCAGCCTATAATCTTCATGATAAAGTTATGTGTGACCTCATCTTGATGTGGAATTCCAAGATGTTTCCTGCTCACTGGTACATCTTTCTGACTTGGATACAGTAACAGAATCTTTAAAAAAAGAATAGTCAAGAAAGACTGAAGAAGAATTAAATGACTTAGGTGCGTGCCAATAGTCAATTCATATGCAAGTATGGAACACTAAACCAGTTAGATACTGCAGATAAAAACACAATACTGGAAAAGATGAAAACTGGAATTTTAGATATTAACATAAACAGAAAATCATGAGTTGAAAATACTGAAATGAAATGTTTGAAAAGCTTCTTGTTGGCATATTTTCACTGCTACACTCATAGTATGATTTGAACAGACAACAGCACCACAACATGCAGAAAAATTGCCACAGCAATTCAGTGGTATAAAAACCAAAAGGATGAGAAAGTGGAAATTCTTCACATTCTGAGATATTCTCAGTTTTTTTTTTATGACATTTTTACTGTTTCTCTAAATGCCTGAAGTAGTTCAGAGGAAAAATAGTTATAATTTTTCTTTAGTCCTAAATATTCCAAAATTATCTGTTGTTCTCAGCCTGCAACATTGCAAAAAACCTCCCTGGCTCCTGCCTTCACTCATTTCTTTTCCACATTCAAGTGTTTAAATTTATTTAATATCAGTTTGAATAGAAGCTTATTCTTATGTTGATAACTTTTCTCCTTTTCTTTAACTTTTCTACATTCACTATATGCTTTCTGAGGTGGACGGCCCACATCATTACCCATTATTCAATAGGTGAATGCACTGCTGATGCACTTAATGGCATACTGATATTTTTTCTGGTTTGTCCTTTAGTACTTCTCAATGTTTGTTGTTTTTTTTTTTTTTTTTTTTTTTTTTTAATTATTTTCTTATAATTTTTTTTTTTTTTTTTTTTTTTTTTTTTTTTAAATAATTTTGCTAACCATTATTTTCATGAAATTTTTTATTCTAATTACAAGATTGTTGTCAAATATTAACACAGCTAGATCAGAACCTGCCATTGTACACATATACATAAGATTATTTCTCCTGACATATATTAATATGTTCCCAAACTGAATTTCACTTGCCAATTTATTGATGACTTATGAGATACTTGTGGAACTATGCAGGTTATCTTTTATATAAGTATCCAGAATAAATAAATATAAGTCAGAAATTTAGCCTCGTTTACAGAAAATATTACATTTGCCATTTTTGACCAGGTACGTTACCTCAACATAAAGTAAGAATTGTACCATATAGATCTATGACATTAAGACATATGAACTTATAACACAACTATTGTTTACAGTTTAAGAGCATTCAGTGGCTCTTCAAAAGGAGGAAGAGAGAGGTACAAGCATGGTGATTGGCATAGAAAAGAAAGCTCTGCACTAGAAGTGCATAGAAGTGCATGTTGTTGGGACACTGAATTCTATTAGCTTTTACTACCTCTCTTTTCATGCCTGGCTTTGGAAAACCATCTGGCCTCAAGGACATCAAGACTTAAAAATTAAAGCATCAGCAATAAAAGATATTGAGTTGGTGGAATGCATTCAGAGAAGAGTACTGAAACTGTTGAAAGGAACAGAAAACAAGACTCAGGAGGAGTGGCTGAGGGAACTGGGGTTGCTCAGCCTGGAGAAGAGGAGGCTGAGGGAAGACCTCATAACTTTCTACAACTACCTGAAAGAAGGTTGTAATGAGGTGGGTGTTAGTCTCCTTTTTCAGCTGGCAAGTGATGTCAAGTTGTGTCAGGGTAGGTTTTGGCTGAATATCAAGGAAGAACTTTTTCACAGAAAGGGTTGTTAGACAACAGAAAAATCTGCCCCGAGAAGTGGTGGAGTCCTCATCCGTGGAAGTATTTAAGAGATGTGTCGTTGTGGAGCTTAGAGGCATGCTTAGGTAGTGGACTTTGTAGTGTTAGGTTGATGGTTACAATTGATAGGTCTTATCCAACCTAAATGATCTTATGAAATGATTCTGCAGGGAAAAAAACACAATGTCCTAAACTGTATTTGCTGGTAAATTTTAACTTAACAGACATTTTCTAGAATGTTAAGAAGATAATGCTTTAATCATCAGTAAAAGACTAAGTGATACAAACAGAGGTGTTTTTTTTCCTACCACCTGTATTCAGATCCCACTGTGTCTCAAAATTCAACAGCCGAAAGGACTGGCACTAAGTATTTCACGGCCTTCTGTCAATTACGAATACATGACTCGCAGCCTAAGCCTCAATGCCAGATAATATTTGCACATCACAGTAAGAGTAGTTGTTCATATATATGTATGAATAGTGTGCAAAATTTCACTAAAGAGGAAAATTCAATAGGGAAAGTGCTCATTAAAGGCAGAATAGGCTTGTTTCTACAGAAAAATAGAGTATTTTAAGAATGACAGCAATTTGGGCACCTTGCTAAGCAAGATTAAGGAATAATACTGAATTAGAATGAAATGAATCAAGTTTATTACTATGTGAAATCAATCAGAGGAAACGCCGAAGCATTTGTTGCCATAAGTATAAATCATATTAAAAAATAATCCATGTGTATCATTATGATTTTAAAATAAATTATGAACATTTTTAGGTTCATCACCCTATCCCCATTCCTTTTCTGTTGGTCAAACCAAGTAAAAGGCAGAATAGCAACTTTACTCAGCAATGAGACTATGAAATGAGCGGCAGCAATTGGACATTTCTATTCCCAGGCAGAGATGAGTTAGAAACAATTTTCAACACAGCAAGTAAAAAAAAAAAAAAGAGAAAGGAAGAAAAAAAAAAAGAAAAGAAAAGAAAAGAAAAGGGAAAATGCAAATTTATTGCCATTTCTCAGGCTCATGAAATAAAACACTAAAGTGAAAAGAGAGCTGTTTTTCCCCTTGAATGTACTCCTATTGTTTTGCTTAAATCTGGCCCTCAGTGCTTTCTGCTCTCAGGAGAGACCTCCTCACAGGAACCACACCATGTTGTCAACAGTTACATTAATCTCTCTGACAGTTTTTAGGAAAGGAGTTTGAACTCAGATACTAATCTTGGAAAAAAAAAAAAAAAAGAAAAAAAAACTTGCAAAAAACATCTAGTGGTTAAGGCTGCTGGCACACACTCAGCAGTCCAGTCTTCACAGTACTTAGTTTCTGGCATATCATAAAGGGTACCAATGCTGCTCGTTGCCAAACAGGCAACAAGAGTACAAATAACAGGTTTCTTCTTCCACTGACACCTAATGTTTCTGCAGTAAGGACTGGGTGAAAGTGTGTCTGGAGAATAATATTCCTGATGGATCACAGAGAAATGTAAGGATGGAGGGAGTCCTCTTTCCTCTATGAAAAACTCTCAAGCCTTATAATAGCTTTCTCTCACTACAAATCTCAATTTGCAGTTAAGGAAACATTGGGATAATTGGGAGACTGCCTAATTCCAGTTGTAAGTAGTGACTTTTAGGACTTTTTTCCAGCTGTCTGTTCAAAACTGCAGAGCATTTTTACATTATATAAGAAGACAGAGTAACACGGTTCATCTTTTTTAAAAAAATGAAGGCAGTGTGTTACGTCTAGCCTGAACATAATAAATGTATGGTAAACTAAACTGTAAAGTGAAAACAAACAGAGCAGATGGTGAAGTGTCTGTCCAGGGAGACACTGATCCATTCTAAATGTCAAGTCTGTTCTCAGGCTCAGTTTCTGTAAACGTTACAGTAACAAGTACTCTGTAAGGAGTGCTCTCATCTGGTCAAATACAGAAGAAGGCAATTCCTTAACAATTCTTTAATGGCATAAACGTCTATTATGGAGAAATGACAGATTCTGTCTCTATAAAAACTGCCATAGCAAATCTAAGAATAAGGCCATATATGTATTCCGATATTCAAAAATGTATATTAAATTTCAGTGGAAAGAAAAACACGCATCTCCCTCCTTTAACACAAACAATTTGTATTGCAATAGAGAAATACATTTCTGAGACAATCATTTTTCTGTTCAAAAGTATATTATTTCTGTTCTTGCTTCAAGATGCAACACCACACACAGGAGTAACAATAAGGTTATTCAGACCTTGTAAATATTCATCAGAAATAAAAAAAAAGTTTTTCCTAGAACTTGACTAAAACTTGTCACCACAATTTGCTCACAGCTCACAGCTCATGTTGTTAGAATGCTAAAACATCAAATCTCAGAAATACCAGAAAATTCAGAAATGGGATAGATAAACTTATACTTTTTAATGGTCACCCATACAACCATATACTCTGTCTGTATGCAGTTATTTGGAAATACAGATATCAGACTTCTGTATAGAAAACTGGGACAACTAGTATTATAAACAGACCAAGATAAATACTCCTACGGCTTAATGAGCATTACAGATTGTCTTGATGAGCTTCCTTTTAGTAAATAAAGACCCACCGTCTCGCAAAGTCCTTCAGATCTGTGTGTAAAAGTCTAAGAGTTGAACAGTACTAATACTCCTAATAATGGGGCTTCATCTGAACAGATGCTGCAGAACTTGACTTCATTCCTTTTTGTTTATCAAGATGTTTTTGCTACCTTCTCCTGTTTACCTTCTGACAATGTTAGCAAGTCTTCATGATCGTCCTTGAAATAAAGTTGTGCTTCATGACTTCAGAAGAGAAAACAGAATCTTCCCATTTAGCTAGAAGCTAATTTTTATGTGTACTACTGTTTTGATGCAATTGGAATCCAGGCATGCCTAATTATGAATTTTTAATTTCTGAAAAAAGGCTAAAATTCCAAGTAATCTACAAATAGAAACTTCCCTTCACATTAAGTCATGACAAGCCTAGCTAAAAGGTCATCATTTTTGGAACTTCTCCCAGAGATCCAGGAAAGTTAGGAAAAGCTCTCTTGACAGAGAGAGTTATGACATGATAAGAACAAGCCCTAGTTTTTCTCCAGGCATCTGCCAGGGTTAAACGTTTGCTTGTGTCTACAGCAACTGCAGTGTGCTGAAAATTACAACCCTACAAATAAGCAATGTTGTATTTTCTGTAACATATTGTAAAAGCTGATGGAAATTAAAATTACTACGGGAATGTTACATCACTAACAAAGCATGATGCATATTAAAATGACTACTGCATATGCATATTCAGTTTTCTAATGCATAGCCAGCTGTCGCAGAATGTGTCAGAAAAAGGAACGGAGTATCAATTGATCCCCAAACTACTTACTGGCTACCATTGCATAGCCCAAATCTAAAAGGAGAAATAATTTGCATACAGTCATCCATTAAGTTTTCAATGAGTCCTTTAAATCCTGTATTTGTTCATATTTGCTCATATGTGTTCATATTTGTTCATATCTGCTGTGTTTTCATTAACAAAAGTTCTGTGTAATACTGGAAGCCAGACAGTACGAATCCCATTCATACTATGTGTGAACTTAGAATCAGTTTTGCTTTATTATAAAGAACTCAAAGCGATGTTAAGTTCCATCTTTTGGGGTAAGCTATGGAATGATACAGTGACTAACAAGAAAAATTAGCCCTTCAAAAATGCCAATTAATTTCTTAAAAATTGAATTGCAAAGGGAATTCACATTCTCTCCATGCTGTATGTGCTAAGGGTTCTGTTCTAGAGGACAGAAGGATAACCTAGAATTGAATATACTATTTAATGAGATTAGAGCCACTTGAGTATGTGATAATGACACCTAGTAAGACCCAGGCAAGAATGACACCTTCAAAGTTGGGCAATAGTGAGAACTATCCACTAATAGTGAATCCACTAAGGCCCAGGCTTCTTTCTGAGGAGGCATCTAAAAAGTACTGGGAGAGGAAGGGAAAGAGAAAGCACGTTTTGATCTGAGTAATTCACAAAGGTGGATCTGAGCTCAGTGAGAAAATATGTCTGATAGGTCGGATTGTTTTCTGTAATAAAACCTGTAGATGCATGAAAAATGAGTTTCTACCAGGCTGAAATTGAGTATCTGACAGTTTCATGGGCCTTAACATGTTGAGCGGTACTATCCAAGGGATAAAGAAAGTACACTCCATTTAGCTGGCAGGCTAGGTTGGAATTTGATATGCCAGCGGTCTATATGGAAGAGAAATTAGCCAGGAACTCAGCACTTGAAATTCACTTATCCTAGAAAAACATGTAACACCATTTTACCTTGCATAACCAATTTGCTTCAAAGCTGATGATACCTACTAAGTTATGGAGGAAATCTTGAACTTAAGTTTGGAGAGCTTTTCTTTAAATTTGTTTAAACTGTTTCTTCAGTAGCTTTGTATATACTGTGCAAAAGCAAGTTCATTGATTAATTAGGGAAGCATGATCTCTCTGTACTAATATCTGAAAGAAGACAAACCAATCTTCTCCTTCATCATGCCATATTACCATCAACAGATCAGACTAAAACACTTCAGCTATCTACCCTCAAAATCCGATCACAGAATGTCAGGATGAAGTTCTCCAGTAATTTAAGACCAAAAGCATTGGGCTTCACTTGGGTTTTCAGAGTTTTGAACTCTATACTGACTGTATATATATTCTATGGTGCCTCATTACAAATAGTTCCTGATATGTAAAGAACTCAGAAAGTACATTTGAAGAGAAGGTAATTTGATTACCTTTCCATTTTATCCAGGTAAAATCATAACTGAACAAAAGGTTCCCCCAAAAAACTGCGAATCTGTTTAGACTGAAATTCAGTTCTTTCCACTATAAGGATATTTTTTCCTATTGAATACTCAAGAGATAGAGGAATTATATAATCACAACGAAAAAAATAACAGCGCATATTTGCCTCTCTGCATATAATTTGTGGATTAGGAACTATATATTAAATTATCCAAATGTGGGTGTGTAAAAATAAACAATTACTAAATTTATGCAGTATTACAGTTGCATATTAAAGCATCCGAATATATTTTACACAGCTTATGGATATGCAGTTCATCATCAGCAATTTGCTGGATTGCTGGATAGTTGCTGCAATATAGATGCAATAGTAGACAACTTCAGCCACAAAATATTCTGAAAATTCCTCCTGAAAACTTTGGAAGATGCTGGAGGGATAGGACATGAAAATACAGATACGACCTTCCAAATATTATTTTCAAGTTCCTATTCAAGTATCTCAAAATTTCAGTAAATATTACCTCTCTACAAAAAGAGAGCATATCACTTCCTTTTCCACAATAGCCAAGCTTTAGTTTCTTGAAGCAAAAATTTTCTACACCAGCCCATGAGCCTCTTTTTTTATCCTGTTTATAGACCAGACACTCGTTAACCTCTCAGATCCCTGGAGAACTGAGGTTTAAGGGAACCCAGGAGGAAAAGACAAATTTGGAAACCCATTTATCCAGCTCACTAGAATTGAGACATTATGGTTTTCATTCTTCCCCCACTCCCCAAAATACCAAATTTCCATCATCAGAGCTTTCTGAATAAACGAACATTTTGTTACTGGACTCAGGAAGAAAGAAACCACATGCCTGTTAGGGACAGAGAGAGGAGGAGTGGAATATGTGCTTGGGAGCGTGTTTATTTGACTGGATTGCAGACGGTCAACCAAAGAACATGCAGATCATATATTTTTAAGCATTTCATAATGTCTTATTATTAATTCCAGCCAAAACCACCAAGACCAAAATTATCTGAGATTGGTGCTTGTGTGTCCTGACCCCAAAGCCAACAATGGCTGCATAAAAAAATCTATGTTCCTCTCAGGTTTAATTTTTTGTAATCAATTAGAATGCAGTGCCCTTTAGAGTCTTTAGAGAAGACAGGTCTCCATAACTAACAAACTGAAATGTGGTCCTGGGTAAATTTTACTTCCAGGAAACCAAAATGTTGAAATCCTTGAGAGAGGGAGGCTATAAGCAGAGGGCTCTTCTAAAGGAAGGAGTTTTTATTGAACCTGTCACTTGTCATTAAACACTCCATATTTTACCATAGCCTGATATTTTCATTAGAGCATACAGACCTTTTTCATCCATGAATGAAAGCATTCCCTTCAGCCTTATGTTGAATATGGGGAAAGACTCTTTAAAATTGAGCCCACCCAAACGGGACAATTAGGTTCACAAAAGCAGAAAAGGAACCAGTGAAGGTCAAGTAATATTAACACCGTGATAACTTATTCATTTTAATTTTGAGTATCACATGTTACTTCAATCTTAAGTTCTTATTTGCATTTGTTAACAACTATTTTTATCTCAGAAATACTTACATATGATTATAGAGAAAGCACCAGAACTACTGAAAACACCAGTGCAGAATAAAACACAGCCTAAGCAAAGTGGAAAAAATGCATATTGCTGTATAGACATATCTGATTGGAAAAACCTGAATGTGAAAGGGTAAAGATAATGAAATTACACACTTTGACACATTTGTTCTCAACTTTAGCTTCCCTGTTAGACCTCTAATCTGCAAGAAAATAACACTAGAGAAAAAGAAAAAAAAATCAAACTTGGCTTCCTCAAAAGAAACAATTGTTATGTGTCTAGTTTCTAGATTTAAGACAGTTATTCTGACATTGAAATTAAAAAAGAGGCAATATTTACAGTAATTTTATGCTAACTATGCTATTCCTGGTTTTATATCTATGATATCTCTACTGCTAAAACACTATGCAAGTAAAGAAATGCATAGTACATTAAAAGGACAAGTGTACAGTCTTAAACAACTCTGATACAAAGCAGTGCCATTCATTAATGTGACAATTTCTGAGTAAAAGCTGTCTCACTGCTGTCACCAAAGCTATAAAATCTCACTGAAGTATCAGAAACATGTCTTAAAACGTAACTAATTTTAACAGGACTTAAAGCTACCAATAACCCCAATATCACTGTCTGTCCATTTCTCATATGTGTACAACTACACATAACTTATTGTTCTGAAGAAGAGCAATTTTAATATGCTAACAGGAGCTGTGAGAGAACAAATTTCAGGCTTTGTTTTTCAATGCATTCCATTCATGTAACAGAAAGAAAAACGAAAAGGGAAAGAATAATGTTGGGGGAAAAAGCTAGTACAGAAAGCCTTGTGTTTTAGAAACTGGAAATACATAAAAAAAAATATCTTGTGGAATAGTATCACTTGATAAATATAACATGCATATAGTTGAAAGACAGATGTCAAGTACTACTTTCCTTTTCAAACTTAAAATATAGATTTACACAAATACAGATTAGAAATCTAAACAAATATTAAATTATTTTTAGGAATTTTAAGACATTTCACTAATACAAGGAGGATTGTGTTATTTCAATTTAAGCTGCCACATAACAAGAGCCTTGTGGATTGCCATAACATTACAGCCACAAAACCCATTAGCAGATGTAGAAAACCCACATCCCAGCCTTTTATAAAAGTCTGTAGTTATGAAATCATTTTCATACACTTGGAAGTTAACTATTTCAGTGCACTGAACATGTAGGACTTGAACTGTGGGGGAAAACCACAAAATGTTGCATCTGAGAGCATTCCACATGGACACATGTTTCTGTGGTTCTTTCAGAAGTTCTTGAAGAGTTGAAACCATCCCACCGGAA
Source organism: Oxyura jamaicensis (assembly GCF_011077185.1). Taxonomy (NCBI): domain Eukaryota; kingdom Metazoa; phylum Chordata; class Aves; order Anseriformes; family Anatidae; genus Oxyura; species Oxyura jamaicensis. Next base: position 63,325,887 of record NC_048893.1, on the reverse strand, counting down.
TTCCACAGAACAGAGTATCCATTTAAATTAAGGAGGGGATTTGTCTCTGCTAGTGAGCTCTTAGGATTTATTCTATGTCCTTAGTGTAGATGTAGTAAGAAACATAGCTGGTAACAAGAACCAGGATTTAATCTCGGATAACAAAGAAAATACCTATGAGAAGGCTTGCTTCTCTAAGGATTTAGAAAACAATTTTAAAATATCTTAAGGGTAGATTATGACTTCCATATTTATTTTCACTTACCAATAGGAAAGTTATTTTTGTAAATTCAAGAAATCACAGGCAAAATATTTATTATCTCTTGGCATCATGGGATCTTCGTTTTATTTTATGGCAATAGTTTAACATTTCTACGAGAACACTTGAAAACTTAACTGTTTGATAAATGATGAGCTGATATCAACATAGAGCAGACTGAAAAATATTTCACTTGGTTTCATACTGGTGACTTTCATGTGCCTAGATATGTTTGAGATAACCAGTTAGTTCAGGGTGGTAGGAGCATGTTATGATTTCAAAAATAATGCAAACTGTCTAGTAAGCATACTGAGAGTTCATGGAGTAGGGTTTCGTCGTCAAGGCTGAGTAAACACAGAAAACAAGGTCCTTCAATTACCCCACAACAACTTCAATTTACGATAAAAATACTTACTTGGTTATCTTTCATTTGCTGAAGAAGAGGCACCAATGTAAGGTAATATCAGCTTGGAAAACACACAAAATAGCTAAAGAAAAATGCTATTAGAAGAGCAGTGAAGGAAGAAACATTACACCAAGCTCAACGTCAAAATGATCTAACTATTTCAATGATACACTTCATAACTGAGTTGACAGTTAGAAACCTTTTTTCTTTTTCTGAAGATGGAGTAAGATATGAAGAAAATGGAGAGGCTTCTTTCTTTGAAGTGCTCTGGGATAGATGTGTCCTTTTAAATAATGAATAACAAACTTGTAAGTAACAGCTACGAAAATAGATCTGGGAGTGATGTAGCTAAGGCTGATTGTCCATACTACTTTTACTCAATTCTTACGTTACCTGAAGCTGCTGGGAACTGTCGTTAAGATTATCCTCCCGTCTCCTGGCCTCCTCCAGCATCTGTGCACTCTTCTTCTTCTCTACTTGCTCTTTGTGCTTCAGATTTGCTACCTTCTTATTTTGATCTTTAACTTGCCTGTAAAAGAGAAGAGTATTCACAATGCAGTCCAGCGTATGCATCCAGTCAGGCCTAGTACGCTTCCAGTCAGGCCTAGTGCTTGTGAGCTGTACTGACAAGAAGTGGTACCCTCAAACGTGGTGACTTTGTTTGCACACATTGTAAAAAACAAGAACTTTAAAATGATTATATAGTATATAACCTATTAATCAAAAGACGCATTTGTCCTCTTATGAATATGTGGTATGGGTTACACAGAAATCTTTTCTCTGTTTATACACACACCTGAATATAAAAAAAATGCACACATCTAATAGTCTGTTTTGCTTTGGCTACCACTGTATCTAATATAAGGATAATAGGAGGATTGAAAGGAAAAACTACTGCAAGATGATTTGAACATAGAAAAGTACCTCCAAGATCTAGGCAGTCTGTTTCCAGAACTAAAGCTATTTACCTACTTACCTATTTTCAGGCTCAAGTTCTACTTGTTTACTAAATATTTTGAGGAATTTCCTATCCTTTCTTTTTACAGAAAGGATCACAAAAGAGCAAGTAAGAGCAAACTATTTCAGAAAGCATGATAATTTCCTTTTCACTTGCATCTATGAATTATTTTTGATGATCCTGGCAACTACCATTGCCTTCAGACAGGGTTTGGCCTTTCTGGGCATTAAGACACATGGAGTATTGAATCTAATTACAGACCCTTTAATCTCAGCCTCCTGACCACAGGGAACTTAAGTTTAAACTTTTAGTCCAATCAAAACAAAACAGGCTAGCTTTGCTTCCTCAGCCCTTTTCTCCATAATTATATCTGGAGTTTGGATTTTGGAATAAAAGACAGATTCTTTGGTTGCAAGATTTCCCCAAAACATCATACAAGCAGTAGAGACAGCTCTTTAATTTACTGTTTAGAAAGCAGAATGATATACTAGCTTCCTATCTGGTATGTTATCCGCACAGAGAAGGAAGAATGTTTCTTCTGTATTTCAGAATACTTTTAGAACAGATCACAAACAACTTTGCTTTAATATTTTCTCCAGAACTCATAACAACAGTATCATCAAGAACATATCTCCGCAATATATATATATATATATATTCAAATTATGTGGCATATGGCTAGTCAGTGCTTTAAATTCTTGCAAAAATGTAGGTTCAACACTGAGCTCTGCTTTTTGCAATGTAAGGCAACCGGAGCTGGAAAAATTGCAAAGATAGCAAATTTTCCTTGGTGCTAAAAAAACTTCTATTAGTGAGAAAAAGTGCTGACATCCTCCAGAGACTAAGAAAAAAGGAAACTCCTTTTCTGATGTTAAAAAATTATTGGCATACTTAACTACCTTTTCCAACAGTTACAGCTGATTCAAGTCAAAATGCTTTTTAAACACTACTAGTGTAATTGTTAAGTTGCTCTAACCCAGGGCTACACACTGGTAATGGGCGCACTGCCCAGTTTGAAAGCAGACTTGCTCAGTGATTAAACAACTTATTGGAAATATTATGTTGGCACCAGCTCAGCTTGTACAATACACGGCTCTAGCTGTCCTATAAAATAAACAGAGAAAGTACAGCTAAGTTAAGACAGAAAATGAAAATATGCAAGCCTGACATATTCAGCTCCACATAAGGATTCTTATTCGACATCTAAATTAAAAGAAAGGGAAATAAGTACTTTTGATATACTTGCAAACCTGTATTCATCCGCTGCAAAAATGGTATTTGCTACTGTAATCTACTGGTTAGATAAGAGAAAACAACATTAATAAAGCTATAACCCTGATCAAAACACGTATAGGGAAGATTGTCTCCTGCACAGTCCAAAAATGTCTTCAAACAAAATATGCACTTCAAAGAAAGGAGTAATTATAAGGATCTGTGCTATTATGTATACCTTCTCATGTCTGAACCAAAATTAATGTCTTCCTAACAATTAGGTAGATATTCTGAGACAAATTCAAGCTTTCCTAAAGCAGTTTAAAAGATGTAGTCTTGAAATTACCTAGTGCTTATAATACTCATCGTAACGTTGGTAATTGCCATATTCTTTGGAAACTAGAATTTACATTCAGGATATAACTCTCACTCTGTTCCTTTTTCAAAAAGCTACAAAAAGTTGGACAATGAAACTTTCAAATGATACATGTATCTACAGCTTTATCTCACTGCTGGGTAGTTGTGGCATTGCTAGTCTAAAATTTTGGATAATGACATTTTTTGAGGTATGGCTCATAAAAATATTTAGCACTCAAAAGAAAAAAGTCTTTTCCGGTGCTTAGAATCTTTCTCCATTTTTGCAATATGTCTTGCCAAGTACTGGTAGAATGGATCTATTAGAGAAAACAAAGTAGAATCAAAATCAGGCTTCTAATACAAAAAGCAAGCAAACAAAACCACCACCACCAATAACAAAACACAACCCACAGTCCTTCAACTAAAGATGGGCCAAGATTTTCAGAATTAATCATTTTACATCTTTTTATTCTAGGTGCCTAATTTAAGTGATAGTCCTGCTGGAAAAAAAAATATATATAAAATTTCTGAAACTGGACAATGAAAATATTTATTTCTATTTGATTTTCTTAAGTGAAGGATAAAGCTGTATCGCAAACAAACAAAAATCCATGCTTTTCCTTTATGAAATTATTGAATTTCTAGCAATGAGGAATTGCTCTTATCCTAAACACCATGGGAAGTGAATTAAAATATTCAAAATAAATAATAAGAACTTTCAAATGAGAAGATACCACATTTTGAAAGACTTTTGATATGGGGCGAATAATTTAAGCAATGGAGAATCAAGTATTCCTGAAAAGTGGAAATAAGACTGATCTAATTCACTTTACTACCTGCAAGTGCTTTGGAATATTTTTCATTCCTTTAAGATTCAATTCCAATAAGATTAATTGCTTTAAAGACCCTATTATTTATTAAGGTTTTAATGAAATTAATTTATACCATGCTAAATTGAATATTTTTTGCATTTTAATACTAATCTCATCATCTTTTACTGTTATGCACACCAGCACATATAGCTCTTAATTCTTTCCTCGTATGGATTTTTCATGTTACATGTTAATATACAGTAAGTTGTTATCCTCATCTGGCTATCTTTTCTGGGGTAATTTCAGATGTTCTTCTTGTGAAACAGAAGGTGACAAAATATTAACTGAAAGTATAATGTTGAATTTTCTAATTATGTTTTAATGTTGTCCTTCAGTTATATACCTAAAACACAACTGCTTTTGTACTAATCCAAGTGTAAGTATACATTTACAATGCATTAAAACCACTACAGAAGCTTATCTTCAAAATAAAATGCATATACATACTGTATTTTGAATAATGAATGCAAGTATTAGGAAAAAATGCACTGATTTCATGCACACCTATAGACATTGCCTGTTTTATTCATCTCACTTACGTTTTTGCGAAATATTTCTACATTAAAAAGTAGACATACTGTCAGTCAGCGATGTCAGAAATACCGTGTTTAGCTAGAGCCTTCATTGATGTAGCATTACCACCACCCACAGGACAGTCCACAGCTGCTGCAGCTACTAATCCTGATGGACAGAGGAACTTCACTGGCTTTAAAGCACACTGCTTCTCGACGTAATTAAACCAGTGCAATATATATATACATAATCAACACTGCAAAAAATGTAAAATGCCTGTATGCAATGAATGAAGATCATAAGCACAGTGATATAGCTGAGGTGTGGGATTTTTTGATTTTTTTTTTTTGTGTGCATAGTTTTGGTGCACAAATAAAAATGTTTACGTTTTGGAAAGTATAATAGAAGGAAAGGAGGAACTATTCCCCAAAATCCTACTTAACACGGAATATAAGAAAAAAATATTTTCAAAAGGTGTTGCTTTAGCTTTTAGTTGCTTAAAACTCACTTTACCTTACAAGTAGTTGATCACCTAACCACAGAGAAGAATGGCAGCATTTGGAAAGGTTAATTGCTTAACCTCAAGAAAAAGAAAATGATGAATGAAAGCTAAATAAGCAATCTAGGAAACAGGATGGACCACATCACATAGTCTCATCACCACAGCTGCATGTCTGATTGACAGTCAAAGCGAAGCTGCCAAAGCTCGAACAAAGCTCCCTATCTTACTTATTGAAAAATTAGGATCAGGGAAGTAACATACTGCTGAAGATCTATATGAAAGCTAGTACGTCTGGACTTTTTTTTAGAGCCTAAGCATTATCTGGGGCTGGTCCTTTGCTTTGTAGGGCACTATCAACAATCCCAGCTTCTAAAGTAGTTATACTACCGTTAAAAAAGAGGTGCATTAATTTACGAAGTAAAGGAAACAATAATTTCATTACAGTTTTCAGATAGCTTGGTCTAATATCATTAACTCTATTCCACTTCGTGTCTGAGATAAAAGTCCAGTCAACATACTTCCAATGAGCTGCTTTTGTTCAGATGCACAGCTGGCTAACTCCAGCATTCAATGACTTCTGCTTGTGAGTCTCCTTCAACAACCTCTCATCATTTTGTTGCACTGTTTCTTGCTGTTCTGTGACATTTATATGACAAGCTAACACATGCCAATGAAAATATTAACAGATCCTGAGAATTTAACTGGTCTGCTGTATGTGAGTCAAGAAGTCCCACAGTGGCTTTAAGAGATGGAGAGAGTGGACTTCATTTCCTGAAGCTAGGAAATTTTGGTTTTTAAAACAAAGTGAGTGTTCAGATCTGCACTGGAGGGGGCAAGGGATGAACACTAGGAAGGCTATGGGAAACCAGCTTGCCCCAAATTTTCAGAACAGGGGCCCAACAGTGTCTGAAACAGTAGGTAGGGAAGTCAAATACTAGATGAAGATGTCAGCTCTACATGGGTTGTCTTCCTTCCTCAAAGTTATGAATCATATGCATGGTATCAATGGATGATTTCTGGTGGTCAGCAAGCTAGTCATCTCACCTCTGTCTCTAGCTTAAAAAAATAAAAATAAAAATGCGTGAAGTTTTTTTTTCCAGAAACAGCTGGTAGGAAGATAGGGAAAGCGAAGCACATGGCATATAAATCAGGCACAAGTTAGAGAAACTCTGTATAGAAACATATCAGAAACATAGTCTAAAACCCTTATATTGCTTAAAACCACCTCTAACAGAAACCCATTACCTGATGCAAGCAATACATAAAGCTTATAGATAACACATTCCAAGAAGTGAGGTAGCACAAATTATTAATGGTATATGGTATGTTTCATGGGAAGATGTAAGCAAGTCCTAACCAGATCACTCTATCAACCCGCAGTAGAGATAACAGCAACATGCTACCTTTGAATATTATTTCTGTGAGTAACTAAAGGCCTTCAAACTCAGGTCCAAGCTTCTCTGAGGTAAATGTGTCAACTATCAAACACAACCAACCTTCCGTATTTCTCCATACAATGCATAATTACAATATGCATTAATACATAATCCATATTAATAAAATAACACAATATATATTATGTATTTAAGGTTGCTTTTCATCTTATTGTTCTAAACTCTCTGACTCATTCTAGCAGAAAACTAAAAAATGTAATCAAAACTACACACACTAAATCTGAATGTTACAGGTGCTTCCACTGTGAAATGTTATTTCTCAGTGATCTCTAGGGAACACACATTTATAGAAACATGGAAATAATTTTCCTCATGAAATGATGTAGCATCAACAGTCAGTGAATTTAAAGAAAGGTATGTAATAAATACAAGAACAAATAGAGAAATTTTACTAAAGATGAGAAGCACATGTGTCTCCAATGCATACTCTAAGCACTATCAAGCTATTCCATTTCAGAGATAATAGATTTTTTCCTTTCAATCTCTTCATTGAACAAAAACATAGAATAAAGCAGGCTATTCTCCAGTCAGGAGGTAGCAGCCCAATTACACACAAACAGTGGTGAAATGTTGTCTTAGTATTCTCAAAACAACTGGAAGAAAAGAAAAATGTGCTTTAATGAACTGGCTATAACTGAGGGATTAACAGCAGAGATTAACAGCAGATCCTTCATTTTAGTTCAACAAGTTCAACATTTTAGTTCAACAATTAACGAATTAAAGAAACCAAATCTTCACTTTTAGACAGGGCCAGATACAACATGCTAAAAAGAAGACTGAAGCAAAAAGCTTCAGCTAAGCATCTGAAGCACTACATGTTTTCACTCATCTGTACTTCCATCGTTGTAGATATAATCCGCAACACCTAATCACACCACTCTTTTAAAACTAAAGTGCAGCTTCCCATCTATTTAAACTCTCAAAATCTACTTAGTAGGAAGTCAGTTTTGTGATGAAAATAAAGAATACATACCATAATTTCATAACTGATGATAAATTTGAAATCAGGTTTCAGAGATTAAATGTCAAATTAATTGAACATCAAGTTCTGTAATTACCTTTAAACTTAAACCTTGCATGCTTTCATTTTTATTGAAGTTAAGAGCTTAAAAAGTACAAATTCAGAGCGAACCCTAAAACAGAGCTGTAAAATAATGACAGGGGTACTCCTTGGTTAAGGAAAATACTAATGCTTTAAGACCTTGTGACCTGTTATGACCTTAATAACAGTATTCAGTAGTTCAACAAATAAGTTTGTTTTGTTGTATTTTTTCTTCTGCTTTTGTTAATTGAGCAAACAGATGCAAAGCCAAAAATGACATTTGTAAAATGGTTGATGAGGCCTCAGTGTGGATTCCTTCTCCCTGCTACATGCTGAGTTAGTTGAATTTGGCCCTAGCAGTGTAGGAAGAACTCCCAAAGGTGCTGTTCTTTTTACCTTCAACTAACTCCAAATCATGAGCCAACCACCCTGTGAACACATCACACACAGCCAGTCACTTTCTGCTCAAGAGACCTGCACGATTTGGCTGAAAAAAAGTATTTTCTAAACAGCAATAAAATCTTCCTTATGAATGGCATTTTATTGAGGTTTCAGAGGGTATTTTTGTGATCTAAGATCACACACATCTCTTTTAGCTGCACTCCCACTAGCCAGAAAAGAAAACAAATCAAAACAGAGCAGTTGTTTTCTTTCATAAGAGTATGCAATCTTTTCATTCCTGCTAGAATAATACCTGATACATACAATAATAATAAAAAATGGAATGTAAAAATCAGCCATTGAAACAAAAACAAAAATTAAATATAACATAGGGGGAATAAAATTCTAAAAGCAAAGCATTAAAAAACTATGCTAGAGTAGCTTATGTTTATTTTACAGCATATATTGAACAAGCTATCAATAAGGAAAAGTCCTCTTCTAAAACCTTTCATAAATGTGGGATAAGGGTTGTATATTATCGTGTTATTTTGAAATAGGTCACGTTAAAGAATCAAAATACATCTTATACTTTAAAGCTGACAGCTATTGAAAACACAGTTTACAATGAAAGATATTAAAACGAACAATTGTTAAGGACAAAAAGAAAGCAAAATGATTGTACCAATTCAGTGGAAGAGGATTTCTGATATCAAAGAAAAATAAGCATGAGAACATTCAGAATCTTGACTGTGTAGGGAAAAAAAAAAAAAAAATAAAAAGTTAATAATAGCTCCAAGGAAGTGATGTGAGAACAGAGATGCTAGCAGGACCATTCTGAAAAAAGTATAAAAAGGTTTGTTTCAGGGCTAAAAGCCTTCTGATTTTTACTGTACTGGGATGCCCAAATAGAGATCACATTCTTTATCTGTTCTCCTTAAAGACAAAATTGTTTTCAAGAAGAATCTTCCAAACAGACTCTCACTAGAGATGTAAATGGATAGGTGTTTATCCTGCTGGCTACAAAGCAGCAGTACCAAATCTGACGCTTCTGACAAGATCAAACTCAGCCATGCTCAGAGACTATACTGGGAAAAGTATGCAAAAATGATGCGGTTGATTGCAAAGCAATGGCATCATGGCCATCAAATCGTATTTTGCTATAAGATCTTCATTAACATCAGAATCTGAGATGGAGAACACATAGCTCTATTTTGGTATCCAGTGGGTGAGACTGATTTCTGGTATGTAATGCAGACTACAATGTCTCAGGACTGCATATTTGGCATATTTCCTTCTGGAACTTAGCAGAGAGATTTATTATTAAGAGGTAACTCCTCATATGAAATACATTCTGTAGCACTGGCTTTGACAGCTCACTTTAGGTTAATATGAAGAGTGCCCACTGACATCATTTGTTACAGATTTTTGATTGCTTAGAAAATGGGGAACAGCAGCATTATTTGTAACAGATACACCACATACAGGGCTCAGTTGCCTATCTAAACAGTGCATATGGCTTAGTTCTTGTTCCTCTGATACAGCTGTAATACTGTCTTCCCAGTCTGTAGCTGTAGGTCTCTGGAGTTCAGAGAGGAGAACTTCACGAGCCAAGTGAATGCCATGAAGTTTGTGGAGAATGTGGCAAATACAGAACCTGTGTTGCAAGCAACACTTGAGAGCATCTCTTCATCAGAGGTTTCTCTTATAGTCTTGGTAATGTGTGTGCACAGTGTTACTGGCTGTGCATTTCAGGACTTCCACCATTTCACAATAAGTGAATCTTCTGCAGAACAAGTATGTCCACGAGCATTTTGAATAAAAGCATTCTTTTGGACTTTATCTGCATGAGCACGGAAAAAAATGTGCTCAAGTGAGTCTACAAGCACAAGACACGCCACGCTCCAGATTCCAAAATATATCATCACTGATATCCTTAGTGATCATGCAATTTAAGTTATCTCTAGTTTAGAGTATCTGCTGAGGAAGATAAATTCTTTATCTAGAAAATTATATTACTCCAGTGAACTATTTTTTATTCCATGACCTTGAGACAAATGAGACAAAATGAAGATTTGAATTGATTGCATCTGGTGACTTTACCAAGACAACTGCCTTGATGCAGACTGTCACTGAGTTACAAGCAGGTATGAATCATTTATGACTCCTTCAATGAATTAATCTTCCAAGTAATCAGGAAACACTTACAATCTTAGGAAAGATCAACAAACAGCCTTTACTGTCAAAAGGAATATTTCTAATAGGAATCTCATGTGTTTTCTATAAATTAAGTGTCTCTGTATATGAAGTTATATGGTGCAGGTTGAGACTACAACCAGTGTTGAAAATCTGACAAGGAATTATTGAGGCTATGGTCAAAATGGGATACAGAAAGACAACAAAAGAGTTCAATACACTTTCTACTTCAAAATAATGTTAAGAATTTCTTTATCTGTTATTCAAGAAGCATCCTCCACTATTCTAAAATGCAGAAGAAAATATGCTCCTTCACCTCTAGAAATTTCAAGAAATCAGCTGCAATTGCTTTAAAGATTTTGGTGTTTTTTTTGTTGTCGTTGTTGATAGCTTTCAGCTTGTGAAGGTAGTTATAAATAAGAACGTATTAGTGGACAGTCCTTTTAACCTAATTAAATTAAAAAGACATGACACTTTAATCGGAAAATCACTGTCTCTTGGCTTAGGGCTAGATTTTCCCTGCTGCTATTTTCAAAATAGCAAGAGATGTATTTCTGTCCAATTGAAATATATATACAGATATAGGGAAGATTATGTCTGTAACTGAAAACTGTTAGCAATTCATAAGCACTCCTGAAACTGTTTCACATCCTTCAAAGGACATAAGACAAACATGCTGATTTGCCATGCCAAGCAGTAGAATTATAAAACATGAACTGGTGTTCTAGGCATTGTGTAAAACACTATTAAGTCCTGAATATGTGAATTAATTTCTGGAATGTAATTACAAATATTATTTTTATATATTTGTTTGTTTTTAATAGTGTCTGCCATCACCCAAAGTTGCCTGGAAATAATTTCAGGGTATCAACCGCATCTCTACCAGTGCTATGAATAACAAAGAAATAACTGGAGAAACACCAACTGCCTTGGTCCTGGACAAGAGAAGGGTGTTCTTTCTTTGAGCTTTTTGCAGTGGAGAAGACATGGATAGTGAAGAATGAAGCAATGCTGTACATTGCATTGCAGAACATAAATCACTGCCTATATCCCATCAGAAGAGTATGACTACGCTAGGGACCCTAGGAGAGAAAGTGCTGCTGCATCTCATTTCCTTGGACAAGACTTTTCTAAGCAGTTCTAAGACTAAGTTCACTGAGGGATCCTCTATGATTTGTTTAATGATATTAACAATCACGTGTCTACTGAAATATGTATTTCAGGTGTTGGCATCCAAACCAAGCACTCCTGACAAAGTGAAACTAAGTTGCAAGGCCTTGCTTCCAAAACAGATCTTCAAATGTAGCATGGGAAATTTAACCAAAACAGACTGCTATCAAAAGCATCACATCATAACTTAGGAGAAAAATTAGAATAAATTAGGAATAGCACATACTTATTCATCCTATTTAACATTAACCAACAGAATAATACTTTAAAACAATCCTCTAAATATTAGGATTTTGTTTACGCTATAAGGTTTTTGCCCAAGTTACAATAATGTTTGAAGCTTTAAGCGTTAAATAATACAAAACAGACTCCTTCAGATACATTTCAGCTGTCATTTGTTCATGTGATCCAAGTATACCCATAAAAATCATGGAAGTAGGCAAAGGAAACAAACAATCAAATACTGAGTGCTTTGACCCATCCCTTTGAGCACTTGCATATTCCATATTAAATGTGAAATCTGTGCTGAAAGCAAGAGATATGAGAAAGGGAAGAAGGCATATCTTAAACTAAGAAGTAAAAAACAACAGTTACTTGCATCTTTTATGATCTAAAAAGATCTATGCAAACTGCTGGAGAACAGACAGCAAGCAATGCTAAAAGGAAAAACAAAAACCATCTTATCCTAATTAATGACAGTATCATCCTTTAAAATATGTTATGTGAAATAATGAAGAAATATTTGCTTTTATATTCTTTATATATATTGCTAGAAAGAGTTAGTACTGAAAATATTTCTTAGCTGTTTATTCAGATCTCTATATGACATTGCCACTATGTTCTGCCAGTAATATCAATGTAAAGTTACAGAACACACACTGAAAAGTAAAGTGAGAGTCTATATCTATGTAGCATTTGGTCACAAGAAAAAGCTATTAACGACTTTACTGCTGGTATTTATTTGGTATGGTTAGCTGAGGAATTCAAGTACATCCAGCATAACCAAGAATCCCACCAGCTGAGAATTCAGATTAAACAGGCATACTTTTTCTTTTTTAAACGCTGCAGACTAAAGGAACTAAGGCTTTTTGTTTGCTTTGTTTTTTGGAATATTTTGAAATTTGTGTCTGTTGGCTCTTGTCATTATACTGAACAACATGGAAAGAGTCTGGCTGTCTCCTCTGTACCTTTCCATTAGATAGCCAAAAGATCACAGCATGATGTCCCACAAGGCTTGAATATAGCCAGTTCTCTCTGCCTCATCTCATATGTCACATCCTCCAGCACCTAGTCAGCTGTGGCTGGCCTGCCAGCTGGACTCACTCTACTATCCCAATATCTTTCTTCCACTCAGAAGCCCCAAAAGTCTTTCAGGTGCAGCCTCACAAGTACAAGGTAGAAGGAAACAATCACTTCTTTTGACCTGTTGGCTATGCTCACGGTAATACAGCCCAGTATGCATTTGGCCTTCCTCATACCAATGTGATACTGTTGACTTGTTCAACTTGTCCTCAACCACACCACAGCCCCTCCCTAACAAACCAGCCTTCCCACTGGTTGGTCCTCAGCATGTACAGATGCAGGGGTTACGCAACCCCAGATGTAGAACTTTGCACTCACCTTTATTGAACTTCATGAGGTTTCTGCCAGCCCATTTCTCCAGCCTGTCAAGGTCACCCTATAAAGCAGCCCTGCCCTCCAGCATATATTCCCTGTAACCACTCCCCGCCATTTGCTATCATCCTTGAAATTTTTGAGGAGACAGAGTCTCATCATCCACATCATTAAAAAAACATTAAACAGTGCTGATTCCCCTCTGAGCCAGTAATCTCATCATTGAAGGCAATCAGGTTGGTCAGGCATGATTTACGCTTGTAAAACCATACTGCCAGCTCCCTATCACCTTCTTGTCCTTCAGCTCCTTGAATACGACTTTCAGGAGGATCTGCTCCAAAAATTTCACAATGACTGAAGTGACACTGGCTAACCTGTAATTCCTGTAATTCTCTGAACCCTCCTTCTCATTCTTTCTGAAAATAGGTATGATGTTTGCCAGACATCAGGAACATTCCTTGACAGTCATGAGCTTCTGAAGATGATAGAAAGAGTCCTTGCGATGACATCAGCTGGCTCCCTCAGCAGCCTTGTATGTATCTGATCTGATTCCATCAACAAGCATATTTCTAATTTGCTTAAATAGTCTGTAACTTGGTCTTCCACTTCTGTGAGTAATGCTTTACTCCTGCAGACTCTGCCTCTAGGCTCAGGGACTTGGAAAATCTGAAAGCAGTGATTATCAGTAAAAATTGATGAAAAGTTACTGAACTTCTCATCTTCTTCAGTAACATTTTAAGAAGGTCTCCTGCCCAACTGAATTCTCTGTAACTTTAGTAGTGTTTTCTTGTTGTTATTGTTTTTTCTCTGAGTCCAGGATCTGCTAAACCTTTTGGTAGTCGGTAATGCAAACACTTGTACCAAGACTAATCTAAAACACAGATTCACTGTCTGTCCATATACCTACCTACCTTTCAGAGTTAGGGCAGAAATAAAAGTCTAGCCATTTTCAAGGATAATTTTTTTTGCACAGAAGTAAGCTATTAAAGAAGAAAAATAACATTCAGATTTTATTCCTTTGACTAAATGTGATGTGACACATATGGGTTAGTCAAAATGTTTAATGTTGCATGAAGTTTGAATGATAATTTCAGCTAGTCTTCTGTTGATGACATGCTAGACAATCGATTAACTTTACAGTTAACATAAATACGTTTTAAAATGTATTCTAAGTTACGTCATATTTTGATTTTTTAAATAGTATGGTAGGAAGCTATCTTTTCTGTTATGTATATTAAGAAAAAAAAAAAAAAAAAAAAAAGAAAACTGTGAGGGGCTGCTCTAACTGCATTTGACTCAGAGCTCCTCAGAATTCACAGCCTAGTGTTGCCATACAAACATCCCGCCAGTGCCATATGCAGCCACATGTCTTCCTGTACTTCCTCGGTTCTAATTCCCACAGGAAAGCTGCATGCTTTGGGAATACATGTACTGAAAACAGTAATAACACAAAAGAAAAACAACTCATTGGCTAATTAATTAAACTGATTTCAGCAGGTAATAGGAAAGAAATCAAATCATACAAGACTGCAGGAAAGGAAGAATTCTGAGATGATGTACAGCTGTGAATAATTGTGCTTTGTTAAGATGCAATGAAATGAGGCAAGAAAAAAGGCCCTTTGTCAGAAAAAGCTAGATTCCTCTTCAAATGGATGATGAAAGTTCTGATAACCGTTATTCCTAAAGCAAATAACAAAGACTATGACAGTAACACGTTTTAATAAAAAACAGTTCCATTTTGTGCTCTACTCATTACTATCCAACCTTAACAGCCACCAAGTCTGACTCCTTCATTTTTTCATTTCCCACTATCATCTCGTAGATGCTGCAGTACTCAAAAGGAATGGAGAACTTGTACAAGTAAAGAGTAATTTTCTACGTAAAGAATTCCATAAAGCCATTGCTGATTTAAGTAGAATTAAAGGAAAAATATGTTAAATTGAAAGCAACTATTAGAGGCCATTACATTTTAGAGACAAGCAAGGAAATTTAATTGAAAACTCCTTTGAAAACAAAACTCTGCTGACCTAAAACTAACCACTGCTGATTCTACATGCTTGACGTTTTTATCACTTCCTGCTGTGGTAAATGACCAGCATCATGGCAGAATAAAGACCAGTCTCCTGAAGGTAAGAAATTAAATAGCCAACCAAACTTCCAGTGAAATTGGTCCAGATTGCCCTGGCACTTTCTCTGAACACAGAAACGCAGCTTCCTAGAGATACAGTATTTGACACAGTTTATAAAGGTTATTTCCATAAGAATGAAAAACCTTTAGTACCATAGACTATTCATCTGTATGCCTGTAATTAACTACTCAGCACTTATGTATTATTTTTACTATTATTGAATGGTATCCTGAATTTTCTGAATTTGCTTAACTTTCTATGAAGTATTATCTATCATTTTCTTATAGAAGGATGCTATGCTTTAAATGCTACGCTATGCTTTGGCGGTTAGATATGTAGCAGAAATGTAGGACTCTGGAAAAAGGACTGAAACCGTTCCTTTGGATTTAGTACTTTGTTTTTATTTTGTTTTTATAAGGCTATACTATCCTAGAGTTGCTACACTGACGTCTAATTTTAAATGGACACTCATAGCAGGCTTCTATCTGGATCCATGCCACCAGCCTGCACTTATCTAATTGCCAAACCACTTTGCTGTGTGGAAATAAGGTTTACAGTATTTTTATTACTTTCTATTGCATCAAAATCTCTTTGGTATAGCAAAGAATCCAGAAAACTTCTGGATTTCTATATCTTGCTATCTTTTTCTATTTTGTAGTAATAACTTCTCAACTTTTGTGACATGTATCCATAAGGATTTCTTGAAAGTACTATAGCATATGACTTCATGGTGTTTTTCTAATTTTTCCACTACTGGAACTAATGATGACAGAGTATTTTTATTGTTTTTCTTCTCTCTGGAACTCAGCAAAGCTCTCAAACTGAGATGCTTAGCAAGAAATCATTATGGAAAACTAAGTTAGCACCCATGCTTTCTAAGTCTGTTTTATTTACTATGAACCATTACGATATCCACTCTAAGCCCTCAGAATTTTAAACAGTAAGTACATGTCACAATAGCAATGATAATGTAGATTAAATTACTGTTCTTGTTTACCAAGTTTATCAACAGGAGAGCTTAATAGATCAGACAATTCAGAGGTTTTGCACTGGTTACAGAAGCAAAGCTGTTCTTGATGTGAACAGATATAATTTAAAGCATTTCTTCCTGTTTCTAGGAAACAGACATACCTAATGTATTTTTGCACATATTCAGTTCTTTTTCAGGAAGACACATTTGCTTTAATGTCTAAAAAAATGAGTGCTGTTATGCCATTAAGAGAATAATAAAGTTATGGCACCCATAGTAGCTCTCAGTGTAGAATGGAACCTCATGGAATAGAATCATAGAATCTTAAGCTATGTCTTCATATCTTGCAGCTAACTGTAATTAGACAAACAATTAAATTCATAGGAAAGAAAAAGTTCTGCAACGCCTGCAATTTTCCTGTTGTCTTTAGAAGAATGTTTTCATTGTGTTTCTGGCCAGCAGGGATTTTGGTGTTCTAAGAGCAGTCACTCCACATATTCCCTTACAATACACATTTGTTTTAACAAATACAGGAAAACCTCAGCAACTAGCCATCATAGCAATCAATTAAAATTATGTATCAATAATAAAACCACTAAGAAACTATGTGGACTGAATGGAGAACCTCTTCAACATCAGTCAGAAAACTTTCCATTTCTCCAAAGATCCTAACACTTGGCCACCTCAAACTGCAGTCATAACTTCTCTAGACATACTTTACATATTTTATGATATGTTCTGAATCAGAAAAAAAATCACCCAAGCACCTTAAACCACTCTCCTCTTCACCACAAATTCCAATATAGGTGCAGATTTGATAAAAGCCTGTAGCCTATAGTATTGCAGCCGAAATATCTTTGACAGATGGCTTTTATAATATTTAGGACTCCATCAGCCAAACAAAGCACATTGAACTCCATTCACAGGAGCAACCAGCAAACACAAACTACCCAATATAAGTAATACTAATGCAAGAAAAAACATGGTATGTATTTCAGATGAGAATGCTCACAGGGCAGAAAAGCTTCCCAGCAGTTCAGTTCTCAGGGAACTGAAAGAAGAGGGTCATTCAAGGATGGTCCTCCTTTCAACAGTATGCCAGTACAACACACTAAAAACAGAAGGTATTGATGATGGACAACAGCATGATTAACTTCCAATCTTTTTCCAGTTTGTGGGAGGAAGGAAAATATGCAGCCAAGGCCACAAGTGCAACATCTGTGCCAAACCAAGGTCAAAACACTGACACAGTTTAAAGGCATCAGCAGCATCATGCCATCGTGGGATTCCATTTACCACCACATTTTTCACAGTGTTAATCAGGAATAGAAAAGCCGGACTTTGGTCAGTAACTCAGAACTTTAGGCTTTAAAGCAGAGGCTTTCTGGCCAAAGACACTGCCTGAAACAATTGTAGTTATTCTCTCATCAAGAGTCATGGATGCTTTCAACTAAACAAACTTTATCAGCAAAGGCAATCCAAAATGTTTTTTTTTTGAGTGTTTTAAAGGTAACTAGGGGGTTAGTAGATCATGCACGCTGACTTACTGTATTACATAGGTCATAGAAGTTTGTTCCTAGCTACCCCTCTATTGAAATTCTGAATCTACGTTTAATGACTGCTTTAAAACGAAGTAAAAATTTCAGTCATGGCTACAAGACTTCAAAATGTTGTCTCTTGATGTTTTTTTTGGTGTGTTTGTTTTTTTTTAGTTGCTTATAAATTTGTTGAAGGCACAAAGTGATCTTGCTAATTTATGTATCACCTTTCATTTCATTCTGATAGCACAATGCACTGAATATGCAACAATTATAGTATTGATAGTTTCTAAAATTTCAGTTTCTATTCTGAAACTGCATCAAAACTAGTTCTACAACAACACTACAAGATTTCAGACACAGATGCAACGGTAAAAATTCAACAGTTAAGGAAGCACACTGAATAGTATTTTAAAGCAACTAGTTTTGCAGTCAACAGCATGTATCATGGCTGAGAATACAGCTGAAGTTCAAGCTTTTTTTTTTCTTGACATGACAGATAAAACCATAGATATTTAAATTGTTTTATGATCCTCTCCCCCTTCTTCCCTGTCTACTACAATATTGATTTACAGTGGCTTTAATATTTTTTTTCCTTCAAGTACAGATTTCTTCTGAATATCTACCCTATCCAACGCATCCTCCTACACAGACTTGATCAAATCTCTGATCTTTTATTGTGTGGATCACGCAAATTAATGTGCAATCTTCTGTGAGATCTCAATTTTAGCTTAATAGACAATAGTGTTAAAAACACCCTTATTAAAAATGAATACTGACCTTGACGTGAGACTGAAGGAAGCAGCAAATCCAGGAAGGAGATGCGAAAGAAAAAGAGTTAGAGTTTGTGAAAACAGTGTCCGGAGATAAGGCAGTTCAAGAATTCAGGAATAAACAAGCAGATCTAAATCAGGTAATGACACAAAGACACACAATCCTTCACAAACACAAAGAGCTGCATGTTTTATAGACATCTAATAAAGAAAGAAAAAAAGAAAAAAGAAGAAAAGGACACTTAGATTACACCATTTCACTCAGAGGCAACTTTCTGTAGACAAAATAGTCTGTAAGTCTATAATACACATATCAATTCTTGGAAAAAGGGAAAAAAACAACTGTAGTAAACTTTGGATTTATATCACATCACTAGCAAGTATCCTTCTTCCAGAATTCTTGCTAACTTTTCAAAAACATCAAAGTTGACTGTCTGACTGTCTGAGATGAGCCCTAAGATGTTCCTTAATGCCATCTTCTTCCAGGGGCTTATTTTGTCTCCATAATCATGAAACATATATATATATATATTTTTTTCCTGCTGATGACCCAGACTTGTCAAAAGGGAACAGAAGGCAAAAAATACATAAAGTCTTCAAGTCCTGAAGACCTGTCAAAGCTAAAAGTTCATCTTTCTCAATGTTGACATTGAAGTCACCATTCCAAAAGCAAAAAGGAAGCATCTGCCTCTTCCTACAGCATTCTGTCTCAACTCTCCCATATACGGTGCAATCTAAAAACAATAATGACCAAACAGGCATATCTTTGACAGTTCTCTCCAACATTGTTCAATAGCAGGATTGGACAAAACAAAATGCTGGAGTTCTCTGTAAAACATGAGACCCCATAGGTTCATTATTGCTTCTTTTCATATATCTTCAATATCTTTTCATAGGCATCTGCTGTCAATTTCACTGATAACAGCAATGTAAGTCAACAAAGAGCCATACATACGGATTATTTTATTCTGATTTTAAATTTTATTCTTTTTCAATCACCAGAAGAGAAAAAAAGTAAATGTCCTGCTGCCCAAAACATCAATTTGACTTTTACAGCACATGTTGTGCTTTGCCGATGAACAGATTTCTCTTTATAAAGGCCTAAAGGTAGGCTGTTGTCTGGAGAAAAGATTTCTATAGAATAGCCTAGTTGCTATATGCCTTATTGCTCTGTCTACAAGGAACTATGTAAGTGGAATTTAAAGTCCTTACCTCTGGCATAAATTTTACAACCAGCTATGTTGCATATTGAATTTGTACAAGCAGCAGTTTCAAAGTGAGTTTCAAAGTCTTGTTGGTCTATAACAGATAAACTAGTGTAAAGATATATTTCTTAGGCTTTTAAATTCATATTCTTCAAATGAATTCTTCCAGGATTGCTGTTTTAAAGGCTCTGTTATTTAGAGATTTCAGGAAAGATGAGACTTAGAAAATGCCAAATACCACATACTCAGTGTTTGATCTTGAAGTAAGTCATAATGTTCCAAGAGCCTCAGTTAATTTATATAGCAAATGGTGCAACTGTAATTCTGACTGAAATCCAAGATTATACTCTCTAAGCTGAACTATAGAACTATGTCTGGTAAATTAAATTTATCAAAAGGGAACAGAAAAGTGAAAACAATGGCTTGGCTAGATGTGGGGCTAAATAAGAAAGAAAAAAGTTTGTCTCTTTTTATAGCTGTTATTGAATCCAGATTAGGAAAGTTTAAGAATTCTCATTTGTGTTACAGGGATGCTTTGTAGTTACTGTTTCCATTACGACGATATTATGATATTGTTTCTTCAAAATAACAGCGGAAAAAAATATAGGATAAAATTCAGGATTGTTCTGCAGTATTTGAATGAATCACAATGTTCTTTCAACTGGCATTAAAAGGTAGCGTCTTTTGTTGGCATAAGATGAAGGCAAAACAGTATCTGAAAAGCTGTGCTGAGGTCACTTGCAATTTTCTCTACAGTACAGAAATACTATTTAGCCAGCTGCGCAGGATTTGAATGGAGAATAATTATTGCTACATCTTCATTTTGCTATAGAATAAATTATTTCTTAGTAAGAAAAATGCATTTTGTGTAATCACTAGTCCCTTTTTCATGCTTTTACAAGGGTTCAAAATATTAAAAAAAATATATATGAAATAGGATTTCAGGATAATCACAATATTTATCCAAACAGAAATGAGGAATGTGTCAGTTGCCTTTGGAAGCACATTACAATGAGAAATAAATCTGGAACTGTGCTGGCACTCAAACTAACAATGAGGCAGACAGCTACAGTCGCCAGCAATGTATTAGTAAAGTGAGGGGCGATCTGCAGCAGACCAGGGGAGCCCCCAGTGAAGGGGCGACATCAGTGAAATTGATCAGCACAGCACAGAAAGCACCTGCCCCACGGAAGCAGCCCAAGCAAGCAGACCCAACGCAGGGTTAAACACACTCATGACACGGCGAAGAAATACTTTTTGGTATGCACTATTTCACTCTGAACAGGAACACACACTTGCAGCATTCCTTACAAGATCCAGCAGCAGCTCGTCAGCCCAGCCCCATTAATTGTGTACCCTGATGCAATCATCACACAGGGAGACAATACATCAAACAGTAGTCTCAGAGAAATCCATTTTATTTTAAGATGCTAACTGATTAATCTTAAAGATATAGCCAATTTAAATATGAACTCTGGGCACAGACCAAAAGCTAGTGAGGTATGAATATTCAGTATTTTAATTAATGTATATATTTGAAAAGCTGTTTATCATGCCAACTACAATTTTTTCCTCATGCTTGTATATAATAAAGAGTGGAATAGGTCTGCCACGTTAATCTCAGATGTACTTAGGGAGACATTTATGTAATGATTTCTAGTCAACCTTTGAATTCTACTTGCTTGACAGTGAGTGATTGTGTACATTTACTACTTCATATTTCCTTCAAAGTAATCTGACAGTGAAGAATACACACTAGATTTTCCTTGTGACACTTTGGAAGTAGGAAGGCCATTTATGCTTTACCACTTCTGAAACCTTTCTTGGTAAAAAAGAATGATGGCCAGTCTTTTCCTTTCTTTTTATCTGATATTTAGAGGGATGGAGAAGAGACAGAAAGAGGTTTTTTTGCACACAAATGAGCATAAATGTGAGCTTGAGTGTCCATGAACAACTAACATTATTTCACTGGCATAGTGACGATTACTGGGTTTTCTTTTTGCCTTCACTGTGCTCCAAGACAATGTGAGGATTTATCACTTTTATCCTTACTGTGTCAGTTGTACAAAAAGGAATATATATATATATATCTACTCTTTACATATTAGCATTGTGAGTATGGGTACCCTCAGATTGCTTAAAGATGTTGACTTAAACAACAAAAGACAGCTTTTAAAGAGGTGTAGCCAAGGCAAGTAACAATGAAACACCAATACGCAAACTAGGTTAATTATTTACATAATTTTCTTTCTCCTCTGATTTTATAAGTATTTTAATTATATCATAGTTCTTACACTCCACTGATCTACCAGTTGTGTTGGGAGATATTTGCTAAATAAAACCCATCACTGGTATAATGCAGGCATCATCAGATGACAACTCCTATATTCATTACAGTTAATAGATCTGGGCAGGAGAGGGAATGCTTGATAACAACCCTGACTTAATGATGAAAACAATCAGAACTTCAACACTACAGTAAAGCTGGCAGGAATAGAAGCCTTCTAAAAACCTCACAATGGATGCTTCTCCCTAGCTAAAAGTATTGCTCTAGCATAAGGTCCTTCTTGGAGGACACAAGATAAGATGCTTAGTCTGGGAAGACCAGGTTAACCAATGCTTTCAGACTATTGCTGAATGTAATGGAGGATACAGCCTGCACACAGCTCTGTAGAGATGAATTACTGTTGAATAGTGTCATTCCTGCCTGCCTGAACATGGAATTTCATGCTTGGACATCGGATTAGGAGGTTCAGTGACGGGGTATCACAGCAAGCTCATTCAGCCACAGCCTGCACCAGCTCTGACTTCCTGACGTGCCAGGGGCTGGACTACTTGGGGTTCTGTGACTGTTTGTGTTTTTTTTTTGTTTTTTTTTTTTAAAGAGCTGTTTCTGCAGTAACACAAAGTTTCAGTTTCCCACAAAACAAAGTAAAAGGGAGAGAATGGGAAATAAAGGACAGCTAAATAAAGAACAAATGAAAAAAGGCTATACTGTTATAAGAAAAAGGTGAGGATGGATTGAGGAGTCACCATAAAATCATTACGAGGGCTTCTTTATCTGATCCTCTCTACAGATGGATTTACAGTTGCTGGCAATCTCTCCCTCATTTTTTCTTAGAAGTAGGTTTCAAAAGTGATTTCAGTGTTGATCTTAAGGCACCTTAACAAAGGTTGACTTTCCGAAGCAGACGTGTGTCTTCTAAAAATCAGAATATTTCAAATGTCTAAACTTAAATACCGATGAGTAAAAGCGTTTGTGTATTCTTGTGTTGTATTCTTGTCTTCTCATCTGTTTACAGCAGCTATGGTGTTATAAAATCTATTATTTTTTCCCCTGTGAAACACCACATGGGACTTCAGGCCTAACGTCCATTTTGTACAATTTAAAAACAAGACTGAAAAGAAGGGATTTCTTCATTTCCAAACCTGGGAATCACGAAAATCTTTACTTTCAATAGATCTGTGTGGTCATTGATGGAGTTGGACTAATTACGGGCCTAATCACTCTTTACAAGACCTTGTTCTCTAGTGCTTGTCAGGTATTAACAAATTCTGCTGAAATTTTCCATGACAGGAAAATGTCATGGAAATAGGCCTCACCCTATTTTTGTGGGGGACAATTACAGCTGTGCCTTTTACACACCAAAAGCAGCATTCTTGTGGAAAAATGTGTTTGTGTGGTTAAAGACTGTGTCACTTCAATTTGATATATCAGCTCTCAAAGGAGGTGAATTAATGTTACATGGCAATCTTCAATTTGGAATGCCTGAAATTTTGAGTGATTAAACTTAGAAGCTTAATATCCACTTAATCCAGTGATTTTTGAATGGAAGCAGATGAAAATCTTTACATTTTGAAGGAGGTGAAGAAAAAGAGAGAAAAAAAAAAACAGTAGTATGCACATGCATGCATCTGAAAATATAATTAACAACAGAGAATTCTGCTTTGTATTCATACCAGGCAACCATGATATAAAAATACTCAATTTGCCTTTATGATTTAAGGTACCCAAATGGATTAAAGTGTTTTAAAGTGATACTTAATTATTTCATTTTTTCCTATGCCCAAATAAGAGTTCACATTATTTCTGGATGACTTTAATGAGCCTTCCCCTATTATAATAAAGAATTACAGATATACCATCTCTCAAGGTTAGATTTAACTGTGATGATTATGAGTTTATAAATACCTTTTTGTTCTTCAATTTGACATCATCCCTTTCGCTTTAAATTCCTTATATGCCCTGATGCAGTTCTTGTTTATAAATTCTCTTTTAAAATTCTTTTAAAATGCACAGAGGCATCCAACTTGAAAACCCTGAACGTTATTGCAAGATATGAGCAGCGGTTTGAAAATATGTATTTCAACTTCTAATTGTTGACTTAAGATAAGCTTAGGGCACAATTTACTACTATAGTTTTCTTTATACTAGTCTAGAAAATGATAATCTGATGAAACATGCAGTTAATTTCTCTCCTCCTCTACCTTCCACAGATGCAAACATACTGCCATTTTATAGAAAGAGTAAGATACTTCCTTCTACTGTCCATGTTTTTCAGCATTCCTTCTGTATCACCCTATATTTTTGAATCTTTTATTATTTCTTGAGAAGAAATATTTAAGATGAGGAGTATCTTTTACCTTCAAAAAAGCTATACATATCAAAAATTTGAAGGTTTCTTCTTGAACAAGGCATCCTTAAATTCTTTCTAGAAAAACTCACAAAAATCTCTCCCTTAAAAGTCATCATCTTCAGCTGTCCTTAATGGGACTGCTGGTACTCCAAAAGTTGGCACTGACTTCTTTTGGTCCCCAGTCAAAGTCAAGTTTCCTTCAGAAAAAAAGTGGTAGTGCCCTATGTGCTTACAAGGACTACCTATCCAACACAGTGAGCATACCAAATTAAAATCAGATTGAAGTCTGTAACTGGTGTCAGGGCTTCCATATATACGCACTGTCTGCTTACTTCTGAAACAACATTTACATATGTATTTACTGGTGCCTCTTAAGTACAAACTTTTTTATCCTCTTCTTTATTTCTCTGTACAGGACAGTAACCACAATAAAACTTAAGAATGAGGCAATACTGACCTCTATCAATGGCACATTTTAGAGCACTTGTGTTTTAGATGGTTAGCAGAACTGATAGCAGAGATTAGAACCAAAGGTAAAACACAGCAGAAAATTAGACTGAAAAGTACCAGCTTCTACAGAGTTTAAATCAAGAATAGCAGCAACCCTGCTTTGGACTGTGGTCATAACCACCATGGCAGGACTTGAACGCAGAGACTGTTAGAGCTTGTATTTGACATAACTAGTTCCTGTTTAATCTAAGAAAACAAGCGTAATTGCAGCAGCCCCAAACAGCAGCAGCAGCAGCAGCAGCCAGCAGTGACATTCCACCCCGTACGGAACAGTAGCCTTACAGAGCACTCACTTTCCCAGGAAGTCCCACACAAACCCCCCTACGTGTTGCGGTGCAGGGACCGACACCTGGTAGGGAGGGTGCAATTTGCGGGAGGCGTGCTTTCTGAGAAAAGGCATAGTCAAAAAACCCCCACACGTACAAAACAAAACAACTCATGGAACCAGGACGTGACAATATAAATGGAAAGAAAAAGTGAGGAAGGAAACAAGACACAAAATGAAAAGTTACAGAGAGACAGGAGATTATGGAATGGCAATACAAAAAGCAAACAGTTCATTAGAAAAAAAGTGAATAACCAGACAGCTACAAAACCTCTACACTACCACAACTGGGACAAAACCAAAACTTTTAGGGCTGTTTACCCACAGAAGAAATGGAAATTTATGGCCCACCTCCCCATAAAAAAAGCAAAATCCTGCCCACAGAGACTATAAATTAGTGAGTTTGTACCCTAAATCTGATGTTGATTCCAATGTGTTTTTCAGAAGTTTGCATAGCATGCACCACATTTAATACATTATTTTTGGAAATCTTCCCTCCCATTCACAGCTGAAAAACAAAGTCCCCCACCCAGTAATTGTAACAGTTACTAAAGAGTGGAAGCATTTCCTTTTTTTTTTTTTTAATCTGAACTAAACGGAGTTTTGCAATCACTGAAAAGGTGACAGTCTTCTGCTTTCCATTTCATCTTCCTCTCCCCCTACCTTTTCTCCTTCTGTTTCACTGTACATACCTCTCTAACAGGTGATTCATTTCTTCTCTTCTATGGACAAAACCATGTTATTATTTCTCTTCTCCTCCTAGTCCAGTTGTCACATATAACTAGCATAAGGAAAAACTCCAGGGAGAGACTGTCTCTTTCGAAAAATCCCATTTTCATTTGCACAGTTACTCTCTGAATGCGACTTACTTCTTCTCATGTTGCCCTACATAGTGTAACAGTTCCTAACAGACACAGCTATATTCAATCTTGTTTGCTGACAAATGCTTCTGCAAGCATCAAAGTTCTTATTTACACAGAAGAGTTTGAACAGCTGTAGAGGCATTAGAAGTCATGATTTCTAGCTTACTCTGCATGGACTGGTTTAGGAAGGACTCTTACAAGGCAACATTATCAATTCTTTTCAAGAAACCAAGACTGTAGCTCTAGAACTTCCAGAATGTGCCTGGATATATCTGTTTAGCATGAAAGAATCATTTATAAACAAACATGGTAAACACCTATATTATATATATATATATATAACAACTATATATTTAATAGGCATGTTAAAATCTCTGCTTTATGTAAAAACAAGTTGAAAGCAAGCTTTCAGAGAATAGAGATGGGGGGCAATTGAAAAGAACTAAGGCAAAATAGAAAGTTCAGCAATTATTCAGAAGATGAGAATGGATTAATCACTACAAAGTATCTGAAATCTTGATATTGTTTTCCCTGTATTGTGACTATATTGCAGTTCCACCTGAAAAATCATTGTTATTTTGCTAATTCGCCACACTAACAATATGTACCTTGGGTCTCCAGATCTTGAGGACCCTTTCCATTCCCACTTACAGTGGTTAAAGAACATGAATATTCTCAGATATTTTTTTTTCCTTGATTTACATGGCTGCAGTAAATCACATGATATCAAAAGCAGTCTCCTCTTTGACACAGCTGAAATACATGTTAAAATTACTAGAAGCAAAAGAAAAATATTCTATCTCAGTACTGGCAGAAAAGAAAACAAGCGAAAAAGAGAAGAGGGCACTCTTTTTTTTTTTTTTAATAATAGGAGAGATCAGTTGGTAAGAAGGAATGGATAGCACTGAATAGCCAAAGTATTCCACAAAGTTGTTATGGAATGATGTCCAGTCATTTTGGGGTTTTATACTTTCATTCACATAGCATAAGTTTGGTTTGTGACTGGTAAGCAGCAAGAAACAACCACTGAACTACCACAGAAAACTCAATAACTGCTTTGCTGATCTCTGGAATTTCATCTTTTCAAAGAAAAAGGGCCTTTATAACTCTTTAATAACTGGGTGCCAGGGTTTTTATCTCTAAAAGAGAAAAAGGTCCGGCTTTGTTTCTCTTTTTTGTTATCATTTTGTAGACTATAAGCTATTTTTATTATAGGCCATTTATATGTATTCATTCAGTTTTTGACACTGAAAGTCCCAATCTGGACTGGAATTTCAGAATGCTAATGTAATTTTAAAAAAATAAACAGTCAGACGTGTTAAAAACATGCATAATAAAATGCTCTTCCTGCCATTCCATTCTCCTCTAGCAATCAGGGTTTAAGGTATGATTAATATTTCCAACTCGCATTTCCTAGTCAGCAATTCCTTCTGCACACAGAAAGAATTAAAGCACTAAGAACAGATTTCTTCCCCATACCTTGGTTCTTTTTGATGTTTGTTGCTCCTGACCCCCTCGTCAACTTGTAATAATGACATTGGGAATTCAATGCCTGAGATAGACACCTGTAAGGGACTGAAAAATCCTGCAGGAAAACATGACTTGGAACTACTATTTAGCTTTCTTCAAGGCTATACTTAATGCACCTTCTCTACCAATCTATTGCCCAAATGCTCTGCTGAATACATGACGTATGGAATGGGCTGAAAGTTAAATTATTCAGAAAAAAGGGAAGATGGTTAGGAAGTTCATTATGTTCACTTTTGAGTGTTTGAACTTATACCATAGGTGTAAGAAGTAACAAAACAGGATGATCTTTACAACCACAAAGGCAGAAGAAACCTAGCTGACAAGTTGAACTGCTTTATTACTTTCAAGAAAATAAGAAAGCATCCTACAGTGAAAGATACAGCTGAGTAAAGCTATTCAGTCCAGTAGTTTCACCGCAGTACAAGCAAATTATGTGAAGTTAGTGGACTCAGAGGATCTTCTCCGCAGGATTTATCACTGAGATTTTCTTGCACAAGATGAAGGAAGAAAAATGAAGGCACACAGCAGATGCTGCAGAAGTTAAGAGATATCTGGACCTTCCTGTTAATGCTTTCTCTGAACACAGTGAAAACAATCTCAGATCCCTAGGGGGGACTTTCTATTAGCAGAGCTTCTTAGAACAGAATTTTTCAAATCATTCAGAGGAGCCCATTATTTGACTATCATCAACTCAATGGAAATCACTATCGCCCTCATGAAGTACTTGAAATATCTTCTCCTTAATTTCTCTCACCTCTCGGACACTAAATGCAGAGCAGTTAAACAGCAATAGGATAAAAATTAAAAAGACTATTCTGGCACAAGGCAAATGCAAAGGGGAATAATCAAATTTCCATTTTGCTCTTCTAAGTAAGTGATTCTTTACCATGAATGGTAGAGTAAAAAAAAAAAAAAAAGAAAAAAGAAAGAAAAGAATGGGTATTTCTGCTTAGAAACTCTCTCTCAAACCATTAGAAGGTAAGAAAATAACAGAGAAGAGAATCTCTTTCAGGTCATTCCCAAGATCTATTGGATTGTGATGCAAATGTCACGGAATCATAATACACTACCATTTTTGTTTGGGACATTCAAGACTAGAAAAAATATCTCAATATGCTGCCTCCAGCACAAAGAAAGTATCTCGATATGCTGCCTCCAACACAAAGATGGAAAATGTTTTATTACATTTGGTTTGGACAAAAACAGATCTATTCATTCAGCTTTACTGTTTCTCTACCATAACAAAGAGTTTCAATGCCATTTGTCAGAAGAAGGTAACCATCATGAGTTCTTAAAAGTCATTTTTCCTGCTTTATTTTTTGGGGAGGGAGAACCATACCCGAGGAATTTATTAAACAACATTAATTAATTGTTTTCCAAATACACTACAGCGTTGCCAACTTTTCCTACCATCTCCACACCCTGACAGCTCTATCTGCCCCTCTAATTCTACCTGTATCAGCTCTGCTTTAAGAAACTAGTTTAAGAAAGCACCCAGTAAGATACTTTTTCACTAGTAAAATTAAGTACTGAAGCAGAAAAATAATAAAGAGACTTTCCCAAAATAGACACTCCAAGGTTTCTAAGACAAGAAAAATGGATTATGTTATCTCTAAATTTAGGCAGCTCTTTTGTTACTGTAGTAACTTTATACCATTCTCACCTCTCCAGTTCTGCAATCTTCTTATCCTTATCATTCTTCTCATTTTCCATCTCTTTCAAGATTTCCAGAAGACGATCCACTTCAGCTTGAGCCTTGCCAGATTCTTCCCGATACCGTGTTACCTCCCGTTCCAGCTGCTGCATACGATCACTCAGCTCTGGACTGGCCCTCGCCTCAAGAGTTGCCTCATGAGCCTGTGAGAAAAAGGGTCAGGAAAAACACTTTACTCATACACATATTTTACAGATACTATAATGACTGCAAAACTATATCTACTTCAAAATGAGAAGTTTAATTATTAAAGAGAAATGAGCATAGTGTGCATATACCACTTAAAGTATGGGAAAGTACTTTCCAGGAAGAGGAAAGTTCAGAAATGTTTAAATATATGGATATATATAGTTTAAAATTTTTAAGTGATTTTTAACTGAAACAGAACTGACAAAAAAAGTAAAAATATGAAAAACATTACATCTCTTTGAAAGGAAGGAAAAAGAAAATTCCTAAAATACACTTCTAAAGCAGTGATATAACCATAGAATTAGATATCTGAGATATTTTTAAATTGGATAATCCGGAAAACCAAATCACAACTTAATAGCTTCCAGTTACTAAATCTGTATGTGAAATTTCAGATAGATTTGCACAGACAGTGCTCTTGAACTGATGTCTTTGTTAGTTATCTCAGAAATATAGATTAATATGAATATGGCTACATAATGAAATTATCTTTGACTAGTTGTTTAGGAATCATGTTTTAAAATCAGGCTATGAGTACAAGAAGCATGAGAAGACTGAGGATAAAATGGCTCCAACTAAGACCCTTTTAATTAACGAATTTAATTATTTTAAGTGGCCTGATTTGTTGTAAAAATGACTAGTTTATTAGTAAAATGAATTCAATGGTTCACACATACAGCAAAGACAAAGAAAAGGCAGCATTTATGCTTGAGTTTAAACCAGCAGACTGAGGACTATCTTTTCAGGGTCCTAAGGGTAGTTGTCAGCTTGCATCAGGAGAGCTGGGCAAACCATACCTTCGTAAGACATTCTCTCCCTCCCCTTATGCCTGTGGATCTTGAGCTGCTATTTGATATTGATCAAAGCTACTTCAGAACTGCTCAAATTTGCTTCAGTGAATAGCAGGTTTGGCGGAGCTATTCCGCCAACCAAGACTGCCTGTAAACTCAAGGTCTTTCTTTTCCCTGGAACAAACCTACAACAGAACATAAAACTATTGACCTTTCCCCCTGTTGTGCAGCTTGCAAATTTATTTTACAAGCTGCAAATGTTCTGCTCCAAAGCACAGTAAACAGGATAGGACTCTGTTACTTTTAAAGGCAACTGGACCTCTGGGTTTAAGCTGCTGCTTCCATAGAACCCACCAACAGCAAAGACACACTTGGAGAAAGCAGTTTAGTTATTCAGCAAAATGAGACTGAAGGAAAATACCTATTCACTGACCTTAGCATTTTAACCTTGGAATCTCCTGTTTTTAATTAAATCTGTTAAAGCCTACGCCCTATTCTAGTGAAATTCCGCTGAATCTCAGAGCAGAGTGTTCCTGGACAGAAGCATGCCTCAATGCTGTTCTTTACTGGGACTGAGATGGATCTGGGTTGCCCAAATACTGGAACACAGAATCACGGAATCATTTAGGTTGGAAGAGACCTCCAAGATCACGGAGTCCAACCTCTGACCTAACACTAACAAGTCCTCCACTAAACCGCATCACTAAGCTCTACATCTAAACGTCTTTTAAAGACCTTCAGGGATGGTGACACAACCACTTCCCTGGGCAGCCCATTCCAATGCCTAACAACCATTTTGGTAAAGTTTTTCCTAATATCCAACCTAAACCTCCTCTGATGCAACTTTTAGCCCATTCCCCCTCATCCTATCACCAGGCACGTGGGAGAATAGACCCACATTGCTACAGCCTTCTGTAAGGTACCTATAGAGAGCGATAAGGTCACCCCTGAGCCTCCTCTTCTCCAGACTAAGCAATCCCAGCTCCCTCAGCCACTCCTCGTAAGCCTTGTTCTCCATACCCCTCATCAGCTTCGTTGCCCTTCTTTGGAAAGGGCACACTCCAGCACCTGAATGTCCTTCCTGTAGTGAGGGGCCCAAAACTGAACACAGTACTTGAGATGTGGCCTCACCAGAGCCAAAGAGTGCCAGAGCACTTCACGTTTCAGAGCCTTGGCCATGCAGCAGCCTGCCTGAGGGCCTATGCTAAACAGTTTTGGATTTATTTGAAGCAGGAGCTCCAGAAAACTGGATAAACTGCACAGTATTTTATCCTATAACAAAATTTCTGACAACTACCAGCTCTCTGGGGCTGGGCTCTCTGCAGGACTGCCCAACAATCACAGATACTGGAAGAGGAGGCCTTCTGGAGGCCGTGTGTTTAGGCTCCCCACTTCTGAGAGGCTTCCATGTCAAACCTCCCCACTCCTCTGTCACGGAGCCGTAAGTCTGAAAATCCTGCTCCTGAGCTGCTGAGCCAGCTCCAGCTCCAAGTGTGTCCCTGGTGAGCCTGAGAACTTTGTGAAACCTCTTGGAGTTAGGGTTGCCTACATTTCCACATTCCTTACCGCCAAATAAGCAGTTTGAATTAGCGTGCACTTTCCAAGGGTTTATGAAGCAAGTGGAAGTCTAAATAACGTGTTGCCAACACGATGTTGAGGCTGGGAAGACCTCGCAGCAATGAGACAGACAAGTGCATCAGTTCCCTGAACAGCTGCAGGCATCAGAGAATGTACTTTGTTTTTGAAAGAGTATCATTGAGTGTTCCTGAAATGCTTTATCAGAAGAAAATGCAAGAAATCTGAAATGTTTGATCTCATTTCCTTTTCAATTATACCTACATTTCAAACAAAAACTCCATCATTCTCTCCCACTTGCTGGTTTGCAGGAACTGGGAATACTGTTTTTGAGGCATGTCTATAAATCTATTGGAGGCATCTATTTTTTCCTAAGAGACACTGTGTATAGAGTTAAGTCCGTTTTTTCACCAGAGGCACAGCCTGAATTCTTCTATACTGGATTTGGGTATGTTCCCAACATCTCAAATTGTTTGTTTTAACAAATACTCCTCCAGGTTCTTTAAAGTCATCCAAAATACATACCCAGACAGTCAAGAACGGTGTTTTTTTTTTTTTTTTTTTTTTTTTTTTAATAAAAAAGAAAAGCTAGGCTGTTAGCATGGATTACAGAGTTCTCTAATTCCAAAGAAGTTTAAAGACCTAATGCAATTTTACAGTCAAGACAGTTCTGATTTATATTACTCCATGCTAATAAAAGCATCTCCACAACAACCCAAGAGACACTACCAAGAAGAGGAAATCAATTTTATTTTTCAGAAAATTAGCCAACAACTCAGTGTGTCTGGTTCTTATAGAACGAAAGAGCTATTTACACAACATAAATTATTAGTTAAGACACGTAACACATGTTATTTGTATATAATGCACATAAGTATGGATACTTTCACCTAACACAAAGAGAATGTTATGTGATATGGTGTAAACTGGAGACCACTTCCTGAGCTGTGAATTACTGAGTGACTTTGGTCCATTTTGTGGCTTATGTACAAAATACGTGTTACATGACCATATCTACAATCCTACTGGATTCATTTATTGTATAGGAGAGAAAACCAATGCATTTAGA
This sequence comes from Oxyura jamaicensis, assembly GCF_011077185.1. Classification (NCBI taxonomy): domain Eukaryota; kingdom Metazoa; phylum Chordata; class Aves; order Anseriformes; family Anatidae; genus Oxyura; species Oxyura jamaicensis. Next base: position 63,293,157 of record NC_048893.1, on the reverse strand, counting down.
GGTTTCCCACAAACTCGCATCAAGATCTGAAACAGATGAAATTGGCTGCCTTCCCAGTGTAACATTGTGTGAAATAATTCAGCAGTATATTAAAAAAAAAAAAAAAAAAAAAAAAAAGTTGAACAGAAATAATGAATTCCTATATTCATAGTGGAAAAAAAAATCTAAAATCATACACAAAAAAACTTCCCTTGCCTACCAAAGGTACAAAAATTCCAAATACCATTTTCAAAACAGAATAGATATGTAAAGTGCCAAATGAACTAAGACAGTTTCTGCTGTATTAAAGACCATAAAAAGTACATATTGATAGGTCTGCTTTCAGGTCTGACTGAGGCTTGCTTGTAAATCTGCAGCCTCTTAATATAGTTACAAGCAAGTATGAAAATGTATAAATATACGATTAAAAAATAAATTGAAAAAACAACTTGCTTAGGGTGAAGGAAACACTGTACTTTCATCTGAAAAATAAGGTATATAAGTGAAGGTGTGGCTACACAGGCCATTAAGTTTACCTGATTACAAGCTATTTTAAGCCCCTGTTCTATTACTGCTGGCCCTGTCATTAATTCTTCATATCTGATTCAGCATGGAGTCAAACAGGTGATTTCAACCTACTTTCAAGAGTGTTTTAAGCTTGCATGTTTTATTCTACATTAATCTGCATGAGAAACACACTCTCGAATTTTAGCCAAAAAGCAGCACCTTCTTAAACTATGTTTTGATTAACAAAGCTCATCTGAGCAGTTTTCATCCCTTTCAGTGTAAATTTAATTCCAAATTCAAAGTGGTTCGGGACTGAAAATAGTTGATCTTAACACTCTGGATTTGCTCTCAAATTTCTTAAGAGTGACTATAAACTAAGAGGTGGTTTAACAGCTTTCTGCTTTTCTGCTCCTAGCCATTATTTCCCATCTGGAATTTGGTAAGTGATGGGGTGAGCACTTCAGGTACCTACAGAATAAAAGAAAGAGTGATTGTTCCTCAAATAAATGTATTATAGCTTCTATTGCTTCCACAGATAATCATTGGATAAAGCCAACTTCTGCATCTAGAGCAAAGATGAACAATGTTTCACAGAAATAACCACTATTTGCAGATGGAGAGGAGACGGCGGCAAAACACATCGAAAATAATTTTGTAAGCTAGTATTTCTCATGCCAAAAAACTCTTTACTAAGAGGAAAGGTGATCTTACACAGCTTAAAGTATGTCAGAGGCAAGGAAGAAAACAATAGCACAGATCTAATTCAAAAGTTTTAAAATATAAGTAAAAATTCCAAACATTATGACTAAGATTCCAAATCAATATTCCTAAAAGGTTAGCTAAATCAAACAGCAAATAATTCACAGCACTTTCTACTTTTACCTATGAATAGAGACAGTAAATTCAGTTTAACATTTCACATACAAATGTTGCCAAGAACTTTTGGCCACAAGGTAGAAGTTCCCAAGAATATGAAATCCCTTTTTAATTCACCCTCATACCTCCAAGTGTGCCTCACATCTCCTGAAAAGAGTAAATGCATACACAAATATGAGAAAAAATATCATTACTATTTATTGCAAAAGACAAGCACATATAACGATTTTTCTCCTATTGTGACGGCAACAATTTAAATGATGAAACATTTGAACTGACTTCTACCATGCCTTTATTAGTTTCAACAAAATTATATATTTGAAAGCCATCCTTTAGCTTCAATGCTCTAAACCATGTACTGTGATGGTTTTTCAAAAGGGTTGTGCTGGAAGTAAAAGGCTTAGTGAACTCTCTGATATACTTATTACCAGAAAAAAACTTTAATCTGTCACAAGAAGTTGTTTTTTATCTTATTTTTAACAAATTCTTTTAAACCCCCCTCCAGGAGCTTTATGATCTTTATTAATGTGAATGTAAAATTTTGACACCTGAAAAGCAAGTATTTGGTTGGAACAATTTTATAAGGAAGGCTGAAGGTCTAAATGAGAGGAAGATGTCTCAAGAGAACCCATTACTCTAAAAAAGAAAATGACTATGGGAACTTGTATTTTTCTGAAGAGATCAGAAAGATACAAATTCCCATAGTTGATACTAAACATTATCAATTTGCTCTCTTTGGAAATTCCACCAACACAAAAAGTATACAAGGAAAGAAAGGAAATGTCCAAACTCTGCTTGTCTTTGCAAGCATACTTCAGCATCCTTATGCACTCCTCTTCTGAATCAGGCTTTAGTGACACGAACAAAAGCTACTATTTTAAGAAACAAAGCTTCATTCTATCTCTACACTCACAGAAAAGATTAACTCAAATAATCAGTAGATATGCAGTATTTGTGAGGATCTGGGGGGCTGATATTCAGTCTGTGGCTCTATGCCTTATTTACTCTGAAGTACACAAACCACACCCTAAAATAATGTATTTTCCCAGTTTTCTATCATGCAGATCATGTCTGTAGGCCATTTGTTTGCAAACAGTAACTAACTTCACTTCATAACACCAGCATTATTATGAAGTTACCAGGATGTAAGGATGCACTATTATACCTACTGTGCAGGTAAAAGATTAACAAATTGCTAGGTATTTTTATTATTCACTTAATGCTTTCCTATTATTAGAAATACATATATATATTTTCTAAATGGTATTCTCCTTCTCTATATACCTCTGGCTCATTCTCAGAATATTTTTCACACTGTACTGAAGATTGCAAGAGGCTGGTAGACAACATTTTAGTTATGAAATACTGTAACAACCACCTCATAATCAAAAATTAGGAAGGCCACACAATGTTGCAATGGCCATTTCCTAGCTTTTGGATGTCTAGTTTTTCAAAATCAATGTTATATTCACAAGGCTTTTGGAAGGGGAGATCGAGTTGGTAAGTTTAATTTTTTAGGTATGATAAAATCACACATGGGGAAAAACACCCCCCTAACATTATATAACATGATGTTGATAATATCATCTTCCATCAACAAGGCTTGTACTTTAAAAAACACCCCACAGCTTCTGCCATTTCTCTAAAGGGAATGCATCACTTGTACCTTAGCTTCTTTATTGGTTATATCACAGGTGGGAATAAAACACATAGTTTGTTCAAACATTTTATATTTCCTGACTTTAGAGTAATGGAGACATTCAGAAATCTTGCATTTTATTAAAGATTTCACAAAGAATATGCTCTCCTGGGCACAGATTCTCCTGCCTATTTGCATTAAGTACATTCCTTTTGTGCTATAATTCATTTCTCCAACCTTTTGTCAATGTTATTTGGCCAGGTTCAAATTCCTCTTCTCCTACCCAGGCAGATTCCACTAATCTGCCAGGTGTCCCCATCTTTCTCCTTCCACTTTCCTCAGGTTTGGGGACACAATGCCTTCCTCACACCATGTCCTCCCTGAGTCCCAGGTTCAATACAATTTTCCTGGTAATTTTATCTACTCATTCCCTCAACAAAATCCAATCTGTTTTTCTCTTCCCAGGGGCTAAATTCCAGTACTGGCTTCCAATCCTAGCAGATTATTTGTCCTGACCTGTTCTGCACAATGAGATGCTGCTTCTTGCTTCTGCTGTATTTGTATCAAGCAGTTGCTTGGAACCAGCAAGGTATTTGTTGAAGAGTCTACTCTTCATTTACTGCTGCTTGCTCAAATGACCAGACATAGAAGGCATTGTGGCAATGAAGAGAGAAGAGTAAGTTCTTCCTTTCACTCCAGACCAGGGTATAATCAATGCAGATATAATCTCTGGGAAGTTCCATTGCTAAATCTGTATCTCTCCTGAGCACGTGCAAATAGGCAATACAATTAACTGTTAGCCAGTTTAGGTAGATTTAAACAGGGGCCTAATAAATACCTGTTATAAGGACCATATCCTTCCATAAGAAAAAACTACTGGTCTAAAAAAAGAAAGATTAAAAACCAATCTATTATATACTCTGTTATTGAAAACACTGAACTGTTATGGCTGAGAGATTCTTTCAAGAAGACACAATATCAAACAAAGTCTCACATTCAATCAAACAACATCAATTTCAAATGACAGGTTTTACAAAATCATAAACAATTAATTATAGAATCTATTTAATAGGACACATTAAACACATTTAGTAATAGATTGTACCAATAGCCTAAGCTATAGCAGAAGAGAATGGCAAATTCCTTGAAAGTGAAGAAATGTATTAATTTAACAGAAAATTCCTGAGTGCCTGCTTTTCATACCTGAACGCACAATACCTTTGGGAAAAAATACTCTCTGTCATGAAATGCTAAATAATGTAAAAGCCATATACACTAATCTTATATCCTTTAAGGATGTTACTCTAATCTGTGTGCACCGAATACCTTAGAATACTTACTAATGACTTTTTTTAGGTGTAATAAAAATTTCAAAATGCAGCATAATCGTTTTTATGCTCTAATTGACACTTGGTTGTTATTTCTGATAGTTCTAGCAACTACTTTACCCTGTTGCACACGCAAGTCTTTTTCTAAATCTAGTCACATAAAGGCATTCTAGTGTCCCCTTCACTAAAATAATTTTTAATACAGAATGTCACAAAAACTGGGGGAAAAAAAGCCCTGAAAAAGCACTGGGAATTTTCTAACCTTCCAATAATTGTTGTCAGGATAGACAGCTACATTTACCCTGAACACTGTCAAAAGTAACACAGATATCAGCCTTCAGAAAGTTTTATAACACGCTTTCACAAAAGAAACCTTTGATGAAAAACACCTTGGATTACATAATTTGCAGCACCAATATATTATTATACAAGCACTCCCTGAAAGGAGTGCTCTTTGACATCAAACAGAAAGTTGGTAATACAATCCAAAAATAAACTGACATAATACCAGTGAGCTTATTAATGATTATATTTTTTTACGGAATGTTTTACTTGCTCTATCTTAATTATTATTTCTAATGTGCTGTTGTACGTGGTGTTTAAGAATACTTCATGCAATAAGCTTGATTTGCATGGAAATTCTTCTGCTTTCTTGGTCTGAAAATGCAATGGAGATGAAAGAAAAGCTACAGGACATCACTGGCAGCAAAGGGAAACAAAAACATTGGCACAACATTAAGTTGTCCAAGCAAAATGAATTTACTAACGCAGCCAAAAAGTAAAAGCATCTTAGAAGACTTTCTGAGCTGACTAGTCAGATGTACCATTGTATTTGTTTGTATCCCACTGCATTACCCATACCCACAACACTAAGTAATTCACCGATACGTGCTGTGGTAGCCCAAATATGAAAGCACAGGTCCACATGTCCAACACACAAAAACTTAAATGGAGTTGACAATGGCCTTACAGCCATTACTAAACAGCTTTTGTAACAAGAAGAATATGGGAAGGTACAAGTGCAAGTTCTAAATTTGATCATGATTTCTTACTGTAAGAGTTTTGTCCAATCCTCTAATCTTTATTGTAGTCCAGTGTTTGATGACAGATGACAAACAGCATCAGAGCCCATATAAGACTAGCCAAGCCAAATCTTGGGAAAAATACAATTTGGGTCAATACTTCATTAAGTCTGTTTTTCCTGTCTTTTGAAAGATATTACTCTCTTTAACTTGAAGGAAGAACACCACAGCAGGAAAAAATCCTACAAGTGAGCCTGTTGAATCTTGAGGTATTTTCCTGGCAAAGAATCCCTGTTAACATTTCTCTTAGGAAAAGTCCCCAGAATAGCACCAAGGGGAAGTTTGTTAACATATGGTCTGGGACTCTTTCTTTTCTCTACTCTTGATCCCTTTCAAATGAGCAAAATATCTAGAGGGAGAGAAACTATTCACTGGCAACAAAGACAAAAACCTGCTCATCTTTGCTGGAGCAAATTCTCATATTAATAGGTCTCTCCCAGATTAGAAAAGCAAAATGAAGCAAAGCATATTGGCTGGGAAAGATGAGAAAGAAAAGGCTAGGAAAAGAAGACATCCTGAAGACAACACAGCTAGAAGAAAACTTTGTCACTAGAAAAATATTACCAACGCACTTCACAGAAAAAATCATCTTAGAAAGAAAAGCTTGGAGAGAACCCCCTGTATTCGGTTTCCCTCTAATAATAACATCTCAACATAAAAGGAGACTATTTAATGTATGACATCAAACCATGTCAACTCAACAGGGATTTATGGCTAGCTTTCAGCATGCAGAATGTCCCATAGTATCTCCTGGTGGTAGGCTGACAAGTGAGCGCAGAAGCAATGGCAGTAGAATAATAAGAACATTTAGCACAGAGATTTGCATAAACATAATATTATTATTAAAGAAAAAACACCACCCCCAACAGCAACCCCTCCAAACAATATGAAAAACACTGAAGTTCTATTTGCTACAAAATAGTCATTACTAAGAAAAAGAAGAGTAATGGTAAGAACTAGGCAGCTAGAATCAGAAATTGGAGACTGCCTACATGGAAAGAAAAATAATATCAGCAACTTTTCAGCATCCCTACGCTGCACTTGGTTAGTAATATTTCACTTCAGTATAATGTTAAATATCTTTTACAGACAAGGTGGAAGCTTGCACTTCTCATGATTTCTTAAAGGCTCACTTTTTAGAGATTAGCAAGAGTTTTTTCCCAAGGACTGCCCAAATCTTATTTACCTCATGGTTTAACAGTGCTCCAGTTCAATCTCTTTTGAACTTCTGAGGCTAATAAAGTTAACTGAAAGTACTCAAATTGTTCAGTAGAAATAAGAGGCAATGGAAACAACAGTGATATTAGACATATAGACATTCATACTGTAAGGGAAAGAACTTAGAAGGAAAAGCTGCTTGTCATTTGCTGTTAAGAGCTACACAAGTGTCCTTCATTCATGTGTCTTACACCAAAAAAAGGCAGTATGTTATTGCAATCAAACCAAACATAATAAAATTCTTATCAATTTTAATTCAGTTTTAAACTGAATCTCTTGTGTAGCCATTAGTAGTAAGGTTAATTACGACAGTTATTTGCAATGGTTAACAATGCAGATGTGTAAAACTGGGTTATTATAAAAGTTTTAAATTGGAGCTGGATTATCTATCATATAATTGTTTTAAGGATGGCAAGAAACTAATCCACCTTGGAAATGTCAAACTGCCTGATCAACTATTGCACTTAAAGAGAGAAACATTTTAAAAATATTTTTCTACTTTTCCGCAAATAAAAAAAACCATTGGTAAATTAAAAACAGCTGGGAAAAGATTATTAAAGAAATACCTAAACTTACTCATAACTATAAAACATATTCAAGTGGTTGTTAACTATATTTTCTGCTGTAACAAAGAGAAACAATAACTTAATTCTAGAAAGCAAGGAGGATCAGTTGTAGAAGTGGGCTCTTTTATCCAACACGAGGAAAGCAAGAGATAATTAATTACACGAAAGCACACTGGGGTCCTGTAGCTGTAATTCCTTTCTAAGAAGCCAGACTAGAGTGACTTATTATCACCAAAAAATCTTTCCTTTGAATTTTCCCTTGAATCAGAAGGATGCAGTTGTTGAATCAGAAGGATGACAGAATATTTTTTAAAATGAACAAGATATTGATACTTTTGTCTCAGTAGGACTTCAGAGAGCATTTTAGGCACTCTGGAAATAATTGCCTGAATGTCCCAGTGATCAATAATGTCTGAAGCAGAGGAGACATCCAGAGTATTACAGAAGGGCTTTATACTGTATATAGGTAGTAGTACATTATGTATTTTCTTGCTTGTACAACTGAACCTATCCTGATTAACTGAGATTGGGTATCTTTTCTTTGGACATGAGGATGAGAATGTACTTGTGTTTACATTATAACAAATTTATATTATTTTTATCAGAACCAAATAAAGAATACAGTTATTTATACCACAGCTGTCTTGCATAGTTAAGAGTGCTCTTTACATTTGAGCTATTTTCCTATTTTCAGCCTCAGGATAAAGATCACAGGAGAATAATTCATTCTCCTAATTATTTCCTTAAACAAAGAGAATAGATTACAAAAAGATAGGGTCTTATGAACTGGCTCAGTGTCCTTATGCAACATTATTGGATACCAGTTATTAAGCACAATCTACTCTAAAATAGAATGAGCAGAGGTAGGCTTGAAAGTATCATAATGTAGAGCTGTCACTGCAGTGCAAAGTAAGTGTACATTCATCTTCTATGTAGCAGTGGTTCACGAGATTTTGCTCACCTTCACAGGTGCTTGCTTATACTATAGAGATGCTTAGTGCATATAGTGAGAAAGTGATCTCTGGAAAAGCAGTGAAAAGCAGTACATTTAAGAATGCTCAGTATAAAACCACATTCCCTAAATAATGGAATTTCCACAACTGTTTTTTCATTATCTAACTTTACTTGTTATATCTCTCCCAGTTCATACTATATTTTTAAGTAATTGTTACAACATTCTCCACTGCATGTGTGTATCTACAAACTATTACTATTATCCAGATGCAATAAGAACATCTGGCTAATCTTAGCTACAATAATATATTCCTTAACTCGTTATCAGTAACACATTGACAAGGCGTGAAACTGCAATTCAAATGAAAGGGTCCTTCAGGACGTCTGAAGCACTCACCTATTCTATGGTACATTGAAAACAACCTGGAAGACTGATCAAATGTGCACAACAACTATTCTCGCTAATGTACTTTTCTGAACAATAGAACTATTTCTTGGGGGTAATCGAATTAAAAAGAAAGGAAAACATGAGTCTAAATAAGTATATATGGAGTTTCACTCACAGAATTCTTATGTGTATTATCTTTGTGTTACCTTGCACTCACACAAAAGTACTGCTAAACAGCTCTTAATTCTTGCCTCAAAATTTACTCTCATATTCATCTGAAAAATTAGGACAGAGTTCCAGACTAGAGAGAGCACGTGCACACCTCATTTTCCTCGCTAGGTATAAAGAAGTGACTAGGACTCAATAATCTAAAACTTAAATTTCTTTCAAATGTTGTATTTTTTTCTTGTTCTAATTTTATGAATAAAACCATTACCACTAGTTCACTTACTGTGTTTTGTGCTTTTTTATTACCTCCTCTTCTAAGTTAAAATCAAATTAATATTCCTCTAAAAAACGTAGTATAGGGGCTACTCACATCTAAACTAAAGAATGCTTGCAAGATTCTGTTCAAATAAATTAGCTTGCCTGTAATGGTGTACTACTCTGCTAAACTGCATATTCCTGCTTATCAGCTGCAACTGGCAATGAGATTAAAACAAAAGATCAGACACTTCACTGGTGACATTCTTTTCATTTGTTTTTACGCATTCCCATGTGCCAACCATGCACCTGTATTTATCACATCAACACCTATGTGTGCTGGTAATTTATAAGTGAAACGTTTGGCTGTTAAAATGTTAGCTGTTACACCAGTTTAATGGCACAATTGCTACTGGGAACTGTACTGGAGCAAACTATGTGTCTAACTTCTAGTACCTGTTAAAATATACACAGTCAATAGCACTGTTGTTGCATGAAAATGAAGTCCAAAATTAGCACCGGAGTCTGAAAGTTACTTTCTGATAGGGTTAACCTGCAACATGGTTTGCATGGACAGAGTTCCAGGGTACTTGCTGAAAAGCAATTCACAAACACAAAGTTTTCTGTGTAGGCATGGACAATTTGTCTAACACTTGATGTTTATTTTGCATATATAAATATGAAGTAAGATTACCTTCTTCAGTTGAGTTTCCATCTTCAAACATTCTTCCTTTTTCTGTTCCAATGCAATTTCCAGTGTCTTGAGCCTTGAATCTTTCTTCAGTCCCGATGAAGCTAAGGATGAAGCATGTTCCTTCAGATCCAGTAACGATGTCTAAAATAAAAGATGCAAAACAGCTATCAAGTAAATACTTTCTATGTATAACAGCTACTTTATTTTTTGTCTTCATTTTCTTCCTATCCCTTCACATGATGCTCAGGATCCAACTTAGAACAATGAATGTATTTTGTTGAGGTGTTCACTGGATGTTCACAGGGCTGCCTTAAGACAGCTTGATTTAATTCAGGTTCTCAGGATCAGAATAAAACATTGTGTAAATTTGTTCCAAAATCATTGTTAAAGATGGAAGATTTTGCAAAGATTCTGCAAACTAGAACTAGTTCTTCAGTGATAGTCATATGGAAGATAAAAAGCTTTTAAATAAAACCATATTCAAAAGTCATATGTGTTTATCAGATTTGGTCTGTTTGGTCACTGTATCTAAAACTGAGTCTCCTCAAAGCTTTTTTTCCATAGAGCTGCTATGGTATGAAACTGATTTAAGCCACCCATGTCCAGAAGAAATCTCAACTTCTTGCTTTCTGAACCTTTTTTTTTTCCTTTTTTTTTCCTGTTAAATGTTGACTTCCCTGTAGCACTTCGTAGATGCATTTTTTTGGTATCATTTTAATTTGATAGTTTTGAAATAATACTTTAAGTAGACTTGAATGTTATTATTCCAAGAAAGGAACAGAATACTTTGATGTATCTCTGATATAATCAGGCTAACTTTTCTAGCCGGTTGGTTCATTAACAACAACTGACCTAGTTAGCAAAACCAGACTCTTGTGAGTCAAAAGAACTAGTTATATTGTTGGCAAAAAGGCATAAACACTACCTACTATCTGTATGCTTTCTGTGCCCACAGCTTTGATCTACCTCTGTCCTCCCCCTTCTATATTTATCCAGGAATAAGCTTGTTCTCAGTCTTCTATAAGCATTGCTCCAGTAAATGCTATGATTGACCATTGGACATTCACTGGTATAATTAACTGCTGCTAATAATGGGACTGTGTGCTATCAATAAAAAGATTATTCTGAAATGTTTATGATTTGAAAAATTCTCTAACAATGTGTTTTTACTAGATAAACTTGTTGAAGGACCTTCACTGTAAAGGAACAATTTTCTTCATCTAAGATACAACATATACATATAGAACAAACAACTCAAATACAACAGATTCATTTTGCTGGTCAACCTCTTTTTCTGTGAGATCTCCTTGCAAAATGCCAACTTTCTCTTTCAGGTCCTTAATGTCTTTTTTGTAGTTGTCAATCTCTTCCTGTTTTTCCCGTTCATCTCTGTCACGTTGCTCCTTTAGGCGCTCAATGGTCCTTTCCTGACAAAAGAAAGTACTCTGTGAGGAAAATCCCTCTTAGTCATTCAAACTCTGAGGCTTCTTATCACAACACTTTACATAATGTAGAGAACGATGAGCGTAGGATACTGCAGTGTATTTTTATTTTGTATAACAGATCCTCAAGAAGGAGAAAATTTGTCTTGAAAAATCTATGCATTCATTGCTAAAAAATATCAGGCTTTTTGTACCTGAAAGTTCACATTACTGCTACAGTGTAACACAATTTATCTGCTTATGATAACTAAAATTACCCTAGCCTGTAACATGTTATGTATTGCTTCTTTATTTATTTACATCTTATTTTTGAAGCATACAGTTAAGCCTGTGGCCCTTCAGATCGGAAGGGTGTAGTGCCTATGTGACATCAGGATCAGTGTGTGGTAAGAAAGGCAGTAAAACAACTTTTCTGTATACCAGATACTAACAGAGCCTTGGTTATCCTGGAAGCTGAAGAGGTGCAAGTGAATTCCCCAAGCTCAGTCAAAGCTTTACCATAGCTTTACATTTATAGAATCTGTCAGGTGCTGTAACCCTGGTTCTCCAGGGATCAAGAAAAAATATACAGTCATTCTAAGAACCGCCCCACCAAAATGGAATAGACAAGGTTGTTCCCTCAGTCAGCTATCTCCTGAGAACTGGGCAAGCATACAAAAATACAATGAGAATAAAAAAGCTGCAAATGAAGTGAGACTGAAATACAGCTACATCAGGATAACTATACATTTTGATTCAATACTTGGAACTAATTTCATATAGCTAAACTTTATTTTTAAAGTTATTATTAAAATATCTGAGGAACGAACATAAAATGAAATTAGATATTATCCAGACTTTATAAAGAAAGTAAAAAGCAGATGAATGCACAGCTGCAATGTAGCGCATCCCACAAGAGCACCAGATGTACCATGCAAACAGAGGACAGCATGAGCAGGACCCAAGCATACAAGATGATATAAAGAACACGTTTTGCTTTCACAAAAACAAAACAAAACAAAACCAAAAAAAAAAAAGAAAAAAGAAAAGGTAAGTAGCTAATGACAAGAGAAATGGCTTGTGGCTCAGCTCTGTCATCAGGCCTTACTCGTAGTAGTACTACAATCACACTGTGATGCTACACGCAGGACGGCAGCTCAGGCTGCCGCTCAGAATATCCTACAGTGCCCTCTAGTGAGAGATGCACCTCAGCCGAAACATTACTCATGATGCCTCAGCTGTCACCGACAGAAGATTTGGTATTGCAAAAAAGACTTCTTTTATGCAGAGCCCCACAAACCCATAGTAAAACTGACTATAGAGAGGTTATTAGTAGAAGGACCTTTATTCACTAAGGGACTTAGGCGTCAAACTCACTTTTTCTGCAAGTGCTTCTTCCAGCGTGGTCAAGGCAGTATCAGTATTTGTGGTGTCCGCCTGCAAAGATTTCACTCGATCCTTTAAGCTGCTCATTTGCTTTTCCTTGTCTCTTAACTGTTCTTGAAGATTTTCAATCTTAAAGAAGAAAAGTAAATTTTAAGAAAATAGTGATCAAAACCATCCAAATCATCCAAAAAATAGTACATTTCTAAAAATGCTCTTAAAACAAAGGAAGTAGGTGAGGGCATCATTTCTATAATCTTACGTGGAAACATCAAGCAATGCAATCAAAACCATCAAATATTAACAAAGAATCAGCAACTTTTTTGGAAACTGGGATAGAACTCAGGGCAACAAAGTCTAAATATTTATCAAGGAAAATAAACTGAAATGAAGAAAGGGTATTATACCTAATTTCTGAGGATGTTGGGCACTGTATGACTGAAGGAAACAATTAGGGTTGATATTAAGGAAAAGCTGTTGATGTAATAACATTATGAAAGGATAAAAGCTGAGAAAAACATTATTGCAGATATAAACAAAACAAAACAAAACAAAAAAAGGCTTTTAATTATTAATAATCTGTTAAGTATTCTCCTAAGTATTTCCTTTGATACTGATGCATTCTCCACAATGCTGGTATGCTGCTTTTTCATCTTACAAAGTGTTTTGCTATATGGTATACTAGCACCAGGAATCATTCTCTGGGTAGAAAATGTATCATCCTTGTTTTCTCCAGGTGTAGAATTCAATTGATTTATGAGATCTGAATATATCTTTTGACAGACCAAGAAGACCCAGAGGTAAACTCGTATTATACATACACATGCATCACAAAGAACAGACACATTAGCACATTATCATTGCCTGTCGAAAACAAATTTATCAGCAAAACATTAAAGTGGGTATAGATTTTTCTTTCTGTTGTTATTGCTGACACCTTCTTCTTGCATCAGCAAACATAAATCATACACTGGAGAATGACATGTGGCAAGTAAGGTACCTATCTTCAAAACAATTGTAGCAGGATATTATCTGAAATCAATTTATACAACAAGACAACCCCAAGGACTATCTAGTCCATTATTTAGTAAACTTTCTGAAAGCATTACTAGCCTTTTTGCTTCACCTGTCTAACAGCAGTTAGAAGCTCTTCAGTTACTGGAAATACATCAAATATCCCCACTTTTTACTGCTCTACCCTGGAAGAACTGAGACATTGTGATCTAAGAGCAAATAGGTATTTAAAGCCAATAACTACTACTTTGTTCTCTATTATAATAATCTCTGGACCATTGTTTTGTGAAACAGTCTAGATCAGTAATGATATATTTAAAAGATTCTGCAAGGGGCTGAACATTTAGTCACAAAAATGGCAATTTATTACATGTGGAAGCTAGGAGGAAGAAAGGAAGAGCCACCTAATTCAGGGAAACCCTTGCTAATGGTCTTCTGTAACTCAGGGCCACTGAAGAAATCTCCTGGTATAAGATTTTCCATACTGGGTTGGGGTTATTAATTTTACTTATGTAAGCACATGTGAACTTATGATCCGGCTTTATACACAATTTATATATTACTGATAGCAGTAGAATGACATGCATGTTTTGTTTTGGTTTTCCTCCCAGTTTTTAAGGAATCTACTAAAATTGGTTTTAGTTTGTTTTAGTTTATCTTCCTCATTATTTTCTCTTAGAGGAAAAGTATTAGGCCTCCAAATTATGCTTAAAATTTAAAATTGAGCGCAACAGAAATGACTTAATAAATTTTGAAGAGCACCAAAAAAGCGTAACTTAGTAACATCTCATGTGACTTGGAAATAATTGAAAATTCCAGCTTTTTAATGCACTCCTATCTATTATTTAATGCCCTAATAGCATATGCATGTAGCACACGGAGCCTGAGAGAGAACTCCAGCAGTTCTGAATGGAAAGCCCTCACGGTGCTAACACATCCAGTTGCCAACTAGGTAACATCCCTGAGAGTAGCCTACGTGGCTGCTTTCGACCTTAGGAGCTTTCAGTGTCGTCAGCTGTCTAGACAGACTGGCTATTTAGACAGCCAACCATGAAAATATACTACAAAGAAGTGTGAGCTATTCTTAGACTCGTGTTTACTTCTGGAGGCAAAACACTCCAGCAAAGGCTCCAACTGGCCGGAGAGGGGAGAGTGCAGAGTGACTTTCTGCTGTGAGCAAACTGCACACAAGAGACAGATAAATAATTCACAACCAGCTATGTTAAGATGCTTGCCTAGGCAGCACAACCATTTGCACAAGCACAACATACATTTACACGTGTGACAAACACTATTTACTGTGATGAGAGTAAAATGAAAGCTATGTAACAGTACTGTATATGACTGAAGCTTCTTCCCATTACAACCGCACCCTGTCATGTATACATAACAAAACAAAACAAAAAAGGTTATATGCAGAAAGGATGAACTTATCTATTCTTTCCTTCTACATACATGCTTTGCGGTCTGGAGTAATGAATGTTTTCTTTCTTTATCCTTCACGGAACAGCAGGTACAATAAACTGTTCCAAGTCACACTAATACCTAGGCAGTGTCAAAAAACAAACAAAAAACGAACACAAGAACACAAAAACAAACAACAATCAAACAAAACAAAAACAACAGCAACAAAAAAGCAAAGCTACCTACAAATGTGCCTTTTGCAGAATGGGATAACTGATGGTTTCCAACAAGGATGTGCCTTTCAATTACAGAAAACTGGCTCAACTCATGAGTCCAAATTTAAACACTTATACAATACCAGATGCAAAATTTCCTTTGCAAAATCACAATGAACAATAACTGAATTTCTTTATTCTATTTTTCTCCCAAACCTGCACCACTGACAGAAATAATAGTTAAACTATAGGTTATCCATAATTATATAATCAGAAGAAAAAAGCAACTAATATTCTACACTTAGCCTTTGTAGTCAGTTAATATAAATGACTTTGCTATTATGACTTTGTAAGTTGTCTGAGTTCCCTCGTTGAAAAGAATATACAATGTTATATTTATTTGTCTCATGTTTGTTTTATCATCCTCTTTTCCTATACAACAGGAAAAATGAAAAAGTAACACCAAACAAATTCTCAAATAACTGATAGAAATAAAGCAGATGGCCAAAATAGGGTCTTTTTCCCCAAAGAAATATGAAATAAAGTGCAATGGAATCTCCAAGCCCTCTGGAATACAGAAAGGGACAAGAACTGAAGGAGCACTGTTCAGTCTTGAAACAACCGCAAGGTGACAAATTTTCCCTGAAATGTTCTAGTATCCTAGGAAATATATATATTTATGTACAAAGTTTCTAAATAGGAAAAAAAAATATATATATATATACTATCATTAGATTATTAATCATATTTACTCTTCATATACATACTTATTTTGAAGGGTAAAGACAGGGATCTTCTAGAAGCTTAAAACACTAAGCTTACTGTAAAGGTATACATACATACGCTGGAATGATCTGCTCTGCATAGCAATTTCTTCATCAATAATGATTTACTGAAATCTTTTTCTGCAACTTTACCTGGTGTCAGGCACTATTTTGTTTCAACCTGGATGATTTACTCCTAGTTCTGTGAAACCAATTATTTCACTTTCCAACCCTGAAGCACAGGAGCAGAGGCAAGAGAAGTTGCCTCTGGCATGCTGTTCTAAAGGCAAGGAAGATTCTACTTTTTGCAAATAGCAGTCCTACTGAAAACCCCATGCAAATGCAAAGGACTAGAAAAAGCTCAGGGAATTAAATTAGACATATCTAGTTTAAGACCCATAAAGACCATTAGATTCCCTAATTCCTCTAGTTACAGGTTATTATTATCCTTTGTACTATGCGTCAGCCAAGAAAAACTTTTGTAGAACCACCATAAATGCTAAGGTGTGGATAAATACAACACTCGAGAAGCTGAATTCTGCTGTACCAGTGACTTCCACATCAGAATAAATACAGTGGGTTTGTGAATTGGCAATTTCTTTTTCTCTTGCTTCCTGTTACTGGAAAATAATTTTTTCCTCCTTCAAAATGTTTGTTTTTAATCAAAGATGAACAGCTTCCAACAGCTTCTTTCATCGACTGAAACATGATTTAACTGTATTTATGTTTCACTTCCAACTTTTAATTTTCTCTTTGCTATTTTGTTTGTCTTCTAAAAGGAACAAAGTGATGAAAGAAAAAAATGTTTTAAGAGCCCTTTAAGTTAGATCATTAATTTGCATATTCAAGGTCCTTTTCAATCTTGGTAAATATCATTGTATATTCTGTTTGTAACTCCAATATCAAATAACTAGCTATATCACTTACAGACAAATCTTTCACCATATTTTTTTGTATAAACAGGGGAAAATGCTTATGTTCTGCACTTCCCCAACACAACTCAGCAAAGAGATTGTTTTCATCAGTAATATTTCATCTTCATCTTAGTGTACACTGAATATATAAAAGACAATCACTGTAACATAGGATAATATTCCTTGATTGTATTACAAGAGCAGATAGGTGTACATGAGAGTATCTCAGGGGGCTGCTAAGCCTCCCACTTTTTTGATCCCAGGTTTCATCCAGTGCAAGCAGTACTGTACAAAGGACCTAAATAACCAGGTGGGAGAAGAAGTTTTCTGTTCTATTCCTATGACAGAGCTGCACAAATAAATAAAAGCTTTATATAAGTTATGAGTTTTCTGAACAATTCTTCCACGGTTTTGTAACAGCACTATTGGTCAGGTCAGATTCAGGGTCATTGACTAGAATATGATGGAATCTCGCCAATTACAGGCAGAGGTGAGTCTGTTCGTGTCAGGAATAACAACATGGAGGAGAAAAAAAAAATAGTGTGGGAGACAGAGTTGGCAACTTAGCAAGTATGTGATGATAAAACAGCTGTAATTCTTTCTGGTTGAAGAGATGTCACTCCCTTCAATGGCAATGTAAGAATACCAATCCATTGCAAAAAGTTGATAGTCTCTAGTCATACTTTATTGTGCTACAATCCCACAACATCTGAGAAGCTGAGAAAGGTGGGGTTGCATCAGAATCAATATGAGAACATAACAGTTACAACAGACAAGATCACATCATTGTATCTGACATATGCAAAAAAATGTTGCTTCAGAAGGGGTAAGGCATTTACACCAAAAAATTGAGAGTGAATTGAACTCATAAAATTTTGTTCCTAAAAAGTGTTGCTCACCTTAAGTCCCAAGACCCCATTAACAGTCCCAAGACTCTTAAAGAAAAATATACTATGGGTTTTATAAATATTACTATGCTTTTAAAGTAACTTTTGGAGACCAAAATGACAGCACATAAGCAAAGATTACTGGTCAGTCTTATAAGATTAAGCTCTAGTTTTATAGATATCATACTAAAAACCTCATCATTATGATTGCCTTTCTATTGTGGATGGAGACACAAAATTTGATCTTTTGTACGTGTGTTGGCTCTGTTTCAACCTCCAATATAAGGTGTTGCTATTCAAATCCAGAGTGACGTAAGCTATGTCATTCGCGAATATCATTTGTATCACCGAGTTATATCATTCAGACTCAAAGTAATATTCTTGCTATTAATTTTTACAGTTAAATTTTGAAGACTAGGAACAATGTGCTACGCTGAGGTTTCAGGCATACCATGTCTTGTTCCAAGGGTGAGATTTTTAACCTGTTTTGAAGTTTAGTATAGATCAAAGAAATTTTTCTTTTTTTCACGAATATTTTGGCAAACACAAGTGAGAGTTTCTTCCAAAGTTCAACCGCATTCAGTATGCTCTCTTTACTTTATGACTTAAGCAATGGATATAAATGCAGTTAAACTATTGTAAAGTAATACTCTTGTTCTTGAACAAGAAAAAAAAATGAACAAGCTAAAAATGATTCTGGAATACTTTGTAGATCAGTTAATTTAATAAAATTTGTGAAGCATTAAGTCAATTAAAGACACTCTAAAAATGCAAGAAACCAGTGGTGGGCTCTCTCTCTTCAGTTTTCTCTAAAGATCAAATTCTGGAGTACCAGTTAACACTTCAATGTAGAGATGGTGAAATGTTCAGTTAAGAGCTAAATCTGTTTGTTCAATTTATGTTCCTCTTGCTACTCCTTGAAGACATGACTACTTTTTATTTTGCCTCACAAGTAAGGTGTTGTTTTTTTTTTACCTCTCTCCTACTTCAATGCTTACCTGGAACATTGCAACATCGTATCAGAGTATCAATTCAAAATGCCCTGATGTTGCTGAAACTAGTATACTGAGATTCTGGGATGTACAATGGGATTCCTTAACACCTTGATCTCTATTGGCATAAGAAAGAGAAACAGGCTAAAAGGGATGGGGTGAGTGTGGAGGAGGACACAACTGAAAAAGAATTTGAGACTGGGAAACTCCAGCACAGGGGTACATCACACACAGTATGTTCTTATTGACTTCTACCCAGGTCCAGTTATAATTCAGAATAACTTCCATGGGTGGGGAAAACAAAACAAAACAAACAACAACAACAACAAAAACAGTTGCTTGCTTTTTCTGAAGATTAAATATTTTTGTCATTTTTACTCTCATGATCTTCAATCTGATGAAAATCCTTAGAAATTAGCATGATGATCTTACAGTATTTAGTTTTACACAAATAAAACATTTTTTATGCAGCTTAGAAAGCACAAAGAATTTATTATTGTGGCTTGTGTTTAAACAAACAAACAACAACACCAAATAAATCTATGGACCACAAACAGGCATGTTGCTTCTGCTTCTAAAGGAAGAAACGGTTACAAAGTGAAAGCAGTGCTTAAAAAAGGAACTGGGGAACTGCTAACCGAATCAACGTTTTATTCCTGACCTGACTTTGTGTTCACATTTATGCAATAATACTGACTTGAGAAAAGAATGGTATGGAGAAAGAAGAGCTGCTACAACAAAGCCTGACTTAATAACTTGTATAGACAGCTAATTATTTTGTACCTGTGATGAAGGAGTCACAAACAATTGACAGTGATCCAAAAGACTATTCTCTTCTTAGTGTGCTTTTTTTTCCACACAAAGGTGCTTTGCTAGTATATTTATATCTACCAGAAAAATAGTTCATCGATGTTTACAGAAATAATCTCTGAGGACATATCCATCCCTTTGTTTTCTTTTGTCCTCCTTTCCCTCGCATACTTAATCACCCTCTGGTAGCACTGGTTTGCTGACAGATCCCTGCAAAATAAAACTAACGAACTGTCGCCATAAGCTGAGTTACAATCATAGCATCTTCTGAATAGAAGAGAATTTTTCCTGCGCTATTGTATTCCCTATATCAAGCAGCATTTAAACCAGATGTTTCAGATCATACTCAAAATATAACTATTGTGTTTGCAGTCTTTCTGTCCTGCTAGTAAATAGATTGAACTTCCTTCAAACCTTCCAACACAATCTTATTACATTCAGTTTCTGAAAACTTATGCTGAGAAGCATTTTCCTTACAGGCTTCTAAGGAGAATCTTGCAGAGTTCAAGTCAGGAAAAAAAAAAAAAAAAAAAATCAACTCTTGAGTTGGCAAATAACCTGAAATGCACATTTTCAAGGGAGCTAATTTACACATTCTTAAACATTGTCTTGGTTCCAAAGTATTTGCTTAGAAAAAATTACACATTGGCAATGAGTCACATCCTTAGACAACTGTAAAACAGTTAAATTTACTTAAGAAATTACTTCATTCTGAGGAGGTTTAATAATATCAATAATATCAATAGCCCAATCTAGTCAGAAGCAGTCTTTGTACTCTAAAAATCCTTCCATGGAGAGTTGGCCAATACAAGAGAGGTTTTTGAAAAGAGGGGTGCAGGAGGAGGCGCTCTTTCTAACCCACAGATATTGGTTATATTGCAAAGCATACAGGTATTAATATGAACAGACAATTTAAAATGCAAATTAAATAATGGAAGTATAAAAGCTGATTGTAAGAGATTTATTTCAGCATTATTGGACCCAAGTGGTTAATAATCCAAAAAAAATCTCGATCACTGTTTTATCTTAAAGTCTTACTTGGTGACCTCTTGTTTTTGCCAGTATATATCAGCTAAGAGCATGTGTGCATTACCCACCAATATCACAATTTCAAATTGCATTGTTTGTTAAGACAATTCATTGTTTCCAACTTCAGGACAGTACTTTCATTCACCCATGTAATTTAATACAGAACAATGCTATCATAAATAGCAAAAGAAATTCGTTTAGACTCTGCTTCTCTTCTTCTCCTGAAAAGAAACACTAAGCTTATGCATTACACATTTATTTCATGTGTGCTAAAATGTCACTTATACTGAGAACCATAATCGAAATCAGCTGGTAATTTATTTCACAATCTAATTATGGATGACATCCATTTTGTTGAAATCCTGGCCTAATCATGAAGAATAGCATCATGCTAATTTCCCTTTCAGCTGTGTCCTGACATTTTGAAGCAATGTCTGTGACTAGGCTTTCTACAGATTTCCTCCTAAGAGCCACCAAATACAAATACAAAAAACAAACAAACAAACAAACAAAAAACCAAACAACTGAACAACAACAAAACCACAACCGTTTTGGGGATGTTTGCTCATTCCTGTACCAAGTTCCAGGAAGGATTTTGCTGATATATGTGCAGATTTGATTTAGGAAAGTTCCTTACAGAAAAAAAAAAATACAAATACTATAATTAGGAGAATTTTTATACTGATGCTATCCAAACACAAAATAAGGAAAATCAAAACTATGTCACTGTGGAAGAGTCTCTCCCTTTCTTACAAAAGGCTGATAAATCAAGGATAACTTGGAACCAGTAAATGTTAGCATAGATCTTACATTCTGTTTTATAAGAAACAGAGTAAAACTATTGTGACATTCCTTTTGGAGTAGTTCAAGCTTTACAAGGCTACATAATGCTTAAAAAATGTGAAGTGAAAAACTTAGTAAATTATGAATTAAAATTCTACACTTGAATAAACCCCAAGTGCAGTGTTTCATTGAGTATTATTGTCAAATACTCTTAATTCTATGGCAATTTGATCTCTCATACTCAGAAATACTGATGCTATTTTCTTGATGTGCTTTAGACTTTGATCTTGGTTCTACATAGAGTAAGGATACCATAACTAGTGAAACACATCCACTTAGCAGTATAGTGCTACAAATCACATACTCATCACAGAAAGAAAAAGGAATGGAAAGGCTTAACTTGCAACGGCACTACAATAGCTAAGAATAGAAAATGGAGAGCAGAAAAGACAAACATTGAGGCAGACCAGCGAGAAGGATGGGAACATGGGGATTTAATGTTGACTGAAAGGAAATCCTCACAGCAAACTGAACTTCGTTTTCATTTACATTATCATTAAGGATCACTCAAGCAAGGCAGCTCTACACCTTGAACAAAGATTTTAAATGAGATTTAGACAGTCAATTACACTGTCCAAATCACTGGTTTATTAAAATGATCAAAGAAATACTGTAAGGTAAAACTGCCCTAAACCAGAGGGGAGAGCTCTGGAAAGGATAGATGCTTTTAATCCCATTGTAAAACATGCCCAATCCACTGTCATTATCCTCTTTCGTTCTCCTTGAAAGGAAATATAATAATGAATAGGAAGGGAGGAGTAAGGTATTACTGTAAATACTAAACCCAAGAGTATGTATGTATATTTTGAGTATTTACCTATTATTGCTTTTACAGAATTACTTCAGAACACACAGTGACAGCTGACAAAAATATCAAACTCCCAAATAAAATTCTTTCATGGCCTGTGCTCTAAAGATGTATGAGCCTAAGAACCCAATATGTTAAATCAGTATCATCATTTGATCACGTTGTTTTCCATTTTATACCACAGATTGCTTTAGGCAAGTCATCACTCTACTAAACCTAAAGAAGAAGAGTGGTTCTCTTTATGCAGAAGTTCTGTGTTTAAAACCATGCTCTACTCATCTTTGCTTGAAGGTATGTAAGCCCTTCATCATGCAGAAGAGCATCCTAATTATCAAACATATTGTTCTAGGACAACGCAATCTTAGTTGCTCCTCATGACACTGCTCCATAGTGACCACACACTGGAATGAAGTTTTCTTAACCGTTGCGTAAGTGAAGTCACAAGCTTGAAAGCTATTCCTATACTTGTGCCGTATGACAGCCCTAATGACTGTATAAATATTGAACAGACACCCAACTTAGAAGATTACCTTGCCTAGTGGATTCAAAACCCACTCTTGAAACCAAGAAATATTGATTTATACTCAAAAATTATTCCTGCCTTGTTGTAGTGAAGATCATTAAGTTGGCTAGCTGTATCAGTAATGTCTGTTCCAGACACAGCTCAGACAATCCCCTGAGGAGCAGAAAACGCCTGGACAGCAATTCAGCAGTGACCAAAGTGTTGGAAATTGTGAAGTCTTGCAACCCAGAGAGCAATGAAAAGCCGTGTGAGGAAGACTGATGTAAGCAACCTCAAAAAAGGCATACGCCCTTGCTTTTCCTGTCTCTTCAATCATAGGGAACTTTGTATTTGTCTAGCATGACAGCGGACACACCAACAAAGCTTATTAGCTTTATCTTGCCAGAAAAACTACACGTTTAATTTATAATGAAACCAAGAGGCCCCAAAGTTGGCTGTTTTCCCAGATCCCTTCAAGAAACCAGAATTTGTCAGTTCCACTACCTATGAGTAATGTTCTGTCTTGCCAATCAAGAGGTTATCTCAAGGCACAAGAAGGACATAATATTAAAATGCTCCTCTTTGAGGGGTACTCAAAAAAAGATCCCTTCTGTATATGACAGATTTGCTGAATTGTGGTTTCAGTTTTTTGGAACATTGGAGCAGAGATAATACCAGAAACCCCACTGAGTTTTCTTGTAACATTGCTGGTGCTATCAATCTTATGTAACACTATTACAGCCGTGCATATCAGTTGAAAACCCTACGTTAGCCAGCTACAACAGCTGAACTACAGAACCAAAATCATTAACCCCACAGTGCTGTTTTCCTTCTCTCTTTGAAATTACCTATCTAAAAGGACAAGTGAATATTCATTATAAAAAAAAAAAAAAAAAAAAAAAAACAGGCAAGTACTCTAGTTACCAAAGGCAACAGGCAAGATTCTTTAATAACATCAGTATGTGTCAGGAAAATGTTCTGTACATTACTATATCTCAAAATAAGAAATTGGCTTGCTATCTTTCACACACATCAGAACAGCACCTGATGTTTGAAAAGAGTATTATCTTTCATCTGGGAATACAGGTACATATGTTACATATGATCCAGATGTTTTTATTTTTACCGTGGTATCACACGGTGCTCCAAGCAAAAGAGGGAGCATATATTAAAGACAGGGTTATATAAAAATAAAGCAACATATGCTCCAATTACAAATTCTAATTTATAATATAACCAGACATAACATTTGTTGTGAATCCAGTGGGTTCCTCTAACGTAGTTGCTGCATTGGCAACTATAACACTAAAAATTACTGGATAACATAAAATGTGTTTTGTTTAAAACTGTTTTTTCAAATTTAAATTTTTCTTTCTGCACTAGGTCAACATGCTCCGTATAATTTACTAAACAATCTCAAAAGTGCACGAGTAAATTCACTGACAGATTTCACTACACTGAAGTTTAATAAAAGTGAGCTTTATGCAACTTTCAGATTTATTTTTAGAATGTGCATTTAAAAAACACGTTTTTTTTGAGTTATTTTTCCAAATCCATGCAGTATTTATTTGGGATTCTCCATCCATCTTACAGTTCAGGTGACTAGTAATAATACTTATTTAGATTATAATGATACTGTTTTTCTGAATGATTCCACAAGGCAGCCTAAAAAGAACAGATCATGTAATCCTTGTGGCCAACATATCAAACATCAAGGCCCCTGTTGGTAAATCACAATTTTTAATGTTTTTTTAAGAATGACCAGCCATATCATTATTATTTTTTCTTACAAATTTCTTAGAAGTCATACGTGTAGAAGTTAATAGGTGGCAAATTGCTTGAATAATGATTACAGTGTTAGGGTGATCCTACTGCAGCTGCTACCCTTATGAACAGATAATTACAAGGAAAATAGCAGTAAATGCATGCATTCTAAATTCATATACGAAAACCTAAATCTAACGAAATGAAGAGAGCACTATTATATAAGTACAATTCTATATAAATACTAACTGCCCTCTGATTCTTGAAAAAATTCCATGAGAAGCTTAAGTGCTCTGGAATCATTATTTGATATTCAAATATACTATTTCTAGTATACTGTAGAATCAAATAATGTTTTGTTCTAATTGATATGAAAAAAAGAAAACACCAAGAATAAAACTGATGTATGTTGAGCTTAGAAACTGTATTCAGAAAGATTTTTGATGAGGCTACAGAAATAATATTCAAAAAGGAAACTGAAGAGGCTCCAGGTTTCTCCCGCTCTCCTGCATGGTAAAATCATGATCTGTACACTGATAAAACAAGGAACTAGATGCTAGTGACTTGAAGAGGGTATCCACAAGAGTCCTAGATACAAAATGGATCTCTCAAGTAGATGAGGAAACCAAACATCTGAGGGATGCTAGAAAGAACAGATATGTTCTGCAGAGTGCAGTCTGCTATCTCCAGGATATAGTGCAGAATATCAGAGGCACAGCGGAAAGGATACATCTGTGGAAACACTGAGGTAGGAACTTGGCCAATGTGCCTTGTGCCATCCTGTTGGTTAGAAAGTCCTTTCTTACAAGATAAGTGTGTTTTGTTCACAAAGCTACTAACATCCATGCAATGTGATACAACATGGACAGGTGCCAGAGTGTGGTAGAAGTTTATGTAGGTCTGGGAAGAGGGAGTAAGTAGCTGGACTTGATGATAACATACCAAGAGAATCCTTCCACTAGAACTAAACCATGCTCAGATCATTAACACTTTTCCTAATCAAAATTCTTAGAGCAAGGAATGACAAGAAAAGGCACAAGACATTAGGAGGAGCACTACCAGCAGGTCAACGAAGGTGACACTTCCCTCTACATTAGCACTGGTAAGGCCATACTTGCAGCACTGTATACGTGTCACCCAACTCAGCTGTGAAACATCTGTTCCTTTGGAAACTAAAAGCCCTTAAAATGAGAATGCTGGAGTGGACCTCAAACTACAACAAGGCATCTGCCATGACTAATCTGGATCAGGCAAAAAAACTTAAACTAAAAACCTACCCTAATAGACTCTTACTAGCTGCTGTATATTTAGAGAAAAACAACAAACAAACAAAAACCATCATGCCAGTTGAGCTGGGCTGTAAATGCTCAAAAATCTCAGTGGATTCTCAGAGAAGTAGAAAGTCAAATAAGGGTAAGGGATCATATTTTCAAAGTGTTCATGGCTCACTGTGAAATACAAGTAAATTGTGTGTTGCATCCTCATTTCCCATGTGGAAATTAAACAACTAATCTCCCTGAATAATGAAAATTAAGAAAACCCACAGGATCATTATGCTGAATCGGAACTCACAGAATGAAGACTCTCCAGTTCCCTTAGTTGCTTTCACTGCTACTACAATATTCTATCTAGTGATACTTTGATAGACATGAAGGACAAAAAGCATGTCTAATTTTTCCTATTATTACCCTAACAGAAGATAATCCCATCCCACATAGTAAAACACTTCTAAGAGGGTGTTCCTGAAAAGAAAAGGGACTATACCTCTTGGAAATTTCTAAAAGCCATACATTTCAAGTTTGCTGTGTTCAGTGATAATCAGCCATCCTGTAACAGAAAGGTTGGAATGAAGGAAAAAGCAGCAGCAGAGGTCTGATATCCCTTCAGGGACACGGAGGGACAGGTCCCCTCATGACCCTCCAGGACACGTCTTTGAGGCCACAACTGTCAGTTTTTACAAACAAGCTGGCACAAGCCTGTGGGAGCTCTACGTCTTCTTTGTGGTAGTTGAAATCTCTAAATTGGGTTTGGAGCCAGTTTGGTGGCATGCATGGAGACATGGTGTAAAATGAGTGAAAGAATGGCTTTTTCTGACAGAAAAATATTTATGGAAATATGCCCAATCCCTGCTTATTAAGACACATTGATCCTGAAGAAAAGTAACTATTTTATCAATCCTGTCTGAGCAGAGAACACATCAAATACTTTCATTCTGCCTCCCTGCAGAAGCTGGGCTGATTAGCAATCTAATATGATTGTGGAGCACTGTACAGTGCTCCTCCTTACATGCTCATAATTCAATCATGTAAAAAGCAGAGCATAAGCTTGCCCACAGGTATATTACCAAGGCAAAAAATTATCCGGTCTTAAATGAGAGGCCATATGATTACTCACTCTGTAAACATATATCTTTGATGGGACATTCTTACTTTGTTCTTTTCTATACAGAAAGCAAAACCTGAAACTCACACACACACTGCAGGTTTGAACAGGTCATCAAGTGAAGTGTTAGTAATACAGGATTTTTAAGCACTAAGTGTCATCTTAGAAAATCTCAAAGTCATATCTAAAATTCAACCCTACATTTTATTAATTCTTAGAAAATCATATATTCATTCATCTGATAACCAACGTGAAGGTCACACCAGGGAAGATGAAACTACAATAAACTGAATTAAGGTTTGAAAATGTAGTTCCTTTCTCCTCAAGTAAAAACACTGAACTTTAGAAGTTATGAATACTAAATCAACTCTGCTCTTGCAGTAACTATGACCAATACTGATTTTAAACAACTGAGTTATAAATTCAATTTGCAGTCCTTCTCTCCCACTACACAATATTTCTTATCATTAAGCATAAATATTTGTTTTGATTTCTAAGCTTTTTGAAAAGTAGACAGAATTTATTTTCCTCTGGGGAACGACAATGCTTCTTACTCAAAAGAGCAGGAGGAATGCATCTGGAGTCTTCCTGAATACTGGCTAAACAAGCAACATCACCATATCCACAAAAAAATCTGTGTCCTTCCTCTACTTTATCACAGGTCAATTACCACACTATGTGTGGGGAGCTGCCAAAAAACACCCCTATTTTCAGACACTAGAACTTTTTTTGCCTGCAGCTGCATTGCACAATGAAGGGAGTATTAACTACACTCCCAAAGATGAAACATGCCCCTCCACCAAGCACAGGGTGAACAATTCACTGCTTTTATATATATATAATATATATATATATTTTTTTTTTCTTCATTTTAACTGTTACTTACCTTTTGTCGCAAATGATACTTCTCTAAAATGTTTTCATTAGAAAGCATTGACTTTTTTTCCCACTCCTCTCCATTTTAGTCTACCAGCACTGACAGACAGACATGTGGCAGAGAGAATAATGAAGTACAACTTAATCTTTTTCAGGTTCAGACTTGCTCAGAATGTTCTTCATTTCATTTTCTGATGTTTTCCCCATATTTGGGTTTCTAACAACTGAAAATGATATTTTATGCTAGATTTATTTCCAATGAATTAAAAAAGAATAATCCCAAAGCTCTACAAAACAATGATTTTTCATGAATTTTTCAGATATAAAGACTATTTTTGTAATGGCCAAATTTCTAGCATTTCTACTGTTTCTCTTGTCTCTAGTAAAGATGTTATCAACCACCTCCACTGTAGAAGCTTCCAGTTCTGGAACGATTCCAGAACTGAAGATATGAAGCACGTGTTTTTCTCAGCATCCTGGAACATGTATTTTGGTACATATTGGGTATCAGTAGTGATGCCCATTGTCATGTTAATTTTTCAGATTTTTGTTACTCATAATCTTCTTCTGTGTCTTTTATTTGATCATTAGCAGTCAGTAAGCATTACTTTCTTCATCTGGATTTCAGAATGACCAAAAAGTATACTTTACTATATTAATAAAAGCAGCGAACTAGAATGATACTGACAGTTCATAAAACAAACCAGGCAATGGCCTATGTCAATGAATCCAAATGGAGACTCAATATTAAAGGGTGTATTTAAAATAATTTTTGTCTCAACAATGGAAATTGCAGAAATTTAGCACAACGCAATTTTGGACACCATACCAAAGTATTTCTTGTCAATGTCATCAAAATAGGTGATTACGCATCTAAAACAGCCACAGAAAATATAAAAATTAAGAACAAAATTCCAAATGCCCAGCATAGCCATACATCCTTTGGCTATGCCTATATTATTAGTAGAGGTGACCTATGTAATCCTAAAAGAAAGTAAAAAACTTTTCCTAAATTGATGGTATGTAAGTTAATGATTTTCCAATAGATATTTTTCTTTGAACATCTTTACGATTTTAGTATTTGATACAATTTGATTTTTTTACCTAGCATTAAAAATATGTTAAGAGTTCAAACTCTAGTTCATGAGAGCACACACTTCAAAACTATCCTCAATCTGAGCATATGCTGAAGGAAAAATAGTTAGTAAATTCTGATTAAATAGTATCTATTAATCAAATACTTTATTTGGAATCTTCAACATGCCAACACCTGTACCCCATTCTACCTCGTAATTGCAAGTAGCAGTTATCTGCTGCCGCTGCTGTTTTCGGAAATCCACAGAAAAACATTTCTTAACACTATACAAAAACTACTGTTATTGTATGGATGTGAATGTTTAAAGGCTACACATCTTTTAAATGTAAATAAAATTCTGAACTGCCACTAGAAGATCTGAAAGCACTTGTATAAAGCATAAAAGAGGCTGTGCACTTCAATAAAAATGTGTACTTAAGAAATGTAAAAAGGTAAAAACAACAACAACAACAACAACAACAGAGGGTTTTTTCCTCTTTAAGAGAATAACATTCATATGAGAGGAGATACAGACTTCTGAAGCTTCAGGCACAGGGCTGACATAACTATCTTTAGAGTCAAAAAAGGAGAGACGTATCAGATCAAAATGAGACTTCAAAATTTTCTCTAGCCACTTAAATTAACAGATCTTATGCAAGAAAGTGCAAAGCACAATCTATAGAAATTCCCAAACTTAGTCTTATCAGGTCTGAAGTCACAATTAAGAAATTCAGTTGAAAGTTTAAAGGACTGAATTTGTGCTCATTTACCTTGGACCATACAAACCAAAAATAAATTCCATATTGCATCGCAAACCTCAGGTTCAAGGATTGTCAGCTGAATACTCAAAAAAATATTCTAGGTTTGCTACTGATAGAAACGGGAAACAGTATCTTTGGATTTAAAAACCTGATAATTTAATAGTTCATGTTAAAGAAAATTATTCCAACAACTTGAAGGGTAAAGCAAATTCAAATCTGTGTGTGATTCTAGTTAGCAGCAAGAAAGAGAGATTTTTCTATAGACAGGGTATATGTTTCTTTGTTTAAGAAGCTCATAGACAGATTTTCAAAAGCAGCTCAAATTACTTTTACAGTAATATTGTCCTTTGTTGAGCTATATAGGAAAACAAGAGCTCAAAAACTTCACATCTAAAAGTTGGGACCTCACTTTCTTATCTGGAGAGATCAAGTACTTTTACATGAAAGCAGCAGCAAACAAACCTCAAAAAACAGGGTAGCCACATGAAGAGGCAAGATGAAACTGACTTAATAATTGTTAGAGTGGTTTCAAGAAGTACAAGTACTGAAAACGAGCAAAAATAGAACCTTCAGCACTGCTTATGAATGAAGCAATAAAAGATCATTCTAAAGAGTTAAGTACAACAAATAAGAAAAACAAGCCAACAATGTAAGAGTAAACAAAAGTAAAACAACCTTGCTGACATTTAACATCTACAAAAATATCTGATTCCCTGCTTCTTGGTTAAGCATTCTGCTGGGATCTCAATCAATGTTTGGAGTGTGCATGACCAATTTTGAAAACAAAGAGAAAGTACAGTACAAAAATTAGAAGTCTTTAAGTGTTCCACAAAGATGAGAAAAGTCAAAAAGAAAGACCATGAAGACTGGGAATAAGGCTGTTCTAGAATTATTAATAACACATATATGGCTAAACTCCATGGCTGAACTTCCATTCCCACATCAAGTTTGCTGTAATGGAACTGACCATAACCTAAACTTTCATGATTTATAGCTACATACTCAAAGAAAAGGCATTGTCCAGGCTTGAGAAATTAATCAATATTAACTATTAATCAATAACTATTAATCAATATTAACTAAACTATTAAAATTACAAGAACTCCACAGAATTGCTAAAGGGTCTAGAAAAAAAAAAAAAAAAAAAAAAAAGCACATTCAGAGCCTAATGCATACATAACAAGATCCAAGAACATCTTATGTACAAATGCAAACACAGAGAAAAAATTATTCCATAAACTAATATATATATATTTATACATCTATTTTCATTGCCCTAGGATTCAAAGTCCTTTAGGAAACCTTTCTAATCTCTCTGTCAGGGTCTACATTTTTTTTTTTTTACCCACATCTCCCTAGTTTCACTGACAAGGTCTACATTTTCTTATCCACAAAGTTATGTGAGATAGTCTGAACTCTGATTATCATTTTCTACAAGTTCCTGAGAAAAATTAAGTACGATATAACAGCATTTCTAATGAAAGTTATACCTACTGAATTCTTCTGAATTTTTCTCAGTAAATTACAGAGAAATAATCGTAATTGCTTCTACTGAGACAACCTTTCATTCATTCATTCATTCACATACTGGTATCAGTCACACTGTACCCAATGCTTCACATCAGTGCAGCTTTCACGTGGTTGGTGTGAAAGGATTGATTTTCCATAACACATGCCTCCTACAAATACTTCAGGCATTTTTTAACAGTGCAGTGGAACCAGAGGCAGCACCTGTACCCACTGAAAGGGAACATTTGCTTTGAATTTTTTTCTTTTTTCTTCAAAACTTTAAATTAAAATTCATCATTCACCATCTTCTCATTAAGTGAACAGACTGAATCACTAACATCCAAAACATAAATTCTAGTTCAGACATCTTGACAAGCTTAGGAATGAGGTTATGTCAAAGATGGGTATTTGACTTAGACGTCTACAATCTTACCTTCTTCTGAAGAACGTTAACTTTGCGTTCCTTCACCTCTAGCATGTCCTTCAGGTCATGGATCTCTCCTGCTTGTGTCCCTTTCTCCTCTGCTATCTCCTGAATCTGCTTTGTCTTCTTATTTAGCATAGTCTCCTTCTCTTCCAGACGTAAGCGTAATGCATCCACCTAGATTCAGACATGCAGAAACGGTTTGTTTAGCAATGAAGGAAAGAACTTTTAAAAAGATAAACTGCTCTTCCAGAAGGAAGTGTGTGCTATCAAATTACAAATAGATAGGAGACAAAACACTGAAAACAATCACGTTTTAATTCTATTATATGACATTAATGCTCCTTCTTGAAGTATCTCAAACCATACTTCAGACATAGCTCAGTCTTACAGGACACAAGTTAGGCACTTTTCCCCCTCAAAGTAGAAGCCAGAAGAATACATTTCTTCTAAGCTGCAGAGGTTCTCTCATGCGTAGGAAAATTGACCCTTTTATTTGAAACATTACTAATGTTCAGAGATTTAAATGTTTACTATTAGTACCAAATAGTCACTTCATATTCCAGGTTTTAATCAAAGTATTAGCTCAGCCTGGAGGTAATGAAAACACAGGTTTGCGTGGCCACTTCAGATCAAAACATGGGAAGAAGGTTACTTTACAAGGGCTAGGAATATTTAGTTTAAATAGTAATGAAACAGTTTAAATATATTTTTTTCTGTATGAAGCAGCTTTATATTAAAGATACAATCAAACAAATGACATGCTACGGGATATTGTGAATGCAATTTGGACACACAAACATACTTAGAGTCTCAATAAGCTTAGAAACACTCTCCGAGAATTCTGTGGTACCCTCAAACTTCAAAACCGCACATTGAGAAGCTTTTGCTTTTCCTTCTACAGTTCTCTTGCACAACTGAAACACAGAGCTCACAAGACAAAAGAAATGGGAGAAGGAATCAGAGCTTCCCGAATATAAATTTGATGAGAAAAAAAAAGGTCACCACAGAGCACAGACTAATCTCAAACACCATTGTAGAATACGAAATCCAACACCAGCAACCTGCTCAAGATAGCAAAAGAAACCCACTGACCCCTATCCACTCAGCATTCAGACAAAGCTCAAATCTGCCAGCTTGGCTTCTAATCTTATTTGACAGTATCAGATTTGGTTCCTGTTAGCTGAAGCCATTACAGGACATCAGTCACACAGAGTAAACAGGGCGATTACTGAATTTCTTGGTCCTTCTGCACAGTGGAGACATGAAGTGAAAAGACAACACAGACAACTCCAGCTAGGGAAAGAGTTTAGGTAGTCACTTGCTTACGGCATTTTGAGCAACATTTAGTTTTAATGAGTTATTCTAATTCCACTTTATTTCAATTTGCTAATGGAAATGTTGCCTCTAAGGCTCTACGTTTACAGTATGTTACGCCCACAAAAGCTGTTGTTATTTTGTCTGATTCTTTTTACACGGAGCAACAAGTCCTTGCCAGAGGGGAAAAGAACTGCCCTGTTCTTCCAATCAGCGCTGCAGTCCTGCTGCCACCTCGATGTCTGGAGCCTTCTCACTTACACATACATTATTAAAAGCACATTCCTAACCTCTCACCCAGCAAGCAGTGCATGGAGTATATTTTGTAGTGATATTACAGTAACAGGTACTACCCAAATGTGATATATGGAATTGACACTGTTTGTAATGAAAAGTTTAGCAGGTGGAGGAGACTTTGCCTTCTTTTAAGAAACAGATTCAGAGATTGATTATGTATGTCCTTCTCTGCATATACCTAATAGTAAAACAAATTGTCATTTTCATTCATATATAAAGGGAAACTGAAAATCTCTCTCACAAGTGTATCTACATACCCTCAACATTTGTGTTACAAAATATTTGAGACACTCCAGATGTCTACTGCAAAGTATTACGTGAACACAGAACATCTGCAAACAGAAATTTATCCACAGAAAGCTTTCCATTTTCTGATTGATTATCCTCTTTGAACTCTATATTAGCTTATGGTTTGGGGTAAATTGCATTCCTGGTTTTATTTGTGTGAGGTCTCTGCCTAGGAAACCACAGAAAACACTTTCAGGAATATTTTCAAAGGCTGGCAGGATACACAGTCATCACCTTAACACTATTCCTGGCAGAACACTGCACTTGTTTATTCATGTCAACTCAGTTTATGTATGGCATCCTCCCACAGTGACAAGAATTGAGGTCTGTGGGAGTCAGGTGATGCCAACTTCAACAGTCAGCTTAAGATTTTCTCTGCACATGGAAACGACTAGGCAAACAGCTACTGAGGTGCTGACGCCCCTTCTCCTGACTTCTGTGTCCTGGATGGTGTTGTCTTAACCCAGACTTAACCCAACTGCTTTCACAGTAATAGTCTGCTATGTCTTTAATTACGCATGGCAAGTAAAATCTTACAGCACAGCTCAGGCAACTGCTAGTTCTTCATATAACAATGTGCTTGCTAACTTGGCGTGCACATACCATCCAATTTCCCAAGAAGCTTTAGTAAAACAAGAACATTTCTGGCTGCCTTCAACACAATAGCCTTCCTAGACAGGCACCTCTTTTCAGCTGCATACCATACATAAGATTTTTCTATTTCTTCCTTGTAAGGAGCATGTATGAAAAATGGTGTTAGGAGCCACAAAATCACAGAATTTCCTGTAGCAGTAAATAATACTCTATGACTGTTCCTAATGGCCATATATAAAGCATGCAGAATTCTAAATTTCCAAGAAAAACTAGAACATTAGTAACTCAAATATTTACCAGAATTAACACAAGAAATTATGTAATATTTAAAATGAATTTATTCTTAAGCCATTTTTTTTTAAATCTTGGGTTTTATAATTAGTCTTAACTTTAAGAAGCAAATAACCAATTTATAGCTTATGGAAATCTCTAAAATTTTCAGAAGTCCACAGACATTTTCAGAAGTGACCAAGGAGCTTGAGACAACAGGACTTAGGTTCCATATATTTTTTCTTATTTTTCCCGTCATCTCTAGTGTGCACCAGCAATCAGGCTATTATTGTGATGCTGGTGGTTTGCACTTGGGTTTATGAAGATGTCAGTGATGCCTAGAAAAAAACATACTTTACTCTGTTCCTGAGACTGAGTGACTCTTCGCATCTGACTGCCATGTGATCAAACCATGGCTGAACCATTCATTTGGATCTGTGAATGAGGCCATGGTCCATTCAGTCGCATCAGAAGGTAGAATCTCCCAAACATTTTATCAAAGGCCTGATTTCTCTCTAATGGCAAAATTCAAAATATTTCTTCGCTGTTGTTCTTACTGCACTATTGGCAGCAAAAGAAACAGAGTATCAATCCTGAAATGTGTTAAGAGCTTGCTCTGACTTCTAACAAGAGCCAGCTACTTTATAAGGCAGATGTTGAAGTAATTCTCTCCTATCTATGTCAGAACTCAGAATACAGAGATAACTGAGAAATGCACAAAGGAAGACATAAAAATATACTTGGTGTGTGAGGTGAAATGTTATTTTTATGCTGCCACGGATAAAAATATATCTATATTATCTATAAAATATATCTATATTATCTATAATATTATAATATATCTATCTAAATATAAAAATATATATAAAGTATCCAAATACCTGAAATGAAAAATGACACTTTTGTGATATTCTACTATTTGATTTGTTTGAAAGACGGTAAACACAAAGCAGTCATCTTACACATCTGTTTCCCTGAGAGCATGGTCAGGAGTTAAATCTTAAAAGCTATGTTTACTGACTGATTTTGCATACTGGGGCAGTTCACAGGACTTGATTCTCATTTTTTGACATTGATAATCATTAAATTACATTTGACTCTTCAACTTGCTATTCCAATTGCAGCAACATTCATTCTGGCATGGCATGTAGAAGTGAATTCTTCATGAACATGCAGCTCCCAGTTATCTGGGCAACTAAGATGACATGAGTACCTCACAGAGCTGAGGCACACACACTGGGCTGAGCCTGTTTGGTTCTTCCTAGGCCTCTAAGCTCAAGGCAGGACTGATGTACTTACTATTTTCAGGGCCTGCTCAGGTCAGAAAACAGTTCCAACTCTTCTTCCACAACCTCTAGTGCATGGTATTAAATAAACACAGTGAACACAGTTCTGTGCACTGAGGAAGTTTGCAGGTGTCTGCATAGGTCTTAATGGGCCTGTGCTAACAAGTCTTGCTGGAGACACCCACCTCCCGTTCATACACACCTCATTAAATGTGATCCACTCCCTAAATGCCTCTGGTTTGGGAGAGTCTACTACTAGAATTCCAAAATGCCAGTAAAAGCCCCCATAAAGTAAGAACTGTAGAGAATTCTGCGTTTTGTTAAGACATTCAGAGCAAATAACGTATGTCCTGAGGACCGAATTCATTTTTCTATTGAATATAAATCTGAATTTACCATCTGGAATAGACCAAGTACAGTACCATGCCAGCATGGGCAGCGTATACACGGAAAGTTCTCACTGATTAATCTAACTTCCCATTGAAGTCACATACCTGCCAGCAATGAACTAAGCTAAAGGGCTCACTGGGACATAATACTAACTTTACATGGAAAAAATCCAAAATAAATACTTACTTTTTGTTTTATTTACAAAAGGATTGTACACTTTTAGAGCTATTTTTAAAGGCTCCTTCAGAAAATCTCTCCAACCAATAGCCCTCAAGATAAACACCCCACAAATAGGACACTGTTCTTTATAGTTCTAGCAATGGCAGGTGTCAGATGCATTTTTGAGACATTTTACTAACATCTTTTCCTCATCTATCTGCAGTTTTCTTTAATAGAAGACTAACTGGCAAAGGCTCATGAAGGTATGCTCTTTTCCCTCAAAATGTTTACTTAAATACAACCTTAAAATACCTTTTCCCTGTAAGTATTTCTGCCAATATATGACAGAGAATGTACCTCTCCTCATCCTCCTAATTTCCTCTAGGTGTCTAAAGAGCAGGTCTAGAGATATTTTAATACTGACTGCTGCTGTCAACAGCTCAGTGAGGCCAAGCAGGATCTCATGCTCCTACCCTGCTGCTAGTGAAAATTATTTTATCGAAAGATACACTTTCAGAAACAGTTGCAACACAGGATGCAACAAACATCTCAACAGTGTACTTTATCAATGCATTTCAATCTTATGCTTGAGGGGATCACTCCTGAAAACAGAAGAAAGGTAATGTGCATGATGATTTAATTGCTGAGCTTTCTGTCAAGTACATCAGCAAGGAAGAAAAAGATGTGATTATATTTCAAAAAGTATAAAAATCTTGGAATTACATAAAAAATATCATGAACATAAATGGCTAATTCTAAATAT
Organism: Oxyura jamaicensis; assembly: GCF_011077185.1. Classification (NCBI taxonomy): domain Eukaryota; kingdom Metazoa; phylum Chordata; class Aves; order Anseriformes; family Anatidae; genus Oxyura; species Oxyura jamaicensis. The sequence continues at coordinate 63,256,362 of NC_048893.1, read as the reverse complement.
TCAACTTAATTCTGACACAAGGGAGTACTCTGATTAATCAACAGCACTTTTAATGTGTTCAGTCCATGCCAGATTGCTGCATTTTACTACGGAAAATACACTAGGCTGTATTTGAACTACTCTTCTAGAGAAGTGACATCATTCACAACTCCATAATCCATTTAAGTCTGTCATAGAAGCATCATTCTAAAACACTACTGTTAATGTTTTAATTCCACAGCATCTGCTTACTGAAAGACAAGGACAGGAAGTCAGATAGAAAATCATCCTTCACTGTTAGTGCAGTTATTTCAGTTAAGTTTTAGTTATGGTATCTGGAAGCAAACTATGTGAATAACCTAAAAGCAGAGAGCAGAAAAACTCTATTTTCAGGCACCTTTTATTATTAAAGGTGTTGTCATGTTTCAGAGAAAGTGAGATATGGTTTTGCATTCTAGTGCTATATGAGAAACCCATTTGGAAGAAGCCAGTGATGAATAGACATTATCAGTGATTATATAGTAATATAGCAAATTAGAGAATAGAACATAAGGATATTTTACTGTAAAAAAGAAAAACAAACAACAAACAACAAACTGATGTGGCCTTCAGTTAAAATGACATCAAAATGTTTTGAATAGCTATCATGAGTGTCTATCAAGGGTATATAAAAACATCTTTTTGTTTTTAAATAATTTAAATTATGCACATTTTAGTTGAAGAAATGCATTTACCTCCCATAACAACTGAAATAACGACAATCAATGTTAAGACATGAACTTTAAGAAAATCTACTAAAGCCTTTTAACTTGTTAAAAGTTAATTCGTTCAGGAACTTCATGTAATGAGCAGAAAAGTAGTTCTTTTTACTATATAGAAGGAAAAAGTTAAATGTTTTTCTAGCTTTGCAAGTTTGCCACAATACTCAGTGATTTATTTGTAATACTTTCAAACATTATAATGGATCAAAACCTACTATTTGTATTTTTTAATTGTTTGCTTACCTAACATCTACTTTTAATAACATTTTGAAAAGTAATTTCTATTCTTTTTTATTTATTTATTTTTCCTAAATAAACATATACAAATCTAGGGTACATTCCTGACTAACAAAAAACAATGAAGAAATTTAAAAATAATTTTATGATTGTAAACTAACACATTTTCACAGTTATACCAATGAATACCAATGAACCTAGTTGCAAGTAATAATCTAAACATATCAATATAAAATAAAATAAAAACAAATGAAAAATTAAGGTTTCTAGTTTGTAGAATTAAACCACAACTAAAATGGTCATTTAAATTAACTCACTCTATTTCTATTGCCAACAGGAAACTGGGAAGGAAAGGTTTGTTGTTTTATTTTTTTTTTAACGCACTTAAAAAAAATAAACCAGAGAAGGTTTTGAGTGCATACTTTTCTCTTTTTGTTCCAGAGAATCTTAACAGTTCTCCATCTGCTATCTCCTCAGTCAATCCAAGTTATTTACCCATGTCAAGTTGTCTGTTAATAAAATCAATTTTAAACACAGACCTTCATTTTCAACTTGTGCTTAAAATTTAAAATTGCTGCCTTTGCTTGACCTGGAGATGATCTTTGTGGGGTGTCTTTGCATTTCTTTCCTTATGTCTGTTAAATTTAATACCTAAAGATATTCTCTTTCTAAGACTTGCATCGCTTATTGATGTTATATTATGACTTTTATAGATGCTTTTATTATGACTTTATAAATGTTACTTATGACTTTCACTGTCGTATCTACAATACTACTCTGTTAAAGGAACTATTTCAGCTCTTACATAAACCTGAGAACAATCAGAAAAGCCATCTTAGAACATCAAAGGACATTTGCTGCGTAACTTGATTTCTGCAGATAGTTAAGGCCATGTGCACCCACAGTTACTGAAAAAGTTCAAATAAATTCTCTCACACTCTTCTATTATGAAATCTTTCTACCAGCATTAGCCACAAAATTTCTGCATGCCTATTTCATAGCTCTTAGCTTTTTGCTATTTTAGCAGTAACAACCCAAAGATTTTTTGATGCATGACCGCCATCTTTTGGACTTCTCCTATCACTACAATTTTCCATGCCCTTGTATTGAAATGCTGTCTTCACTCAATATGTCATGCTTGTTTTTCAAGAATGTCCAGTAGTGTATATATTATACTTATTGCTCATTTGATATTTGAATATGCAGTCATCTTACACAACATGGGAATTTACTAAGAATTTGTTATCAGTTTTGAAAATATTATTCCTTTATCTTTGAATATGCTTTGTAAAGCATAAAATCCCATATTTCAAGTGTAAGCACAGGTTCATATGCAAGAGTTCCCATACATGCCGATAGTAGTAGTAAAGCCATAGGAAGTTGTATACTTCCTTTCTTTGATCTCTTTTAGCTGCGAGATCATTGAAAATAAATCCCCCTAGCTCAGGCATTGCAAACTCCACTTCAGCTGTGCCTTGGAAAAATTATTGACAATATGTTAGAGGAGCATACTGTACAAGCGTACATTCATCCACAGGTACATATGTTCACTTACACATACTTTCTTTACCATCAAAGCCCTGGACAAGAGAACCCAAGCATGTAAGTAAAGAAACAATGTGCTCAAAACAAGCAGTATTGCATCATTATGGAATTCTATAACCTAAGCAAGAGGAAGAAAAATAATGCTCTTTATCTCTTGATCTATAGAAAGCCATAAAGTACAGAACTGCCCATTTTACCTCTGTTTGCAGAATGGCAGCTCTTTGCTCTTTAGCTGTAAGAGACTCTTTCAGGACTTCAATATGCTGCTTGCTGTCAGAGAACTGATTTGTGAGGGTCTCCAACTTTGTCTGCAAGGCTAGCAGCTCTGTGTCTTTGCGTGACAGCTCCTGTTTTACCTGACCGATCTGAAAAAGGAAGAAAAGATGTGTAAAGGCAAAAATAATGATCAATCTGTATCATTGCTTCAAAAATAGTGATAAATTCACATAAGTACCAACAAACAGTATTATACCCTAAACTTGTCTCAAATAATTTTAAAGCCTTCAGTTATCTTGAATGGAGAGCCAGCAAAAATTTGTGTCATGAGTAGATGTTACAAGGAGAAAGAGAGGAGAGCAATAATGTTTTTTTAAGAGATGTTCTTTTTTAACAGAGTCAATCTATTCTTAGCCATTCAAAGGACTGACCAAAACCAGTTACTTAGCAGGGATAAGATTTTAATGAAGATGAAGCAAAACTGTAACAGGAATGTACCCTTATCCTGCAGCATCAGAAAAGATGAGATAGCTACAGGTTTCTCTTTAGAAGCATGACATTTGATTTCAAATGTCAAACCATTGAGCTTTTCTATCCTCTCTGTCCATCCATCAATCCAGCCTCATGTTTACAAAGTATGTAAAGATGCCTTTATTTTTCCCACTCTTTAGGAAACTAGGATTTCACTCTTCTAAGAAACAGCTTTAACAGATTTTTTTAGGAAAGATGTTTAAAGCAGATGCAGATATACTTCAAAACAACATAACGATCAGAGGGCTGGAGCACCTCTTCTATCCATAAATGCTGAGAGATCTTGGGCTGTTTAGCCTGTAGAAGGGAAGACTCCAGGGAGACCTCATTGCAGCCTTTCAATACTATAAGAAAGAAGTAGGGAGATTTTTAACTAGGGCCTGTAGTGACAATTTTAAAGTTAGAGAGGGAAGGTTTAGATTAGATATTGGGAAGAAATTCTTCCTTATATGTCCACAGAACGATTTCACTATCCATTTAAACAAGAGGATACAAAAGTATTGATGCTTCCGGGACCACTTCTGCAGAGTAACTGGAACAATACAAACTATTTACTGCTTGTTATGTTTTCTGCAGTATCTAAACAAAAAAGTCTCCTTAAAAACTTCAAACGACATGAACTTTTCAATTGCTAGGTAGCAAGAAATATAGCAAACCTTTCTCAACCCAGTTTGGTCTTTCTTTTTTAAAAGAAATTCTCTTTGGGGTAGGCCATCTTATAAGAGATGCTTACCCTAAATACTTGTATTTTGATGAATTGTTCTCATCTGAACGGAACTACACTCATTTACATTAAAGTTCTGAAGTAGCACCCCAAGGTAATTATATTTAGAAATCCCTGTTTCAGAGAAGTAAGCAAATGCATTACTGCATTTACACACTGCAAATGCATTAAAGCTCTTTTGGAAGAATGCAGTGCAAAGGAAGTTAAGGTAGTAATGGGTTCTCCCACCTCCTTGATGGGACACTATGAACACTCAGCAAATGCACTACCTTCACAGCAAAGGAAGAGCCTAAGTTCATGCTGCTAATATGAAAAAATCAGTTTTAAAAAGTGTTCAGCATCCAATTTCTGCCATTTCCTTGTGAAAGAATGTTAAGAGGGTTCAGCACATGGTTTTGAAAAGTTATAAATTATTTTTATTCCACTAGGGAAAGCAAATCTCTTTGAAAGTCTGGCCCCAGAATGGGTGCTGAATGCTTTTGAAAATCTGTTTCAATAGAGAAAAATAACTAACTGATTAAATGAAACATACCATTAAAAAACAAGCAATAGAACTAATATAAATGTTCAGTTGAAGAGTGATGTTATGGACACCAAAACCACATGAATAAAACGCAGCTACAGGGCTGAGCAGGCTGTTAGTTCTATGGTTATATAAAGTTGTAAAGAAGGTAAGAGAAGAAAAGCTACCCCGAAAGCAAGAGAGCTAGAAAGCCCCAGTGCATGGCCACTGCACACAAAAAATAAATCTTACTGCAGAGACCTCGGCCTGGAGACCAGCCACTCTTTTTTTCAGGTCCTCCCCTTGAACCTCTTTGGCACTTAGCTCTTCCTTCAGTTGCTCTACCTGTCACGACATTGTTATGCTTTAAATACTTATCATTTGCCATCTTCTAGTTAGCCTGTTTCAAACAAGTAACTAAAAGTGACAAAGAACTGAACAGAAGGATCAACATTGGTCACTTATTTTCTCATCTATTCTTCATCAAATCTTCTCAAAACAGAAGTTTTATGTCTCTGTGATTTCACATAGGCTGCCAGACAAATATTTGGTTATGAAACAAAGATGTATGGTTATGGTTATGTTTATATATGTCAAATATAGGGCACTTCACCCAACATTTTTGAAACTGGAATTCATCAGGAAATCAGGACAGGTAAAGAGAGGTTTTGCAGTAAAGAGAAAAAAAAGTTAATTATCAAGATACAGCCACAGATGACTATACAATACAATATTGAAAGAAAACCCAAACAAGTTTTGTGCATTTAAAAAACAGAGCAGGATAGCAGGATATAAAGAATGGAGCTCGTTATGACTCATGAGTGAATAGTTACCAAAAGGGAACAAATTTTCTGCAGGAAAAGTAATGAGCAGACACAGTAGACAGAATAGACCCAGAAATTAATCAAGTAGCTGAACAGAAAGATCTGTAAGAACACACAGGGAGAGGAGAAGGAAAAATAAGTGTTGCTAATAAGGGAAGAAGAAAGGAAGGAAAGAATAAAGAAATGAAAAAGAATAAGGAAATTTTAAAAAAAAGGATAGAAAGAAGAAAAGCATCTCCTCCATTCCTGATTTGGAAGAGGGTATCCTTCAGTTCCTAGAAGCAAAACAGTAGGATAAAGAAGGAAAGTATAAAAGAATAAATGCGGTTATCTTGAGGTAAATCAGTGAGCTGATGTGAGGGAACTGGAAGAAACATATACTTACTATATGTTTATTCTTTAGGGCAAGTAACAATTTTCCAAGAAACTTCCTCCAGCATTCTTTATAAAAGACAAGTAACTTAAAGCATGATAAATGCAGTAGGTTAGAACTGTTCAGGACCTAGCAATATTCAACCTCTGTTCCAGAGATTTGTGCACTGCTTTTAAGGAGCATGCACAAGTTACTAAGAAAAGCAGGACTGCTGACAATATACCTAAATTTACCATGCAAGGGAGCCTGAATCTTTATTAGAAGACGTTAGGGTTCCCTGCCTAGAAGACTGAGAAACACTTTTTGAGAGAAACAAAGAAGCAATTTATATTTGTCTATAGTACAATTTTGGCTATACACTGACATTGCAGTGTTCATCTTTATGTCTGAGGACCAACATATCTCACTGTTGTATTTGTCCTGAGGCATAAATATTCCCAAGTGCATAAATTAGGAGTGGCATGACCACTGTTGTAGAATCTACTCATGTTCTGACTACTAGAAGAAGAGCGTAATGGAAAACTGTTATACTGACAGTTCATGTTCTTTTTAGCCTTTGCATAATAAAACATAATTTATTCAACAGGTAACAAAAAAAACTTTTTTTTTTTACTCTCAAAAGACTACATTTCAGAAGACTATAGACAAAATAAAACCTGAGACTATAATGGATTATCAATGGTCTAAAGATAACCACAAATAAAAGAACTGAAACAAATAACTGAAAAAAATAACTGAAATAAAAGAACTATCATAATGCTATTTTGAAATTTGTTTTTAAAATTCTCTTTATTATTTTAAAGGTATTTTATTGGCTTAGGACAGAATACAAATAAACTCTGACTATTTGCCAGCACTTGAATGGGAATCATGATCACAGGTACTTTCCTTAGCTAGGATTTATTCTGTTTCTTAAGGCTCATTTTATCTTACTACTGTCACAGTTTTCTCAATACCTTATTTTTCATGAATTTGGAATGACTACGGTACACCTCCATTTGCTTCATTTCCTCTTCACGCTCCTCTGTACTTAGAGCTCCATTTGACTTCAACATCTGAATCTCTTCTTCCAAATCCCGGAGGCCACGCTCCATGGAAGAAATTTTTGAATCCTGAAAAGGATTAGAAGAGACACATAGTGGCATACTGCTAGATGATTTGGTAATATACCTTAAAAGTAAAATATGAAATAATTTGTTGGACATGTACCCACCCTTGAAATCTTGTCCCTATGTTTTTACATAAACAAATTTATACCTCCTTGCATAGCATCTGCCTGAGTACTCAAATACTCATTTTCAGCTTTTTTATACCTCTCAAGGCAAACAAGGATTTAGTACTGAGAGGAAACATGGCTAGGGGCTTGGACACACTATACATAAAATAAATAAAAGACTATGAAAAAAGGTTGCCTTGTAATGCTAAGCCAGCATAAAACAGAGAAATTTAATTCTAACTGAATGAGCAGCGTAACATGGCTGCAAGAATGGGAAAAAAAAAGACAGAGAGAGAGAGAGAGAGAGAGAGAGAGAGAGAGAGAGAAGAAAAACAGAAGGTTTGTGTTAATAGTAATTTGTGTCGGGTCATAAATGGAGAATATAAAAAGCACCATAAGCAAGGAAGAGGTACAACAATCATTTTTGTGTTTATAAAGCAGTAAAGGATGTTCATGCATTCTGATTCATATACACAGCATATAAAACATTTCCATCATTTAAAAATATACACCTGGAACAATGAGAAAGCCTATCTACTATTATCTTCATGGTTCTACAGAATGAACAGAGGTTTTCAGTTTACTTCATTTACTGTTTCTTTAGAAGTCTTACGTGTTAGGAACAGCAAAACCTGATTCATACAGCACACAGAGTTGCATGCATATTTTCTATTACATGCATATGCCCTTATGAAATGCAATCTGTTAGAGCAGCCTTTTTTTAAAAACTCATTGTCTTCAAAATATTTTGTCTTTCCTGAAATACAAGATTTCAAACTACCCTCCATTATTATATAGACCAATCCTTCATTTTTTTTGTGTGTGATAATCAAAGCACAGCTGAATAAAAGCTTAAAAGACCTTCATACATATATTTTTTATTCATAAGATAAGATTGTTCTAAAGGACCATTTTGAAGATGTAGTCTGATTCCCTGCTTAATTTTTGATGCTCAAGTTAAAATTGGGAAAGCGGACTTTTGCTACAAAAAATTACTGAGGTATCAAGGTAAAGTTCTACATTGTAATTTATAACAGTATCTTAATTTCAGCCCTCATATAATTTCCAAGAAATACCTGTGTTTCTCTTTTGATAATAAGACTGCTTATTGTTACCAGATGGTAAATTAGTTCTCATTGCTATGAACCATAAAAAAGACTAATAAAAGAATGACAGTAAAAGAAAGGCTTTGAAAGCACAAAGATGGGAAATGACTACGGAAAACACTGAGATGGAATGGACTGAGTTGGAAGGGAAAAAAGGAAGGAAACCAAAATAATAAGGTTCAGACAAAGAAGGAGGGAGAAAGAGAGGAAAAATCATCCAGAAAAGCTGCATTTAAGATGGCATACAGACATCTTTCTAGCTGTATGACCCATTCTTTAAGTGGATTTTGAGGTTGCAAATTGCTAATACATGGAAGGCGAAGCATTGACATTTCAAAGGTTGATAGTGTAAAAAGAAAGTAAACCACATCATCACAAAGAACCACTAATACATCACACTCATCTTTGCAATACAATGGACTCTTAGTTAACTGAAAGAAATCTCTATATGCTGTTGTAGGCAGGCAGTAAGCAGTTTTCATTGTGTCATGAAACAGTTATGTGTCTTCCCTGATCAGTAATATAAAATAAAATAATAAGAAATAAATATATTTCTTTTAAATTAAATTCTTAAATTAAATTCTGTAAGAAGACTTACAAAATAGTATGGTATTTGATACAGTCAGTTTTCCTATGAAAACCTGTTTTACAAAGCATATGCTCTCCTACTGGCTATACGCAACCATTTACCTTCATCTCAATAACAGTTTGCAGAGCCTTTGTCTTGGCCGAGTCAGGAGCATTTTCAAATCGTCGATGTATCTCCTGTGTCAGCGGAAAACAAAGCAAGAGTTAGCCTAAAGGCATTTTGACCCATTTATCAAATACAAACAAAATTACTACAGCCTTCTCTTTCTAATTCATAGCATAATTCAACACTGCTTTCTGATGTTACCAGTTCCTTTATTTTGTTTTATGATCTTTCATATGAAAGAAAGGATACACAAATGTTCATTCAACAGAATCACCATCTCAGTTGAAAAGGCACAACAGTACTTACCATGTACTTACTGAAAATAAACTGCTAAAAAGGCAGATGAATCCACCAAAAGAAAACTATAATCTACCTGGCAAGCTAATCTAAACGGATACTATTTTCACATGGAAGTGTCTACATCATTTATTTGACTAGATGCTTACTGAAAACAATAATGCTGTGGTTTCTGTTTCAACAAGCAATAGGGTGCAGCTATGTTGATAAGCCTTTTTCAATTTTTTTACTCCAGAGTAGCAGTGCTTAATGATGTAGGATGAAAATCTTTCTCCACTGGGGCTAGAATGCAGCCAGAAGTACATGACTGGCTATCACATTGCTCTAAAGTCTGGAGTTTGCAAAGAGGAGGATACAAATGTCCACGTGATACTTCTGTTGATACGAATTCACAGAACCAGTATGCTTCAGAGAGCTCTCTGTGAAATAAAGTGACAGAAAGCAGAAATAGCTTGTTCTCCCATATATAGTAGGTAGATGTTTCAAACCAACAAATGGAAATATAAGAGAAACATATTCCACTTTTTCATTATTTGTGTTAAAATAATATTGTCCTTAAAACAAACACTACTATTAAATGTAGGCATGTGAATACATTTAGGATGTTAATATTATATGACATAAAAGTACTTTGGTGCCCAAAGGCACCAAAGGTTATGAACTGCGATATCAGTTAACCTAACAATCTGAGTACACACACGTAGTTTAGATTTCAGGATTGAAAAGTTGCTTCTACTCAGGTTTTTTTCCTAACGTCAAAACATATGTATGGGCAAAAAGGAGTAATTCTGAAAATGATTCTTCACCATTCTGAGCTTTGATAAATAAAAAAGCTGAAAAGTATCCTATTCAGAATAGCATGAACTTTCACTAAATGCAGAAAGTTATGTCCCCAGCTGTTCCTGTCACATCAGCTGTACAAGCATCCAAGGACTGTTATTGTAGAAGAAAATGAAAAAGCTTGATAATAGAAAAGAAAAGCAAACAAATTCCTGTGAACTTTTGGAAACTGAGATAATGAAAGATAAAGAGGTCAAAAACGAATATGTCAGAAATTTATTTTGAACAATATATTGTTTTTATTTTAGTGGTGCATTTATGTACTAGATCATTTCCAGTTGTGCAGAGACATGGTCTCTGACCTTAGACCATACAAGCAACCTACTACGGAAATGCAGTAGATGAAACACCCAGTACAAGAACAGCATGTCATTAAAGGGATGCTGGCACAACAGCGTCTGCTTTTGACATTGCACAGCATTTTCCCAAATAGAAAATTATTTTAAGCTTTTTCTTTAGAAAGGCTGTCTTTCCACTGTCTGAAATGATGCTTTGCACAACAGCAAACTAAGTGTCCTACTTCTATCATCTTAAATAGCTTCACTGTAATTTAGGTGAATTATAACCTGCAGAAAAACAACACCTCCCACTTCTCAAGTGCATAGTAAGGACTTGATTTTGGCAACCTGCCTATGATTCTGAGAAGACTGAAAATAGGGCTGCAGTCACACTGAACCTCCCTATAACACAAATTTAAGTACGGCTGCTGGAGGAACATCATGCAGAAACATCCTTCTTAACATTGAAATGTAAGTTATGCACTTATCCATGTGGCAGAAAGGAGAAAGCTTAGTATCTCTCTGACATATTCAGATTATATTCTGGACACACGCCACATAGAAGCTTGAAAATTAGCACTTTCATCTTCAAAACAGGACTCTGCACAATAATTAAAGTGCAGGGCCACATGTAAATATCAGGATCAGAAAAATACAAAACTAATCCTTTTTTCTTGTGACTTATCCATTCTGATCAAGTAATAAAACATCCTTCATTTCTTCTACCTTCATGCAGAAAGAACTTTCATATCTAACTGATACTATTCCATAACAGATTGATAAGATTCAACATCATCTAACCTTTGAATCAAACTTAAATTATAATAAGGGAATTTTCACTTCAGCATTTCATCACTACCAATTTTTAATTAAAAATATTTTCCTTTTATTCAGACAAGATATAAACTAAAGGTTTGTGTCTTATTACCTTGCATTTGCAAAGTAGGTCTGCAGGTAGTACTGTATCCATGTGAGAAATAATACCATAACTTTCCATCTAGCATAACTACATAGAACAGCTATCAAATATACTAGGAACATTAAATATGTGAAGGATATCTGTGATAATGTAATTTTAATGCACCCTAAAATATCTGAAGGATGACAAATTCTAAATGTGTTTAGGTTTTTAGTTTTTGTTTTTCCTGATCAAGAAATGCATAAACGATTGGAAATTAGAGATGATAGTTTCAAAACTGAGGGAGTCCTCAATACTGAGCAGTATCAGCACTACGTCTAAAAAATATTAGCAACTTATACACGTGCACATAATGGTGAAGGGAGGAATTTATTCAGAACCTTTTCTTCCTAAATATCCTGGCCGTATCACTCATTGCTACTCCCTCAGTTACTCCCACATCTGATTTTGCAAGGAATTTGTCAGAAACATGAAAGTGTACTTTAAGTGATGACATTTTTAGGGAAGTAGTCTTCATGCTTAAAAATACAGCAACTTATCTTTCAGTAGTACCATGAGATAAGCACTTTCCAAATGCAGAAAAGGACATGCCTTCTATTTCCTGCAGAACCCACCTAATCAGACAACATATATCACGTGGAGAATGAAGGAGAAAAATATTGAAGCAGGTGCTCTTCCATACATTAAATTGTTTCCAAAAAAAAAAAAAGCCACAATTTATATAATGTACAATTAAAAACACAGCTGAAAACTCAGGAAAACCTTTTTTTAATTTTAAATCTTTCTTTAATCTTAACTGGCCTAACCATGACTTTATGTGGTCAAATACGATCTTCTGTGCAGCATGATCTTTGCATCATTCAGCAGACTGGATAGTTATCTAATGTTTGTTTTTATTCTCCAACACATAGTCCAGGCCTCACTGAGAGAACATTATACCTCTTGCACTTAAAGTTTAGTTTCCCAGATGGCTTCTGTCAATCTTTCACATCTAAATTTTTGAAAGAATTTAGCACTCTGGTTTCTATTATAATAAAATGCAAATATTATAAACCAGAAGAAAATTTCAGGAATGTAGTTCAGTATCGGCATAAACTATCATTGTTACTTTTAGAAGCTATTTAATGTACCAAATGGATCTATAATTGTATTGGAGGGCAAATTGTACCTGACTAACCTGATTTTCCTCTACAATGAGATGACTGGCCTCATGGAAAAGCAGTGATCAGTGGGTATTGCATATCCTGAACTACTGAGGCCTTTGAAATTGTCTCCAAACATCCTTGTAGCCAAATTGGTGACATACAGACTGGATAAGTGGTTTATAAGGTAGGTGGGGAATTATCTGGACTGTCAGGCTCAAACTGTGGTTGGTGGACAGCAATATAATGTCCAATGGGTGGCTGTTTACTACTGCTAATCCTTGGGGTTTGATACTATGGCTGATACTGTACAGTGCCTTTATTAACAATCCAGGTTATGGGATAGATTGCACTCTCTGCAGGTTTCCAGAGTATATGCAATTTGGGGAAGACATGAACTAGAGCAGTGTGCTCTTGCTGGAAGGAAGAATAGAAAAAAAGACAACTGTATCCTGGGCTGTATTAGCAAGAGTATAGACACCACTAAGAGGGAAGCGGTTATTTCACTCTATCTGGCTCTTGTGAGACCACTCCTGGAGTACTGGGCCCAACTTTGGCCTCCCTAGCATTAGGAAGACATTGAAAAGCTGAAGAGTCCAACAGACAGCCATCAAGATGGATAGGATCTGGAACATATGATGTAAGAAGAGAGGATGAGAGAATTGGGTTGCTTCAGCTGAAAAGGCTTAGGGGTGAAGCTTGTTGATGAGCTATCTAAGACACTGTAGGGAAGATGAAGACAAATTCTTTACAGAAGTGCACAATGGAAGGATGAGAGTCAACAGCAAAAGATGTAGCTGTAAATTTTGACTTACAATATGTGAAAAATTCTATTTGGAGAGTAATGACATGCTGGAATAGGACTCAGAGAGGTGGTAGAATCCCCATCACCGGAGAGTCCCAAACTGAGCAGGAGGTTGCATGAAATGACTCGACAGAATACAATTATCTCTACTAATTGGGACCAGACAGTGACTGAGGAGTATCACAATTATTTAGGTTCAGGTTTTCTATGAGTATTTTTGAAGAAGTGCTCAAGCCTAGTAATTTGGCCTATATTTCAACAACACATAAAACTGAACTGAAAAAAGAATGTGCAATAAAGTCCTCTATATGTGCAATAAAAAGTCCTCTATAACTTATCTCATTAGTATTAGAGTTTTGCTACTGAAAAAATACAGTAATAGAAGTTTGGAACCAATAATCATAATAGTTTCTCCAGAAATTACTTTTGTATGTCTCATTTCCTGTATTTGTGAACACAATCAATGTAATTCCCTGAAAGATAAATTATTCATATTAGTAATGAGCACAACTTTGAATCATGTGCTGGAAATTCAACACAAATCAATAATGGAGGGTGACAGTTGCTTTGAAGCTCAGATACTCCTAGCTAAAGAAATTCATCTTCATGTTTTGCAATTTGATGAATACATTCAGCCAGTGATTTCAAAATCCAAACAAGAACTCCGATACTAGCACACACAAAATTCTTTTACAAAGGTATCACTTAAAGTGAAAACTAGAACACAGCTTCCTGTTCATCTCAATGTTCGAATCAGCAGAAAACAAATGCAAAATCCTCCAAAACTTCAGCAGTAGCTTAAAAGCAGGAGACAAAGATGAGACAGACCAATTCAGACCATCCTACTAGTTTTAAGTCATTGTGTTGAAGTCTGGCTACAGAAGTATAAATTCAAAAAGAAAAGTTGGTTAAAAATTAAAATACTATTAATTTATAACTTCATTTACATATGTGCTATTCAATCTTTTCTTCTCTCCTATTTAGAGAGTAATAAACCTATGTTTTCTAATTGTTTCTTAAATTAGCTTCCAAATTGTTAATGGTATTTTCAAATTTTACTTTTATACTTTCCTGTACCGCGACATTTCACACTTACAGAAACAAAGTTCCAGCAGTATCAGCTCTACTGAAGAAAGGTGTAGGATAATGTAAACACTTCTAAAGAAAGTATACCTGAAGCTGTCTTTTGTTAACAAATACAATCTTATAAAACATATTGTCAAGCAAAACCTTTGAATATAATGAAATATCAACAGACATTAAAGCTTAATTATTTTACTTATAAGCCCCAGCCATGTTTCTGCCCTGGGAATTGTTTCGGATGGTTTTAAAAATGTCACCTAAGGGAGCCAGACGTGCTGAAGTTAGAAATTTAGTTAGAAATTTTGCCTTTTGTAAATAAGTAAAAAAAAAAAAAAAAAATGAAGCTTCAGTAGCTCATTCATAGAGCAATAAATTATTTGAAATAAGTGTATAACACAGTAAATACAAGATTTAAATTGAAATTTTTGTGGATTGTTTCACATTGATGAGATCATAACTATTATATATTTCTATTCACTTAATTCCTGTCCATTATTAAATAATTACCTAATCTCCAAAAAATCAGAAATTTGCTCTGTAAGAACTGGAAGGTGTTTATGATTTCTTTGTAGTCTGGAAAGACATGAAACAAGTAATTTTTAACCCTGATTTTTCAACCTATTTTTTGAGGTTGAAAACTAGTTCTGAGATGAAATATCATGCAACCAACCCCTAAACCAAGGAAGGATAAAAATAATTACTTTAAAAATATTTAACCATCATTCTTTTATAAAGGTCACATAACACATTCCAAACTATAACAGGATCAAGTAAAAGCATGCATAATTTGTTCTTTGTACATTTTGCTCTCAAGTTGCAATAGCCCAAATTCGTGACTTTTGTTCTACAAAATTTCAATACGCTTGAAAACTAAAGAAATCCAGTGATTCTATCCTACACACGAACTATTTAAATTATCTTCATTTAAATAATTTCTCCCTGCTATCCTTGGCTAGCAGCAGAACAGCAGCAGAACAAAGCAGGAACTTCATTTTTTAAATCATTAGAAAGGTGTCCTGTACTACAATGGTATGAGAGTTCCAGTTTCTGAACCAGGCTATACACTACTGCAAACCTCTCTCTAGAAGTGTGTCTTATTTCTGTTGCAAAATCTTGGAATAGGACAAAAGCGTTCTTTGAGATAACTCTAATTGCTCTAATTAAAATTGCTAAATCCTTCTCTAAGCCTGGAGCAGAAAAGGGTAAGAATTTTAACACATGCATGGAAAAAGAACTTCTTTGCACAACTTGTCACAGTTAATTAAAATCTGCTCAGATAAGGCAAACAACCTTTCTTTTCACAGGGCATTTTAAAATGGCAAAATCACTGTTCAGCAGTCCTCAGATGGTACATTTACCCAGCACAGCCTACCTACCCTTCTCACTGAGCTCTGTGCTCCTCCTTTTAAGCTGTCACTGCATCAAATTAGATAATTTAAAGCTAAGCCAACTACATCTGTATTACAGCATAGTGCGTCTGCTCTCTGCTGTGCCAGAAATATACTCTAAGTGGAGACACTGGAATGAGGGCTCACAGAAATGTTGTGTTACTTCCTATAATAAAGTAAGCGCTGTTTGATTCGAGAAAGCTACAAATACAGATCAGTCCATGTAATAATGCCATACTAGATTACCGTAAAACAGTTCTCACAAAGTGGACGTTGTGGGGTTGCCATTTCAATGCACTCTGAAGATGAAAACAAATAATAGCTTTTTCTGCCATAACCTCTATCCTTAAGCCCATTTTAAATGGCTGCCACTATGAATGATCCATTTCAGTGACTTCTTTACATACAAAAACACCCTTTACTGGTTAAATACTGTATCCTTATCTCCTTAATTTAGTTTTGCACTTGGTAGTATTAAAAATGCATCATTTGAATGGACCCAATTATTTTAAAAAATCAAAATGTCATTCAACTAAACCTGTAATTTACTAACAAACAGTTTTTGTGATGCAAAATGCAAAGCTACAGCTGGTTCCTCTTTCCTTGTTCCATACCACACTATTATGCAAATCTTGAATCTAGAACTGACACAGGAAGAAACCTTCTAGGAATATTGCTTCCGTTCTCTTTTGGAATAGAAGGTGATAGCCAGCCATCTGTCCAAGAGCTGGATTCACAGTTTTCTTTCCTATATTTTTATGTCTAGTTTTTGTCAATTAATTCAAACGGCTGTTTTCCTTCATTATTATGAAATACATCAGCACTCTGACTACTACACTGGCATCTCAATGAACGCCTCACCCCACATTCAATGCCTGCTTGGCCTCAAAGTTTGCACCAACCACTCCCTCTCCCAGGAGAACACTAAGGCTACAAGACCACCATTTACCTTAAATAGAGAGTTGCTTCTGACCTCTTGTTGAAGGTGTTAACAACAACAGCCTCATACAATCTCTGCCACAACTCATTTGCAGGACTTACATACCCTTCACTGTGAGGACATGTTAGAACTTTTATGCAGGAAGAAGGACTAGCACTGTGCCTGACTTCTGTTGCACCTTCTCAGGAAAAGCCAATGGTCAGGGCTATGTATGTTATCAGGACTCTCAGTGCATGTTATATGAGGCACTATGGGATTAAAGGCTTCAGAGGAGTAACAGATAGATACCACTGAGCACACTGGCCAATGAAAAGAGAATACATTTGGGAACTTCCCCTCACACATCCTTCTTAGACCTTAGGATAGCAGACATCCTCAAAGGCTATCCCTATCTCAGTGTAAGGAATGCAGTGATGTGTGAGTATATTCTGAGGACTCCAGTTAGTGCATGCCATAGCACTGCTGTGAGCAAAGATAGATGCGGTTGGTAGCGTGTATGTGTCCAGTAACAACCCAGAGACAAACAGCTCATCATCACGTGAACCTCTGTTGGAAAGTTTGTCCTGATATCCCTTGTGAAGGAATATGAAAATGGGACAACACTGCTGAAGTCTACTGTATCTGACAATAATACACACTGAGCAGCCTATTTTTGTTCCCCCTGGGTAGAAACAATGCAGATGGTTTTGTTTTTATCCTTTCTTCTAGGCAGATGGGAAATTTGGCCTTTTTTTTTTTTTTTTTTTTTTTTCATAAACTCTCAAGAAGTTACTCTTTATTGACTGTGACACTATTAGTGTATAATCACAGGTCTTTGTTAAGGTAAATATATTCCTAAAGACAGATAGTAATTAACAATTCAAAAGAGAAAGGATTAACCAAGTTGGTGTAATTGTGTTGGACTGTCCTTATGAAATGTAGTTTGACCGTAGTACTTCTAGTCTCTAAAACATCAGATATTGACACAATCACACAATACTCTTCCATAAATTGCACTGATATTTGGTGTATCTATTACTCTGCATAGTGGAGAAAAAACATATTTCCACTTAGTGCATTTAGCATTTTGGGAGGAGCGGGAAGGATGTCAAAAAGAGCACAGCAAGCTTCGTTATCTTTAGAGCTATGTGCTGTCACTGCCATCACTGATCATTCTGCAGCAGGTGAGTTTGGAACAATGAAGTGGCAGTTAACGTCAGTCAGGAGCTATTCTGAAAGTTGTAGGTCCAGCTGCTGGATTTCATCAAGTCTTTCTTGCTGGTATGATAATAATCTTGTTTCTGAAAGTTAGGTCTAAAATACCAACAGCAATATGAATAATTTTCACTAAGACTTGAGGGGTACTCAAAATAGCAACATCTTTTTATAAGGTATGAAGCTTAAGCTCGTTTTTTAAGGAAGAGGAATGTGATGCAATCACACTGTCATCTGCTGAAGTCACTGCATCCAGATGTTCAATAAGACATTTAATTTTTCTTTATTTTATGTTCATGAGCGACTGCCCTCTGTATCAGTGAGTTGCCAAATACAACCTACATTATGCTTGATACAGGATCTTTCCTTTGGATATGTAAGGAGAGATTAGTTGAGCCTCATGGTATTCAGGACAATATTCAAAAAAAAATTCAGGGGAGTCATACTGATAACAGAGATACCTTACACTATCTGAAGTAAAATCCGTTTCATAGGCTGGATATGGTAAACTGAGACAGTTCTCTGGGAGATTGTGAAAGACGCAAAATATCTTCTACATGAGGAACAACTAAGTAGCAAATGACTTCAGTCTGCAAAAAGAAAGAACTTGAAAGGGACATGACAAAAATCCAAACTCACAACTGGCACAGAGAATCCCAGTAGTGATCACCGGTACACTGTCTTCACGTGCAAGAACAAGGAGCCCTCAATGAAGTTACCGGGAGACAGGCTCAAACCCCAAAGAAAAAGAGAGCAGAACTACAGAACCACTTACAAGATGATGCCACAGCTGCAAAAGTTTACATGGGCTGAGTAAGACACTGATGCCATACTTGGATGGCAGATCCATAGAGGATACTTAGCTGACAAATCACAAGAAGTTCAGTTTGGAAAACAGGAGAGTGTTACAGAAAAGTAATGTGTTTGCCCTGTTCTTACCTCTTCTGAGGTGTCTATGTATGGTCACTATTTGAAACAGAATACTGTTTCAACAAAGTGATCCTTGGCCAGAACCAGTACAGCTATTCTTTAGTTACGTTCTTAGCTCAGACTTGTGGTTCTGTTAAGAATTTATTTTCCTTCGGAAATTAGTGCAATCCTTTCTTCAATCACAGTAGTAGCAGTAGCTGAAGAAATCAATCCATACATATTTACTTTTGAAGGTCAGACTGCTGGCCGCTGCACCTGCACCATCTGAGAGACCATCTGATGACCTTGAGTCACAACATCATCATCTGAATTACATGTAAGCTTCAAAGCTGGAAAATAGAGGGATACCTTTTCCTCCAGAATGCAGACATTTATTATTATTCCTAGTATTTTTTTAACCAAAAGTGTAATACACATGTAACTCAGAAATAGTACCTGTGAATTCTGACACTTGCTTTGAACTTGCTTTGGCTAAGATGGTCAAAACTGCTACTGAAGTTTTTCTCAGCTTTTCTGATGTGTCGGAACATAAAGTATCCACAATGACCTCCCAGCTCTTGCATATCCCTTTGGGATATTACTGTTTCTTTTAACAGCAGTATTTAAAGAAGAGTTGAGCATACCTTTCCAGATACTGGAAATACCAGTTAAAGAACAATCAAGAAAGTAGATGGCTTTCTTCAAGACAGCTCAGAAACGCATAGTTAGTATTTGAGGTATCAAAAGGCTAAAATAACTTACAGATTTGGAAATACAGATAAATATTCAGAAGATGGAAGATCAGGTGAGGAAGGTGATGCAGATAGACCTAGGAAGATCTGCACACAGACCACTTCCAATTGTGGGATGGTGACATTAACTATGAACCAGATCTCGCAGAACACAGCAGCCTGGTGCCCAAGAACTCTTCAAGTTTACTAGCTTGAGTCTACAAGCTTGAGGTAGTAAACTTGCTTCAGAGGTAGTCAGCTACAGTTCAGCAACATACCTTAATTTTCCCCAGCCTTCTGGACCCCCACATATGAGACTCTTTGTCATGGTTTTGTCTGAGATAGAGTTAATTTTCTTTGTAGAGGCTTTTATGATGCTGTTTTGGATTTTTGATGGAAATAGTTTTGATAACACACCAATGGTTTTAGTTGTCACAACACAGCCCTTACACCACGTCAAGGACTTTTCTGCTTCTCTTGCTGCCTGCCAGTGAGGAGGCTGGGGGTGCACCAGGAGCTGGGGGTGGATACAGCCAGAACAGCTGGCCCGGGCTCACTGAAGGAATGTCCCATACCATGTGGCATCATGCTCAGAAATAAAAGCTGGGGGAAAGAAGGAGGAAGGGGGGGATGTTCAGGGTGATGGCATTTTTCCCAAGAAACCATTATGCGTGCTGAGCCCTGCTTTCCTGGAAGTGGCTGAACTCCTGCTTGCTGATGGGAAGCAGAGAATGAATTCCTTGGTTTGCTTTGCTTGCATGCATGGCTTTTGCTTTACCCAGTAAACACTCTTTATCCCAGCCCATGAGTTCTCACACTTTTACCTTTCCCATTCTCTCCCCCATCCCACCTGGGGAGAGCGAGTGAGTGGCTGGGTGGTGCTCAGCTGCCTGTTGGCATTAAATCACAACTCTCATGCAGACAAGCCTGAGTTGTCAGCATAGTCTAGCTTGGAGCTCAAGAATAACACATGGGTGCTAACAAACCCTTCTTGATAAGGCCCAGTTCAATGTGGAAATGGCTTGGCATCTCTTACATAGCACCATGTCTCTGAGGCTCCTAGGGTGCTCAGCTTCAAGGCTAGATTCTGCACCATATCAACAGCTTGAGCTACAAGTTACAGAATTCCCAGCTTATCCTTCTCAGTGCATTAGAAATGGGTTGGCAGTAAAGAGTAATTAAAGTATGTTAGATAAATGGCATTTGCACTTAGAAAATCAATGTCATCTCTACCTTCTCCAGGAAATCATTTACCATAAACATTAAGATTTAAATAATTGATGATTTCCAGACATGTGTGAATGAAGTGAGAATTCTTATCTTTCAACATCTACTCATCATTGAGCAGAAACAAAAGAAACCGCATTCCTAAAAAAAATTACAGAGCTCCTGCCAGCTTTTCATTTATGTTGCCGGACTTAGAGCAGAAACAAATGGAAGCCATTTGGGGCTCTTCCTGAAATAGATACAAGAATTGGAACAGAATTATCATTGGTTGCTAAATAAAGGAAAAACCGTAGTGTAGAAACTCTGGAATCATATTATCTTCACTCCAGACACTCAAGAGATTACTGCTCTAAAAAAAATAAATCTGGCCTAAATCTGGCTCAGAAATGCAATGGGGTCTTGCTTTCTTATATAAATGCTTACAAGAGCACAAGTACAATGGGTTGGGCTGTGGAAAACATATAAGAGGTATTAGGAAGTATTTATTTGCTCAGAACACTCATTTCAAAAACCTTTTGGCAAGACCTTGCTTCCCCGCCTTCTTAGAGAGGGGGGTTAGATCTTATGTATATGTCAGGCTTTCAAAAAAACTGCTGAACCACAAAACAGATATACAATGTACAAAACAAGTTATAGATTCACATGCACACATTATACATACATCTATAGCTATCAATTCATGCATTCAATCTAGAGATGTATATTAAATAATCATTACAGAAAATCGTATAATTAGTGAATACGTGCATATAAGTACGTACCTGTGTAGATACTTAACACAGACTGAGTTACTAGCCTTTCAGAAGTCAGTATTAGAATGCTTTAGAAGGCTGGTTGACTATAAGTGGAAAATGCACTTAACGTCAAGGAATTTAATGACACTGGCTACACCACACCTTATTTATTTTCCTTTATTTTTCTAAGATACTCGTATTATCGGTATCCTAAATTTTACTGTAATTAGTTTGGGATAGTGAGTAGTGAAGAACGCCTGTCATCATACTCCCCTACTGTGCAATACAGACATAATAGCATGTTTTCTTTTCTGTTTTAAGAGAGGTGGGGGAAGGGGCTGCAACATTTGCAGCAGTGTCCCTTTAAGTAATCTTTTTTTTGGCTGTGCATCCAGGGCAGCTAATAGTTTTATCAAATACCCTTCACAGCAAGACGACTGTTTCCATGGAAACTGTAGAGCAATCATCCATTACTCCTGCAAAGATTTCTCTCAGCTCTCTCCTAAATGCAGGTAGCTACTTTCACTGAAGCTAAAATTGAATGGAAGAATCCATTTTACAGTCCATGTGTTGATTCACTTCCAGAGTTTCACATGGGGGCAATGGGGAAAGTGGGGCCTAAGGCACAAACCCCAGGAAATCACACACAAGGAATTTTTAAGACAGGGACAAATTCTGTTGTCTGCAATGTGAAATACAGCTTATAGACAGGATGTAAAATTATTTCCTTACAAATGTGAAATGGAAAGGAGGGGAGATTGAGAACTAGAGATGAAGACCGAAGATGAACCCAGCGCTTGGTCACTTACCTCTCTCAGCATGTTGTTTTCTTTTTCCTTCTGTTCGAGAAGGCTCTCCAAGTGGTGTACATGCATCTCTGCTTCAGCCAACCGTCTTGTTCGCTCATGATCTTCCTCAGTGGCTTTTGCTGACAGACCTTTACTCTGCAGCATTTCCAGCAGCTTTTTGATGGATTCATCACGTGCATTTAAGGTCTGTTTCTGCGTCTCAATACGCAGTTCCATCTCTTCTAAGGTTTTACGTAGCAGGAAGAGTTCCTTGGCCTGGCGTTCATGCTCTGCATGAAGCCGTTGGAAGTTCTCCTCTGTCAGCTCTGCCACAAAGGGCTCACTGGTTCTAGTGCTGCTGTCCTGCTGAAACAGTTGGTTCAGGTCCCGCTGGATCCGCAGTTCATCTTGGAGAGCCTGGATAGTCATCTGCATATGCTGAAAGAATAAACAAAGTCAGAGGATTCCCTCCACTAGAGAAATAAAAACAACAATATAAACCACTTCAGTCTTCCTCAACTACCAACAAAGAGGAAACTTCAACACTGACAGAACAATATTGTTTTTTGAAAGCAGAATTTTAGAGAAGATCCTAGGTTTTCTACAGTACTTTCAAGTCCCTCCTTTTATGTATGGCAGAGGTTGTTTAACACTAGAAATCTTCTTGAGTGATACTCCCACCTCCACCAACCTGAGAGAGTCACCATTTCAAATCCAAAAATGTTGGTAGGCAAAATCTGAGAGCTTCAAATATTCTTTTTCCAACTATTTATCTATGCTACAGAAGAATTCTGCATAAAAAGTCCTAGATGAAAATTACTCTCTTTGCAAAGCAAAGGGACACATGTCTATAAGAATATATGTACTATTTAATAAAATGTAATCAGCCACGGAGGCTCCCCTAGGACTTCAGTAGTGACACTATACATAGTACAGATCTCAGTTGACTTACAGATGAGGCTTTATCATGTCAAAAAGAAATACAACTACAGCAAAATGGATACATGCTGGCTGGGGTGCATACAATTTTATGCATGAGGATCTTAGTAGAGAACAGAGACTGCTGCCTTATAAATAAGAATGTGCAGTCAATCCAATGATCAGCAGTAATTTGTGGTTGTGCAAGACAATAAATCCTATCTCAATGACTATGAATACAGTGAGATAATATAAGTGCGATAAAATAGGAGAAGCACAGTTTGCCT
Organism: Oxyura jamaicensis; assembly: GCF_011077185.1. Taxonomy (NCBI): domain Eukaryota; kingdom Metazoa; phylum Chordata; class Aves; order Anseriformes; family Anatidae; genus Oxyura; species Oxyura jamaicensis. The sequence continues at coordinate 63,233,174 of NC_048893.1, read as the reverse complement.
GGGAAACAGTCTTTACTTCATATATAGATAAACATTTGTGTTCCTCTCTGTAAGACAGAAGTATTAAGACAATAAGAGGGAAGTTCTAAGATGCTGAAGAAAGGTCTGATTACCAGGGATGAGATACCCACTGAGTGATATATCTCGACTCGCTTCTTGAGAGTGGCAGATGTGCTCACAATTTAGTCTGAATGTGAACAAGTCAGATGGCTTGTTTTCTGGGGTCTACTTTTGTATTACAGAAATCAACATCTGCAATACAGTTATTTTCAGTATTCACCAGGACTAAAGTATAAGTCAGTATTATAAACTGTTATCAGACTTGATGCAGGAAAACACACTGTTAAGGTCTGTAATGTAAAGACGGTGCCACTTTGTATGTTTGACATAAATTCAAGTAGCTCATTTCACTCAAACATTTGTGAAAGAGAAGATGTAAAAAAATTTAGGTTGAAGTATTACTTCAACAATGTATTTATCACAATTGCTATATAAAATTCCTTAAGGATATTCAAAAACTGGACACAGTCCTCAGCAACCTGCTTTAGATGGCCCTGCTTGAGCAAGGGCGTTGGACCAGATGACCTCCAGAGGTCTCTTCCACCCTCAGCCATTTTGTGATTGTATGATACTGTGAAAACACAATAGCTAGATATATTTACTGCAAATAGTATATTCTGCCTTTAACTCGTTTTAGATTTAACAGTCAGTTTGGTTGTATGGAATGATGCATAAAGGCAGTCAAATCCCATTTTCTTTACAAAGGTCAAAACTCCAGAAGTACTTCTCCTTTTGTGTTCTGACCTATAAGAGGACAGTTCAGTTCTCTTACGTGGTTGTCACTGAAAAGTGGATCAAAGCTTCACCTGGCTGAAAACCAGCCCCAGCAATACAAAGTCTTCCCAGCCAGATCTCCGATCCAGCTGATGGAGTGCCTACACCAATGCTAATCCTGGCGCAATGTAGGGTTGGGAATGTGCAGCCAAGGAGCTGGTAGAGACAAAAGTGGAACTATCCTTCATGTTATCAACATAAACTGAAATCAGCTTAAATGTGTAGCTTCATGACTGATTTAAGGTGCTGTAATTGCCTTTTCTTCTATTTCAATAACACAATACTTGGTAGTTAGTCATGCTATTAATCTAAAAAAATAGGTCATAGAATCTGTGTGATAACTTGGCACAGGTTTATTAGGTTAGGGGATAATTAATGACTCTTCTTAAATGTAGATTGTGTTTTTATATTGGTAGGCACTCAGATTTATTTTCAAGTTGACATTCAATAGTACAAGAGAAGAATAGAAACAACTCAAAGGAATCAGTTTGGATCTGGAAACCTTTTTAGCCAAAACTTTTTTTTTTTTTTTAATGCAGATTCCCACTTCCATTCCTTGTCATTCCTCCAAACCACGGTCAGAGTAAGAATGTCAGAAAACCTCCAAGCTTTCAACCTGAGGCACTACTGCAAGTGTGCCAGCGTGCAGGTAGGCAATCAAAGCTACTACAATCTGTTCAATTAACGTACAGTGATCGAGCTGTAAGAAAAAATCTACCATGCTCATGAAAAGGTTTGCCTTATCTGTACCTACATAACAGGAATAAAATCAATAGACATTAACAGCAGAAGCAAGAGAATATCCTTAAATTTCCTTAAACTTAAAAGTGAATTACCTAACTCAATACAACTTTACAATTCCACAGGAGTTAATTTCGTTTGTAAATATGGCTTTGAGAAGCCCTACTTATGCAAAGCCCAGCTGTGTGTTGTTCTTCCAGCTAACAAGCTCCCACATGCTTCCACCTGCCTCTCCACATACTGCCTCCTCAGCGTTTCCTTTCTCCCAAGCAAGAAAAGAGCTTCTTCTGAGCAACCACATCATCTACTAAATGAAATGACTTCCTCTACTCAGTGTTGTCTCGGAATCAAACTTGGGTTATTTATAAACATCAATGGACTAAACCACCACAACCAAATTCCTGCATTCGAATTTTAATCATTTGATCTGCTGTGAATCTCATTTCAGGTTACATAGGCAAATATTGCGTCTCATAGACCCACAGAAATTATCTCCCCCAAAGCTGGGAAAGACTCTATTATAACTTCTGGGCCAAAGAACCAAATCTGCCATACAATTCAGAAACAGAACATGAAATAAAATTTAAATCCAATGACATATGGCACGTAAGGGAATCCATCAGTTTTAAGCAAGGAAAGAACTGGCCAGCAACTGCAATGAATGCAGTTTCCCAGGGAAAATTAAGGACTATGGAAGAGAGGAGGGGTTAACCCTGATCACTGTTGTCCAAGCTGCTCAGCTGAAAAACTTCATTATGTGCACAGGAGCTGGAAAACAAGCCACAGAATATGCTTTAGACACCCACTCCTTTCCAACATGAAAGAGGTATGCAAAATGGGTTCTTTGCTCTGCTTTCCAACAAATTTTTATGATTTTCAGAATAATGAAACATTATTTAACCAACTTTTATTAGTTGGCATCATAAATAAACCAGTTTTTCAGTTATCATAGCTCTCCTTCCACATCATTTCAAAGAAAACATCCTTTTCCCTATGAAGGAGCAGACAAGTCTTATTAGCTTCTCATCCATTTCTTAGACTTCATTTTTAAATCAGTGACCATCCCAGAAACGCAAAATCTTTTCCCCGTTCATGTAATACTAGCCACTGATGTTAACTGGATTTCTAGGACCCTCAATCTGACTTGAAAAAATACTGCTGAAATTATCTCATCTAGGAATAGTCAAAAATACCTTTAATCCCACTGCGCTTGGTTACATCCTACTCTGCTGGGTAAAGTACCAATCACACTCCTCCACAGTTTAATAAAGATAACATAGTTAAAGTCAAAGCAATTATATTCAACCCGTACTTTGCTTGAAGCTTATTGCTCTTATTTCAGACCTTGAGGATTCCCTGTTTTTTCCAGTAATGTAACTTGGTCTTTAAGCCTCACTACAAATTATAACTACATCTGCAAATTACAAAGATATTTTTGGGAGCATAGCTCCCTAGGAAGGGTATTTGTGGTTATTTCTAACGTACTTCTGTCTTTGCAGTACTAAGCCCCTTTTGGCCCATCTCAAACGTAAACACCCAAGGTGCAAACAACCTCTTACCAGCTTTTCCTCTGCCTACATTACCTCCATGGGTCAACTTAAAAGTTTGCTAATTGGGCTCTACACAAGGGCAAGGGCTGCCTTTCATCCAGCAGCACAATATTTACATCTGCAAGCAGAAGAACATGATTCAATCTCCTAATTCTGCCTAGCAGGATTCAAATTCACATGTCCCTCACCTTGGCAGATTGGTTAGATGAGTTTATAACCTACAGTATGAATACAGTCAATGATACAGAAGTTCCTTGTAGTCGGTTCACAAAAAATCCCTGTTGCTGTGGACTCTGGGTAATGCAACACACCTCTTGCTACGCTGGTGAATTTGGGAACCTTGCTGCAGGCAGCTCTTTTCATCTCTCCCCATTGAAGCTTTTCTACTTTGCATGAAATATTTAAAGATTCTGTAGGCCTGATGGAAAATACTGAAGAGAGCACAGTTTCATATTCTAATTGGTTGCACACACAAAAACAGAAAGACCTGAAGAGCAATTCTTCCTATTAATTTAAATGTTTATCATCTTACCGTTCCAAAGGCAGTGGAAGAAGTGGATTTTAACATCCTGAGACTGAAAAGGGAATTTAGCCAATACTTTACAGCCAAGATCTCCGTTCTAACCCTAAATTTTAGATCAAAAGGAGGCAAGCATTCCTACCAGCATGATTTTGAGAGAAAGAATTAAATTGTGACATACTTCTAGAAGAAAGGATTTTCACACTGATATTAGCAAGACAGAGCTAGGATTTTCATACTGATATTAGCAAGACAGAGCTTGACCTGCCAAGCTAAGGTGTTTAAGATTCCAATAAGCAGTTTTGTGTTTGTTTTTAATTGCCTGGTTTAGGTTATTCACACTGCAGGTACTGTCTTTGTAACTACCTTAATAAGATGCATAACTCGTCCCATCCTTTATTCAAGAAGGCTGAATGCCTAAATTAGAACTGTGGGATCTGCAATAGAGGCAAGGCACCTAGGCTTTGAACACTTCTGTAGTTAAGTTCTCTTTAATCTTCTGGATTTAAATTCTAAGTAGGCTAAGCACAGAAATCACAATTTTTAGAATACCAAGAAAAAAAATCAGTATGTTCAAGGGATACCTGTCAACAATTAGGAAAGAAGACACTAAGAACCTACTTTTTCCCAGAAACAAGCAAAACCACACGACTATACAACACTTTGTCACAGAAATGTGTCACAATGGGGTGGGAAGTATTTTTACATTCTGCAAAACACAATGACATACATACATATACATCCCCTTACACTGGGAGAACACTGAGGCCTCTCATGTTCAAGAGCAAGGAAATATGGGTTGATGGAAAGGAAGGGAAGGGACGAGAGGTCCCACTAAGATACATCTGCAGTGTTAGTAAAGTTTCAGCCTAGGAGATAACTATTCAAGCTGTTGTTCACCATCTTCATGTATCCTAAACATGCATGTTTGCTCAGCAGACAATAAACTGGTTTGGGGTGGATCTTTAACAAGATATTCTTACAGAAAGGACTGAGAGGTTCTACTTTGTATAAATATCTGACTAGTGACTGGCTTTGAAATTTGAACCTACATCTCTCGAATCGAAGTACCATATAGGGAGGCTGAATCTCAGCTCAAGGTCTTTGAATTAGACAAGATGCCCCTTACAATCTCTCACACTCCAGCGTGCATCCCTGAATAAGTCTATTTCCTGCTCAAGGGTTGATCTCATCTCACTCTTTTCTAATTTTTAATCAGAAATTCCACTGCAGAGGGAAGAAATCTTTTCCTAACAAAAGTTTTGCTGATATTGGCAGATTTAATACATTTTCTCATTAAAAACATTATTGACAAACTTAGCTACTGAAAATTTCCTGATTACTTCTACTGTAAAACCACAATGCCAAGACATCCTGTACTGAATGACAGCTTTATGATGTACCTGTATTTGGCAGTTTTCTGCAAACCTGCTCAGTGATCAAGCTGTTCTTCATGTAGAAAACAGTAAGTGCTTGGAGAGACATAGGACACGTTTGCATTTGTTGTATCACAGATTTCTGGGTATAACCCAAGGATGAAGGAAAAAAAAAGAAGAAAGAGACAGATGTAATGTGCTAATTGACCAAAAAACAGGTTTCTGAAGATGCCAGTTTATAGGTAATCTCTTTTATTCAGCCACCTATTTTTATAGTTGGGGGTGGGGAAAAAAAAAAAAAAAAAAAAAAAAAGAGAGAGAGAGAGAGACAAACTTAATGCCAGGAAAGCCCTTCAAGGTATGAAATAGATACACTTTACACTTGGAGTACCTAACAAAAACAGCCTTATTTTTATCTTTAGGTCATCATGACTACATTCCTACTACTCTAAAAATAAAGAAACAGTAATTACAGTATGTTTTATGCCCAAAGGACAATTCAGTAAGTTCTACCTTCAAATGTAGAGCAGCAGCAAATGAGAGAACCTACAGAAGCCTGTGAATGTGCTTTTCTTGCCAGTAAATCTGCATGCACAATCACAAACTTTTGTATTATGACGATTCCTTTAGTATTCTTCACAACGGAGGCGTTTCAAACTTTTGTAAGAGGATGAACTCCATTAAGCTCAAAAGCGATCCCATGCCAAATGCTAAGATAGAGTTTGGTCACTATGGGAAATCTCTCCCATTTTCAAAGAGTTAATGTTTTGGCAGCCTTTCTGGGAAATAGATTCTGCTGAATGCACAGTAGAAGCAAAGGCCTGGCTATCTGGGGGAGTCCCTGCTGACATTCAGCTGCAGCCCACGCAAAGAAACTGAAAAAAAGGGCTAATGTCAGGTGTCCAGCAGGGCTGGGATGAAACAGAACTTGCCGGTTCCAGAAATGCTACATATTCCCTTGCAAAATGGATCAAGGGCTTCAAAACCCTTATTTGAATGGAAATGATTGGATGATTTTTATAATGTTTAGCTCTGCTAGAAAATACAGCTATGATTGTAATAGGATTTAATTTGTGAGAGTCGAAGAAATAGACTTTTATGTTAAAGACAAACATACACTGCAAAACCTCTGAGACAGCAGAAGGGCAAGGTAATAAAAAAATGCTATAAAGAGCTTAAGTTGTCAGCAACACATTTTTGAGCTGAACTAGACTGACACTAAGTGACTCACTTGGTTTAAGGGGGCAGCGTGCAGCAGCCTAACTCCTTCCCCCCTCTGTACAAAAACAGATGGAAAACCCCTACCTGAACACATGCAAAACAGCAGAAATGAATTTAAACTCCAAAAGTAAGCAGACCAGAAACAACTCGTAAGTTTGAACCGCAATTAATTAGCTTCATACTAAATGTACAGGTAGATGGCATAAAAACAGCTGCAAGGTAAAACAATAAATACAGTACACCAGTTATTCAGTGGCAAATGCTCACATGAAAAATGTCTATCTACAGTAAATATAAAGCAGCTTATCTTGCAAAGGAAAAAAGTAAGCTATTTGTATTTTTAAGGAGTAAAGCAAGTATATTAGAAGTTTCTATGGAATATCTGATGCCCTAAAAAGCATAACTTAGTTTGAAGAAATTTGTTCACATTCCTTTTTTTTTTTCAGATTGTTTTCTCACCTGCTGTAAGAAACTTGTTAGTCCAGACCACAGAATTTGGGATCCAACATCTGTGGATATATATTGTGATTGTCCCATAGGAACTAAACACATTGTTAAAAAGTAATTAATCTGTAAAAATAGCAGTGATTTGTGACAGCACAGACATGACTATAGCTCGTTTAGATGACAGACGTGACCATCATCTATCTACTTCAGCTTCAGAAGATGGGATTTCTAAGCTCTGACAGAACCATCACTAAAGATATAGTGTCACTGCAAAAGCGTAAAGGACTTTATTAACAAGGCAGTGTTACTCCGTGTTGATGATGGAGATTCCAATGTGCCATTGTACAAATTTCTTGATCCATCCCTAGAAATAAATCACGACATTAGGCTTTTCACAAAATCTTATTTCATGGGGAACGGGAGAAAAAAGATCACTTAAATGCAGTATAGACAACAGCAGAATTTCCATTTGATTTTTGTTTTTCTAGGTATGCCAATATATTCTCTACAGTCACAGGTATAAACCTTGTGATCATGATCAAGAGATATCTGTGAAGCCAAAGTAATACTGCTACAAGCATCATCCTGAGAAAGTGGTTACTTTTTCGGACTAATAGGCATCAGCATCATTCTAGCTAACAACTTCCAGATTCTGAAGATGAGTTCAGTTCTTGACTGAATGGGAATAAAAGCCAAGTATTTATTGTGAGAATCATAAACCTGAAGAAGAAAATAAGTCCAGTTATCAAGTCCTTGGTTTACAAGATTCTGTCCAAGTCTAGTTTCAGAAGTCTACAATCCTGGGCATGGGAGAGGGGAACTGGGTGGCTAACTATCTATGTTTTCATGTGCTTCTACACAGAAAGTGACTGCAAAAACCAGGAACATAAGATGTAGTTCTCCTGTATAAACATAAGCTCTATCCCTTTCCTGCATATGCCTTACCAACGCATAGAGCTACCAAAAAAACAGCACTGAAGAGTGAAAATGGGTACAAGAAAAAAAAAAAAAGTATTTTTCCCTTTTCAGAACTGTGCTTTTAAATGCATTTTAATATAGAAAGTCTTTAACAACATGTCTCTGTACTATCACAAACTGTATTTTTCACCATGCAATATCAAGAAAAAGTAGATTCAAGGATTAGGGGATAACAATTGTCTGGTTAAGAAAGAAGCCTGAGAATATATTTTCCTAGCTGAGTTGTCTCAAACATTTATTTCTGCCACTTTATCACTGCCCAGAACCTCAGAAGATTCTGATGATGACAGTCTTAATCCCTAGTCCCCCAAGTGGAAAAGAGAGCTCATCCCATTCTGGGTTGTGATTTCTGTATTCTTCCGTATCAGGGAAGGGAAAGGAAGATGATAAGAAAGAGTAAACAGCTTAACAAACACACCAGGAAGCTCAGCAGGTAAGGCACTCTGGTGAACACATAAGAGACGTATTAAATATGTCAGATGCTATTGAGAAAATCCCTGCCCAGGATGTATTTATATGTATTTGTTCACATTGATAGGATTGAGGCATCTAAAGCAAATAACTAATGAAGGTAAAGACTGTCCTATCTATCTACTACAGCTTTTTAAAGCTGCAGTTTTGCTGTAAAAGAGGATCGATAGTAGGTAAGCCAAGCAAACAACCAATACTGCTAAAATTAGTGTGTCGGGACTTACTATTGCCTGATCTAGCAGAGTGGGTGCACAGAAATACTGTTTCTCAGGGCCAGAAATCGTCTTTGATGGACAATAAAAATAAACCTGTCATCATATGGACTGATAGAAAACATAAGGACATAAGGAAGTAAACCACACTGATTTCATCTTGTCCTGTATACTACCTTCAAAGCTGCTGAAAGAGAATACCTGAGGAAAACCATAAGAGGGTGAATATATAGTAATAGTATAGTAGTATAGTAATTCTTTTCTCATATACTCTCCCAGCATCTGTACCTGAGGGATTTCGTAAATCTGAGATGATATCTTTGTGACAAAGCAATCATAAAAATAAAATATAAAAAACATGAACTAGCTCTATCCCTACACCGATTTTCACCAGGAGAAAGACTGGAAAATCCAAAATGCTCTACCAAGAAGCTACTTTCATGGTATACCAATGTCTGCACAGCAGAATGAAAAATCAGTTCAGTCAAATTTAAAAACATACATGTTCAATTATTTAAACAAACAAAAATTTCTCATGAATTAACTGTCATTTGACAAAAAAAATGACATTCTACAAATGAGCAACACTGATGATTTCTGTGCTGATTTTAACCTCATTTAATTTCCTGTGAGACTATCCAAATTGGGTTAGTGCTACACTGCTTAAATATCATCTTTTATTTATATAGAAATACAGGCTTTGATTATTTGCTTCTGTGCTGACAAAGAAGCAAAGCCCTTATGTATATGTGGTTTTATTCATTACACAATCACAGAATGGTTGAGGTTGGAAGGGACCTCAGGGTCCATCTGGTCCAACCCCTGCTCAAACAGGGCCACCTAGAGCAGGTTGCCCAGGACCATGTCCAGGTGGCTTTTGAAGGTCTCCAAGGAAGACTCCACAACCTCTCTGGGCAGCCTGGGTCAGCGCTCCGTCACCCGCACAGCACAGAAGGGCTGCCTGGTGTTCAGAGGGAGCCTCCTGTGCTCCAGTTTGTGCCCATTGCCTCTTGTCCCAGCACCAGGCACCACTGAAAAGAGCCTGCCTCCATCCTCTTTGCACCTTCCCTTCAGTTATTTACAGACAGTGATAAGATTCCCCCTGAGCCTCCTTTCTCACTGCAGCAAGATAATTCATTACATGTTTTGTCTCCTTTATTTGGCAAGCACCAACTTCCTTTGTAACAAACTGTGTTGATAAAATGGATCTTAATGTAAGAAATTTCTGTAGGAGAAAAAAGATAAAAACAACACACAAACATTAAACTGATCCATACTCAGGCCAGCCATGATGGATCTTGTACAACTCCATCTTACGGTGCTTTGCAGGGCTATACAACACACGAGAACTCAATTTTATCCACAGTACAGATTACTTCTAAATATTGCATGAACTGAATAGGTGGAACAGGTGTTTAAGAGACAAATACAGATTTTGTGAACCCCTCAGCCCATGGAAGTAGTTAGAAATGATAACGGTACTTAAGAGAAGAAGAATATTAATATTTACATATGTAGAAGTGCCTAATGTTTTCAAATTAATAGCATCTCTATGAAACATGACTCATTTAGCTAATAGGAGTTCTTCTGCAAAAACATATTCTTATTAGCCAACTCTATTAGGGAGGTCAGCAAATACATCTTTCCATTAGCTGATGCATGCAAGGAATCAATCCAAGATAAAAGGTGCTCTGTTACAGAACCTTTGATCTCATGTGCAGTATTTTCCAAGATATGTGCACACATCAACCCTGAGCTCTAAAAAGGAAAAACAGCTGATTGTTGATAATGAAAGAATAATATATAAAAAACAAATGCAAGGAAAGCAGTCGACTGCATTATCCACATCAATTCCCATGCCATCTCCTGCCCAAATTTAAGACCTTTTATACTAGATGATTTGGAGAGACTACAGTATAACTATAATACACTTTTGCATGAACCCACAAGAATACGACCAAAATATTATAATTAACTTCATCTACATGCATAAATCCCGTTTCTCTCATGTAAAGGTATAAAATATGGAGTAGCCCTGATCTTTAAAGCTTTTTGAATATTTCAAGCTTATGATTTCTGTGGACTGATGCACCAGTTACAGAGCAGGTTGTAACCAATACATTGATTTCAAAGAATTAGCTTTAATATCAAACAGTAAGCGTTTCAATTTCTGCTTACCCACACACAGCAAAGCATTGTAAGCAACTCACTGCAGGCAAATACAATACTTAGCTCTTCCTGCCAGTCTGGAACACAGTATAGTGGCATCCTACAGTTTTCAGTAATACTGGAAGATCTCATGATCTGATGCTCACAGACTATAATTAGTGACCACAGCAGTATTTTTTCCAAAACCTGTGGCATTTTGGTGGTTTAAGAAATACTCTTTCCAGATGACAGGATTAAGGAGTTTTCAAACTATAGCAGATTAATAAAAAGCATTGCTGTCCAGAAATTGAGTTACTGAGATGAGATTTCAAGAGCCCACTACCCAGTTGAAGAAATGAAAGATTTGCTAGCCCCACCAGACCAAATCATAAAACTTGGACAGAAGTTCACCAGCACTCTGAAAGCACTGAAATTTGCTGTTTTTAAAGAAGTTCCCTTGAGAAAGAAAAGCATCAAATGACCAGATATGGCCACAAATATGACTACATGAAGGACATGATCCTTTGATCCTGTCAAATAATAGGACATATGACATCCAGGATCTCATAAACAACAAATGGCTGGTACTGTGCTGAAACTGTGACACATGAAAAGTTTTTGCCAAGGGAGTCTTTGCAGTGTTCAACCAAGACAGGGACAGAACCAACAGCACAGAAGAGCTGCTGCCTCTCGGCTGCTCAACCTGCATGCAGAACGAGGTTTTGCCAGCCTGCTCACATCCTACCCTGGGTCGAGCAGTTTGCAGCGAGTGGGTGCGAATTGGCCAGGAGCTGGAGTTGGGAGCAGGAAGCAAGAAAAGCATAGGAGATGGACAACAGGAATTAGGACATTGGCTGCTTATAATTTTCCTTGTTCTGATTAGACAGTAGTGTTGCAAGGGAAAAGTCAGCTTTTGGACTTGACTTTTAAGTACAGAGCGCTGAGACCCTGTGTGTCCAACACATCATCCCACTGCTTCACAAGAAGATGGGACTAGTTTGGTTACTTCATGGTAATACTTCCATTCTTGCTTTACCTGCTCATAGTCTCTCCAATATAGCTCCTTAACTGCTTTCTATCTAATACATAACTGTAAGCATTGCATCTTTTCACATTTACCATCCTGTCAATTCTTTGGGGAAAATAATGCAAGTTTCCTCAAAAAGCATCTGTGTGTGTTGTGCTTGTTTTAAGCCACAATATGAAATAATTAAAGATTTCCACACTCAGTTGGCCCCAAATTCAAAAGGCCTAGAACAATATGAAACAAGAACATTGTCCAGGTACATCATTGGTCACTATAAGGGAATATCATTTTTAAATTGCTATATAAAAAAGTATGAAAGTATGAGCTTTTTTTTTATTATTTTTGAGTTATAAATGCACCAGTCAGCCACAAGGGCAACAACCACTAGGTGGTTATCTTGCAAAATTAGGAGATTAAAGCTTTAAGTTCTTGCAACAAAATCACCTCCTTGCCAAATGGAATATATGAATTCATTCCATCCTCATAGTTTTTTCTCATCTTCTTCCAAATCCATGAAGGAAAAAAGTAGAAATTCATTATTTGTGACAGAATTTACCATTAAAAGCAACAAGCAGTGGGCCTCAATTAAACCTTTTCAAGCCTGTTGCTTTTTGATACTTGTTATCTTCTCAGCTCTCTGCCATGAAATATTGGCTACACTCACTAAGGGACTTGAAAATGTTTATTCTGGGTATGTCAAGTCTCTTATGCTGAGTGTAGTTTTGGGAAGACAGGCAGATGAAATGTGTTACTGGAATTTCAGGATAAATTTAGAATATGTCTTCAGTAATCATTGTCCCTGTGAAAGAACATAGTAAAAAACAGTGATCCCAATGTTCTGGAACTTACCCTCCTGCTGAAATGACAGGAGCGCCTTTGAGGGCAAAGCAGAGTGTAGCACATTGCACTACGTTATAAAGGAACTTTCTGTGACCTATAAGAGGCAAAACAACATCCCTTTGATTGAGTTCAAGCAATAAGTTCCCGTGCGAAAAACATGTGGTTCAACCACGCCAAGTGCTGCGCCTGGACTGGGGCATTCAAACTCCTGCTAGAAGTACCATGACAGTGGTACTTGTGATGTACCTTCCAAACCAGCAAGCTTGGCTCACGTGCTGGGTTGGAAGCACAATCAAGGATTTTCATTATGAAAACCTTTATTGGATCTTTTAATCTGTGATGAAAATAGCCACACAGAAAAGTTTTTCCATTTAGAAGAGTGGGTCTTCCCTGTAGACACCTTCCCAGCACTCAAGCCATGAGGCGCAGTTAAGTTGGGTTCTCAGTAAACATCAGAAATGCATCGGATCAGAATGGGAATTGGACAAGCTAAAATGAACATCTGCAATAGGATGACAGCTAGAAAGACTTCTGTCAGTGAAAAGCTTTACTACCATCCTGTCTAACCTTGCATATCACTCAAGGAAGCAAGGGAACAGGTAGAAGAACAAAAATGAGACCTGGGTTCACCATAATAAACATTAAACTACCAACCACTGAGAACAGGTAGTTGGTGTAGACTGTGTTGGTAAAATCATTTAGGGTAAAAATTGCTCTCCCAATGAATATTGGCTCTTAATACATTTTTCAGGAGCTACTTATTCATGAATCATTACTACATGGTCATTCATGCAGTATATGTCATGCTCTTAGGCTTTGTGCAGAGCAATGACTGAAGTCATTTGCTTCTTTATATACCAGACTGAGAACACAATTGTTCAAGATCTGTAAAAATAGAGATAAAATAGATGGAAATGCTGTACAATCTAGCTTTTTGGGTCTGGTTCAAATGCATTTATGCAAATTATCTTGTAACCAAGTGTTTTGCATTTAGAAATGATTCAGAGAAGCATCTTCATCTGTTGATACATCTTTGTGAACAACTGTCAAGACAGAAAGGAGAATGGAATTCCCTGCTGTGAGTTTGAGGTGTCAATCCACCAACTTGAGCAAGAGTTTAAGCATCTGAAGGTACAAGCATCTGAACACAGATACTAACCTCAGAGTCTGTTAATTCAGAACTATGAAAAAGACTAGAAAGGGCTTGTAACACTGAGAATCTCATAACCTCATTTGTCTAGTGTTAGGCATCTGACTTCAGGGAAACAGAACAAGGTGGAATTCTTGTCTGTTGGGTGTGTCCTAGGACGTAGAAAGAATTAGGGAATGGATTTCCTCTAAGCCACCTCACTGCAAGACTGAAGGGCCAGTGCTAAGACGTATTTACAGTTTCAGGTACACTTCAGAATAATTGACCGAACTTTTCCTTAGAAATAAATATTCCCCCTCCTTCCCAGCCCCGCACACTCTCTTGGCTTTACAGAGCACTCATTAGTCAGGAAACAAAGCTAAAGTAAAATGCAGCATCATTTAATTCCTTTTTTTTTCTTTCACTCAGAAAAAAAAAATAAAATAAAATAAAAAATGCCTAGATGAGCTTTACTGGACAGAAGACTTGTACATCTAATTAACACAGAAACCCGGAACATATTACTAAGGCACCACTCCACATTCCTGAACTTTATAGTCCTTGCATTCCTTTTAGATTCCATCTAACATTAACATATGTTTTACAACGCTCCTGCTGGTAGCACTGCTTGGAGATACCCTTGATATGGAGACGAGCAGACGAGCCACAAACTCAGGACTGAAACGAAGTGTCCTGAATTCTTGAAGACGCACACACATTTCTCCCCTCTATTTCTCCCCTCTAATTAGACCCCCAAACACCGTAGTCCAGTAGAACAAATCTCAATTTCCATTAATGCAGCTGGAGCACAAACATGTAATTTCCAATAGCTATTTTTGAGTACAACCAGATACGTACCTAAGCTTTCAGGGCCATTTGATTTTGGTGTTAGGGCAAAACTGGGTTTTGCATTGTTTTGTTTTGCTTCTTTTAAGAAACTTTTTTTTTTTTTTTTTTTAAACTGCTTACAAACACACTGTTCTTGGAGAACAAAATATGAGAGAACAACCTTCTGTTTCCTTTATGCTCTTTGCTACTATGAGTAGACGGCCATTTGTCATTTTGCCCTGCCACCAGATTAATTGACTGCAGTTTATATTGTATCCCTCCGAACAAAATTGAGAGGGATAACAATATACCTAAACTGGTAACTGCGTAATAGCTAGCATCAATAACAAACTCCAACAGACAGCAAGGCTAGAAGCTAATCTATGCAGTTTTACAATTACCTTCTGGTCAGAGCGTAGCTATTATGTTCAGGCAGGCATGTGGTGGTTTTACCCTGCTGGGCAACTGAACACCACAACCACTCCCTCACCCCCCACCCCCACCTCCTCCCAGAAAAAAAAAGGAAAAATGGGAGAAAATACGATGGAAATGGCTCAAGGGCTGAGATAAGGACAGGAAGATCACTCACCATTGTCACAGGCAAAACAGACTCAGCATAGGGAGATTTATATAATTTACTGCCTATCAGTAGCACATTACTCACCTCAATTTCCAGACTAACAGGGCCTAATATTGTTTTAGAGGAGGTAGTGTTGATTTTAGAAATTCTCAGCACTTTGCTGTCTAGGTAAAAGACCCCAGAAACCGATTCCCTGAAACACAGAAACTACACACTAATCCAGCAAATGGAAAGCAGAAAAGCATTATGCCCCAACATCTGCACCTGTATCTAGCTACACACACAAAATTTCTACAATTCTATTTTCCTAACATTTACTTCAATTCAGCTGATTTTCACAAAATAACATCTTTTATGCCTGTAATTCAAATTTCATAGCTTTCATATCATAGTCATACCATTCTTTTTAACTCACCTACCATGCTATATCACAAAATAAAAGCCATTTTTGAAGTTCAGCATTCAGCTGCAGGCATGGTTTGGGGTTTTTTTCGGTCACACTTGGTAATTTATTTGATTTTTATTCTATTTTTGTTTTCCTGAGAAAAATCTCATTAGATATTCTGATATAAAACATTCAATAAATGCAAAAGGATACTGGGCACTACAATATGCCTTTTAAAAAATAAAACTCTATTATTTGATTAGGTTTACAATTAAAGGACTTAGCAGCTTCTCTTGGTTAACTTAATATGATCAATTCAAGAAAAAAAAATCAGCATCAATTTAACCTGAAAATAGGTGACTAATTTAAGTGATAGGAGTTGAAAAAATAACCAGCTATTAAGTGGCTTGAAATCGTATATTATGCAGAATATGTGACAAAAGTGCTATTTTTAAAAATCCCTACTTCAACTAGAGAAGAGTGACTTAGATCCTTACAACACAGAAACTGTTAAAAGAACAGAATATCTATAATAGGGGAATAAAACCATACAAATGTAACCTTTATTTAGTCGATATATAAAACATAAAAATTAAACATCTCTGGAGAACATGCAAGCAAATGATGCAATCAGACTTCTATCAGTCAGAAATCATGATCACTTTACCAGCATTGCTTTCCTTGAACCTAGATCATCAATTCTTCAGGCAGCAATTGTCATTTTGATGCCTGTGCTTGTACATCAAGTGGAACAATGCAACACCAACTGTTACACACAATAAAAACGGTAAATCAATGTGTTAACGGAAAAAAAGGACTTAGAGCAATAAATAATGAATGAATAACGGCTTTCACAAAAACATTACAGTTCTCGTGGTCTAAAGACCAGAGCACAAGACTTATATAGAGAGGTGGCAACTCCATCAGCTGATAAGCCAAAACCAGCTTTCACAACACCAGTCCTGTTTAAGGCTTTGCTGCTTTTGTGTTAAATATTTGCAATTATATACAAGCAAATAGAAAACCTTGATTATGTTCTATAAAAACAATATTTTATCTAAATTATTATTTTTCTAATCGAGTGTTGCACATTACATTCTTCCCATGCCATACCCACCGTTAATTCGTCACTATCCTACAGACAATTCTCTAACTTAGGAAAGTTTGTTACGTTAATAAGGAGAGGATATTACAGAGTGAGTTTATCTACAACTGCCAGCCAAAACTTTTCTCTACTGAAACTGAGAAACATTACCCAGACCAAAAATTCTCAATTTCTTCTTAACCTAAAAGTGGCTGTTTTTGTCCCTTCTCCACCTACAAAAAAAAACAAACATACAAAAACAAACAAACAAAAAGGAATTTTGTGTCCAAAAATTTGGTCTTCTCTCAGCTACATCAGTCAGTATAAAAAACTGTTACATATTGGAAAATTCTTTTCTATGAGGGCGGTGAGGCACTGGAGCAGGCTGCCCAGAGAAGCTGTGGATGCCCCATCCCTGGAGGTGTTCAAGGCCAGGCTGGATGGGGTTTGGGGCAGCCTGGGCTGGTGGGAGGTGTCCCTGCCCATGGCAGGAGGTTGGAACTGAATGATCTTTAAGGTTCTTTAAGGTAAGGGTTTGACCCATACCGTTCTGTGAGTTTATGATTCTCTAAAAGCATTATATAGGGATAACAACTTAGCTCTTCCTTGCACCTGTTTTTAACACCTCACCAGAAAAAGATGAAGGTATTGCTACACAGATAATAAGGGTATCTTCCTACAGCCCAAAAAAAGGAGAAAGTTCTACTACAGTAACATGGACTTGAGTAGCACAACTTTATGACAATACCTAGCATCTATTTTAAATTAAATATGGTATCTCAAGCCTGTAGCAAATATGGTTTCCGAGTTTTCTTCTGAAAAATAAAGAATTTCTGTGGAAAAAAAAACTGTGTATTAATGATGTAATAGTTAAGTAACAGGCCTAATGGCACCTAGACACTAAATATACCTTCATTTTTATGGAAGACTATCAGATAGCCTTACTGGGACATTTGATAACATATTTTGAGTTAGACTTTAACCCTTAACATCTATTTGCATCATTTTCCTTCTACGAGAATTATCCATGACTCACTGTTGACACCATCCCATGGCAGGACACAGCAACCTTCCTGTGCTTCTCAACACTGTGACTGGGGATGATTCACCAGTAACTCACTCAGGCCAAGATTTCCTGTGATGCAGACTTCTGTGTGCACCAGTTCTTCAGTAGCCTTGCTTATTTTCAGTTTAACATATCCAATATCCACAGCAAGGTAATATAGATGATGCCACATATCTTGCTTCTATTATATACAAGCACCTCTATTTATGCAGCCCAAACAAAAGCTTTGGTTACATTCTAAAATTAAATGTGATTCAAATGTTCAAATAGACTAAGACAATTATGGATTTCTTTCCTCTCCAGAACAGTTTGTATTAAAGACCAAGTTCAAAAGATAATCACTTGTCTTAGCCAACTGCATTGAAGGTTTTCAATGAGAAGTTTCAAGAAGATTCAATCTTTTGTTGGTTTGTCTATTCTCAAGATGTTTTCAGCAATAGGAAAATAAAATGAACAATAAGGCACTAAACATAAACAACTATACTACCACAGTGTCTCACATGAAAAAGTAAGTACTCTTGATAGGTGATTTTAGGAGCAAAAATATATATAATTATCCAAAACTACTCTGACTGAAAAATTCCATTTATTTCTTAGGAAAGAATAACACAAGAACCTTGATTTCCAACAGTTCTCCTGCAGCCAATAGATGGTTATTATGTATGTTAATTTTACATTATGGAAAGTTAATGGATAGCAGCTAAGTAATGAAACCAAAGCTGACCTATTGATCTATTTACTGAATCCATTTATACACTTTCATAACTGACCTCAAAAGGCAATACTAAAATTTATGAAGAAAGCTTTTCCTTTCCTAAGAACATATGAATAATAGAACTAGAAATAACTTTAAAATAAAGCTGTTTTCTACAAATTATAATAGAAAAAAATGCATTGGTAAGGAATTATTATGTATTTCAGAAATTAAAATTTAAAGTTAAAAAAATTCAAGGATGCTTTTAACAGATGTGAGATTTCCTGAGTAGTTGTTTTAAACAAGAAGAGGTACTCCATTATCCTAATTTCCTGTATTTCTATTAAACCTTAAGAAACAACATCCTTCGTAGATACTCTTCAACCTCATTATATATTTTAGAAGCATTTGTAATGTAAGCTTGTCCATGTATAAGTATTCCTCAGTGGGAAGACCAGCTGTAACTTAAATGAACAAAAATGTACAGAAAAAGCTAATCATTTAGAAGCTAATATTCTTGATTTAAGTAACAAAATCAACTCCAGAAAGCACAGATAAAGCTCCTTAAACAATGAAAGGATTTTCTTACAGGAAGTACCAAAATAAGTTCTTATGCTGTTCTAGAAAGGATAGAAACTGTATTTCCAACAAACTTGTCTTTCTTCTCCAGGAGCCTGCCTCTACTTTAAAATCAACCAAAGACACTAGCCTCATACTTGATTTCCCCGATACTGGTTGGTATAGAAGCTTCCTGAAGAAATCTTCTCAGCTTGAGACCCTGAGACCCTTGTATAGGAGACTTTAGTAACTCTTCTTCCACTTACAGAGAGACTAGCAACTATCTATGTGGTCAATAAGAACAAAGACAGGTCATATGCTTTCACCTATTTACAGAGGAATGATTAGAGAATATTGCTGATAGGCAGTTACAGAGAAAAAGGGACATCATAAATCTCAAACCTGAACGCCCATTTATTTGTCTGATGAGTATAATAAAGAAACAATGAGTTGAGGATTTCCCTACCTCATTCTCTTTTTTTTTTTTTTTTTTTTTTTTTTTTTTTTTTTTTCCAGAGAAGAGGTAAAGGCTAAATTCCTTGCTGCTTCTTGCCAGGAAAATTGCATGAATATTAACTTTTTTGTTGAATAGCTATGCATTTACTAGTGAGAACATTCTTATGCTTCTTGCCAACACAGCTCTGCATATATATTTTAAGAGATGAATGAACACCGTTAACAATTTTTTGTACTGAAGCATTGTCAAACCCACTCAAGACAGAGACTGCTAGCTCTAACTGTACCTTGTCAGTACGTGCCTAGTGCCTCCATTTCCATGAAATGTTTTATAAATGAACCCCCCATGTCTCCCTGCCACCAGCTTCTCCTCAAAAAAAAAGGATATTTTTAAGAGTTACCTTATAAAAAAGGTAAGGGCTCCATGGAAGCAGGTAAGACATACAGGATGTTAACATAAATACAGACTTTCAAATAATCTCCATTTGTAATGTTTCTTCTCTCTTTAAATGATAGTCTTATAGACTGATGATCACGCAGTACCTGCATATTGAATGGATTAACAGAGAACTCAAGGAATGCAGCTAGTTAAAGCTTTTTTGCTCTCTAGACCACTCAGTGTCATGCTTAACAAATGTATGCACAGAAGTCCAGTAGCAGCTCTGCAGATCTCCCAAAGGATAATTTCTTGGCCACTGAAATGGTTTGTCCCCAAACTAGGTATTTTCCCCTCCGCTGCTACAACATATCCACAAATAGTGGTCCTGAAAAACAGACTATAAGAAACTGTCAAAATCAGATTTTGTCTATCAGGGAAGCAACAACAACAAAGGCATACTTTCAAAAATGCCAAGTTCTATATAAATATGATGATGAAGTCCTTTACGAGGTAGCCTCTATAATGCTGTTCCCAGTAAGGATGAATGGATTATTCTGAAAACAGACAAAGGTCTATACTCCACAAAAACTGCAGCTCAAACCACATGGGCTAAAGCCTCCACAGATGTACAAAGTTCAACTGTATCCTGAAAGAACAAGGCAGTGGGAAAGAGAGAATCAGTTCTCACGTGCCTGAATATCTGCTGAGATAACAGCTATTAAGAAATCCACTCCTGTGGACAGATAGAGAGGAAGACAATAACCGCATATGGTTAGCCTAACGTTAATACTTGTTTCCTGTTCTGTGGTGGGTTTGTGTTACTGACTTGTGGTATTCACAAACGAGTAGCACAAGAAGACTTTCTTTAGAAGAAAACTATCAAAGGTTACTCCAAGGCTATTGTTATTTCATAGCTGAATTCCATCTGGATGGTAATCAAGAGTTAGTAATCAGCTACATTCATTTAGGACATTTGGGATATTTGTATCAAATGTGTTCATTTATGAATACATTGAATACAAACATAAATTTCTGGGCATGGAGACATTTACCAGGTGCTAAATCTCCAAAATAAACGTTGGGAGGAGTACCTCTTACTGAGTCAGTCAGTTGATCAACCAATCCAGGACAAGAGACAACATCTGGTCTAAAAGTGAAATGAAAGGAGGAAAATGAATGGTGCTTATTTTAGTCAGACAAGTAGAACTTCCTCAGAAGTTGTAAATAAATTTCTAAAGGAAAGAATGTGCAAAGAAAAAAAAAAATCAAGCTGTCTGGACAGCGCATAAAACTTCAAGAAGGCAATTATAAAAAGCAAATGATATACCAAGATGAGTTTCCCTTCAGTGTATGCAAACAGAGGCATCAGATATGCAGAGAAACTATCCAGCAAGGCTTGTCGCATAAAGAGGTAGGTAGAGGTATTCATTGCAGGAGCTGGATATCTTTTGAAGGAGGTGTGGGGTGGAAGAACTTTGAGGTTCAACTTTGGCATAAATAAATTGTGAAGGTTTCTCTTCCATATCTGTGTTGGTCTTTTATAAGCCATTTGTAATGGTGTACTTTCATGTTTATTCACAGTGTTTATTTACTGTTAACCAAGCATATTTGAAGGGTGTCTTCAAGATAGCTTAGTTACAGGACTTTTATAACTCCATGGCTGCAAGAAATTTGTAAACAGACCATTATTTTAAGTAGCGTTCAGCCTTTAGCACACTGCTCTGAGCATCCAAGCAATGACAATGTACTCTCAGAGAACATGTATGGACTAAGTTGAGAGCTGGAAGAAACATCTTCCCGTGGTCAGTAGTAACAGCAAAGGCTCTCCAGCATGGAACGAAGCACTGAAGAACTCATCTAGAGACTGAAATTTTTTGAAAGCCCTTCAGATTGCAACATTCTTTCATTCATGTGCAAAGATGCTGTCCTGAAACAGTTTTCAAAATTACTCGAATGAAGCTAACAGATCCACGTTCTTGAGACCTATTTTAAAATAATACAGAGAAGTACTTTCAGAACAACAACGTACAGGCCCAGAAACCCAAAGAAAACCTTACCACATCACATTCCTACTAATATGTGTACGCTTTCCTGTCATTCGTAAAGATTCAAGGAGCCTCTCTGCAATTCTGAAGCAATCCTACTAAAATCTTGAGTAAACACACCACGTGATGTGGATTTTCCACCTTTGGCCAGATTCCCTGCACTGCAAGTTCCTGAAAAGGAACTTGCTTTTATGAACAGCATTCAAGACATCAGCATGAATATATGAAAGTTCCAAATCCATGAGTACCCCAGAAAAGCCAGTACAGCTGAAATCACATTAGACACAACTTGTGTTACCTTTTGCAACACTGTGGGGCTTGCAGAAGGATACATTGACTGATCAGACCCACAGAACAGAGAGAAACTCAAGACAATCTTGGAAGAAAAATCAATATTATTCTCCTGGAATTGAAAGAGGCTGATCTCAGGTCTTCCGTAGTTAGCAAATGGAAAAAAAATATATCACCCAGTGAAAGGCATTCTGAATGCCTCAGTCACGATGTATCACTTGAAATGTCTCATTGTACAACTAGGATAATGACTGTTCCCTGCAAGCAGATTGCCAACTGCTAGTCCCCATTTTAAATATATGAGAAGCTAGAGAACCAAAGCCCAAAAACATTGTAAGAGGGGGAACTGGAAATTATAATTTACTGAAAATGTTTTAGCCATCACCTGCAAATGATGCTTTATGACAGAGAAACGTCTGGCATGTTTCCCACACTCTTTGTATCTTAAGAATATTTATGCAAGGGAAGCATCTTTAGCAGACCAACAGTCCCATGTAATATAACTTGACCTAGCAGGAGGTTTAATTGCCTATTTCTCTGACAGCAGTTAAAAATAGTACCCCTCATACAATATGATTCAGACTGTGTGGATGGGAGGGGTCCCTGAAAAGGAAGGGTGAAAAAGCTGGATGTTATATGCATGACTCTCAGTATCCAGAAAACAGGGATCCAAAATAAAGGCAGCCAGACATATGACTAACCAAAAGTGACTACCAATGGTGGACAGAGATTGAGGCAAAATGAGTCATATGCTTCTCAATGAACACTCAAAATATGCCAATGAGATAACACAAACTGAGCATGTGGCTGAGCTATAACTTGTAGCCTGTACATGAAGATCACCAGAGATGACATTTAGATACACTGCAATATCTGCCCAACATTTAAAAGGTTAAAGTACGAGACAAAGTTGGCTTCTGTATGCAGTCAGCTGCATAGCAGTACCTGCCCCATCTAGAACTAGAACTGCCTCACAAGACCAAGTGCTCAGTAAGCGCATATATAGGAGGAGCTTTCACAGCAGGGGAATCATCCAGGAGTGCTTTGAGTTGATCCCATTGAGAATAAGTACAAACAGTCTGAAGAGCTTCATGTTTACAGTCCTACACAGGATAATGTTAGAAGAGCATGTTCCCCCTCCATTCTTAACACATCTCGTCTCTTACAGTCAGATTTGAAAATTGAGTGAACTCCCTGTAATCTCACCACTGCACCAAAATAATTAAAGGACATGTGAAAAAAGAAAATGTGCTTTGATGCCAGGATCTAATCACACTGATCCACTCAAGACCATATGGAAGCAAGAATATCCCACTGGGAAAAAGGCAGTTTCAGCATGGTCAGCTTGTCTGGTGAGGCACACAGTTTAGAGAAGAGGTGTGGAGTATCCATCAGAGCAGAGCGGAGGGGCAGAGGGCAGGTTTCTGCACAGACTTGGAGGTAACTAGAATGCATTGACCACGTGCTACAAAAGATCCAAGAGATTTGAAAACACGTGACGGGATACAGGCATCCCCCTGAGCCCCGGGCACACAAGAAAGATGGTCTTTATCATTTAATAATGCCATAAAATCAAGTAGGAATAACTTGACACAGAATACTAATTCTTTGATCCACCTCTTAGACTTGCTCTTGTACAGGAGGAGATATGAAAGATTTCAAAGACTGATGGCTGAAGCAAGCGAGCTCACCACCCAAAAAATCAAGAACAGAAGTGGAGAAGGCTGAGTTATTTGTGGCCAGTGGTCCCGCAACCAGACAATGGAAACTATAAATTCATGCCAGTGCCCATCTCCTTTACTGATGATATTTAGTAAAAGAGTTGAACAGCAGCACACAGCCTAGCATTAAGAACATGACTGTTGAGAAAGAGAATTTCTTTCTCTAGCTTATGAGATTCCAGGAAAAGAACGGTACTGCTGGTAAACCTTGTATTCACTCTCTTGGCCTGTGCCTCCAGGCAGGAAATGTAGAGACCTATGGCCAGGCAGTCTTTTTGCATATTTTCAACAATTACAGCAGTTCACTTAAGATGACTGGAGGAAAAGATGTTAGAAGGTAGTAGAAGACTCAAATGAAATAGGCATGGTTTTGTGAAAGGAAAACCCCAGTGCTTTAGAGCAGAGGGTAGTCTAGAAGTAGAAGGCAGATCACATGCAATTGGAGGCCATTATTTGGCAAAAGTAGCAGCTTTGTACTTCGTATTATCCTCTCTTTGTATCACTCATAAATGGAACTGATTCTTTCAGGATGGAAGGGATCTTCACTCGATGCCATGGAAGTCCACAGGTCTTGGGAACAAGACTATATAGAGACACCACCGAAGGACTAAGTTCTTGCTAGACTTAGCAGTTGTGGTCTACAGATTGGAGGAATTGAATGGTTATGTGGACCTCAAACATTCCAGATCATTCTGGTTCAAGGCCAAAGCTGATGGATGTGTCCTGCAAATAACCAAGTAGTGCCCCCTCCTTTCCATGAATGGTATTAAGACTTGATGCCTTTGTAAAACAAAGGTTTTCTCAGGGATATGGTACTCCAAGAAAAACAGAAGTATTCATAAAGCAAAGAGAAAAAAATGACTTAGAAACAGGTAAAAGGCATGAAAGTAGAGTCTGTGTGATGCCAGCTGTTGGTCAGCCCTGTGCTACTAAAAGTACCATGTCAGCTGCAAGCACTATTTCTTTTATACGTTACAGATACATAGAAAATTTGGTTAGAGTATAATTCCACTTCCCACTTAAAGCAGGGTTAGTAGCACCACCAGATCAGGTCAGGCCTCTCAAGCATTTACCATCATTAATAGGTTGTGTGAGAAACAAAGTTGTGTTTTTGCAGTAGAGAATTATTTTTCTTTATTCCAAGGTAGTTGTGTAGTCATAATAAGGAGAAATGCTAAGTAGCTAAGTGGACAGTAGAAGGCCTCACTGCCCCAAAATAAGGTAGAAGCTTGAGAAAAACAGGATAAGCAGTGTGAGAACAGTAAGACAAAGATCACAAGTTCTCAAAACATAAGAAAGGAGAAATTAAAGGGTTGAAAAAAAGAACAATTGTACATATATGGTATAGAGGAGCGTTGAGTAGCTTGTGAACCTGTAGCATGCAGCCAGTGAGGAAACAGGGGAGGTGATCAGGTGTCAGGTAATAGGGAATGAAAGGTTATGATGTGTTTACTAAAATGCGCTCCTGATTGACAGGACACCCGCCATTGCAATTGCGAATAAAATAGCTTCACAGAAGATCCTGTCTGAAGAAAATTGAGATTTTTCTCAGACTTGTCCATAAAACATGAATTAAAAACTGCATGTATATATCAAGCAATCATTCACATATGCCAAGAGATTTTTCCTTTTAGCTTGTTTAAATAGAAAATAATTTGTATAGCATTTGTGCATAATCAGTCAAAAATCTCAGTCTTGCTCATATACACAAGCAGTATTTCAAGATAGAATTCTAAATCCTGTATATGTGCTACATGTACATATATAACAATACTGAGCAGTTTGTATCTGTTCAATAATAACTTTTCAACGTCACCATAATAAATTTATGCTCTATCCTACAGACCTGTATTACAAAAGCATATAGCATAGCACAACTGCCTCTGCCTTACAAAAGCAACAATTCTCAGAGATCATTGAGAGTATTAAAGTAGCAAAACTTTACAATACTGAGCTTTCAGACTCAATTACTTTCATGCCTTGGTATTTTTCACAATTCAGTTTGATTAAAACTAAATCAAGGCAAGAAAAAGCAGTGAAGATAATGCATGCATCAGTGTTCATAAAACCCTAGCAACAGGGCTAAGTCCAATTCTTCCCCCCACCCAAACAAAACAAAACAAAACAAAACCAAACCAAAACCAAACAAAAAAAAAAAAAAAAAAAAAAACAGTTTATAAAGATTTGTGCCTTCTATACCACAACAATGCTGCACTTTTCACCAAAGATCAATAATACCACAACTTTCAATGCACCATCTCCTGCTTTTGTAAAAGCCTCTGCACTCCCTCAGGCAACCTCATTTCCTTTTCTATTTATCTGTTTGGAACACTGGCCAACTTCTATGTAATGGAAAACAGAAACCAGCTTAGCCAAAGACAGGTTTAACCAACCTAACAGGCAACAGCTGGAAAAAAAAAAAAAAAAAAAAAAAAAAGACTTTCGTTTACTAGAATAATGGTTAGCAATGTTGGGATTTGTAGAAATGTATGGGCACATAAAACGAGACAGAGCAAAATGAAAGTTATAAAAGCTTCAATATATCAAGACTTAAAACACTCTAAAAGACATCAGAAAGGATCTTTGTTTTCCTTCCATTAACATTTAAGGTTTCTTGTTACAGATTAATGTAATGTGTTGAAGACCTTGCTGCTCCCTCCCTCTCCTCATAAATTGCTCTTCAAGAAGTGTTTTCAGACAACGAGTGAACAAATTATGTTTGTACTGTGGCACAGTAGATTAACTTGAAGTGAATCTAGCAGGCTGTGCACAGCTATTTTTACAATAGCTATTTAGGAAAGCTTACTTCAAATTATCAGCTTTTTAAAAAATCTTGCAGCCCAGACTAAAAGTACAAATGCAATGAAACCGTCCTTTAAGTCAGCTGCTTACTAATCAAGGGTCAATAGTCGCTCTGCATAAATCCCATCAGGAGCAAGTTAATTAGTAAGCAGTAAGCAATTAAAAACACATACAAAATACCATTCCATCCTGAGAAGGGTCTGACTCCACTGTCACTGCAACCCTGAAGACACTGTTTCTTCAAAGTTCAGAAGATTTATTTTGTGAGACACTTTGTACCTTTGGAAGCTGATATATCCACTGACTGTGAATTTGTAGCAGTCATGGCTATTAGTAATGCCATATAGATAGAGCATTTGGGACTGCTTCCTTAGTCTTTTTAGTATCTATTGCTTTGCCTACATGCCCCTTCAAGAAGTTCTTTTACTCTTCAGCTGTTTCTCATATACAAGAATATACAAAATTCACATATATATGTGAACTAAAATAAAAATATGTGGATAAAGGATATTGTTAGAGAATTTTTATTTCTAAGAAAATTATGTTTGTTAATGCACATTAAATTTCCAGTCCTTCTATTAGAAATTGAACACCTTAACTTCTCCTAACTTCATCCCTGAGGTATGAAGCTTCATTTCTTCCACAGCTTATGCAAAAGAAGTAGCAGTTAAAGAAATATTCAATTTTTTGCACCAACAGAAATGACAAGAGGGCTTTATTGGGACTCATTTGCTTGAGCACTAACTTGGTATTACTGCCTGCGGTATTTTTGAGTCAAACTGATTCTGTGAGATTAAGTACTTGGCTGACAGGATTTTTTATTTTTATTTTTTTAAACTCATTGCTTAAATTTTAACCTCAGCAAACTAGCCTGAATTCCAGCCGCTGCATACTCCTACAAACACAAAAAAAAGGACATTACCAGTTTCTTTGCATATAGACCTTCTGAAATGTACAGTTACTGAGGCTGCCCAGCATTGCAGGTGCTAGCTAAAGAGCCTACCGCTCAGACTACCACTTCAGTGGTAAACAAGGAAAATGCCTGTACAATAATAATAATAAAAAAAGGCAGAACAAACATTAATTTATTCATGAATTCAAAATACCCTCCATAGCCAAATCACACAAAATCAGTGGAGACCACATGCCCTGAAGATCTCATTCAAAAGCCACACAACTCAATACACACCTCTGTTTCCATTCTGCTGTCTTACTGGTTTAAGAGATACACATCAGGATAGGAAGAAAAGCTTTTGGTTTATCTCCACCTTACCAGACAAAGAAGGTAACAACTAAAAAGTTCATAATTTTGTTTAATATTTAGTTTTGTAATAGGAATTGAAGTGTTATATCACTAATTGGACTGTATATTTAAAAGTCACAAACATTCTAAAATTCAGATAAACCAAAGCTGTATCTAGCACGTGAAATCTAGGCGTCAGTGTAAACAGTCATATTTACTTACATATCCATTACTTTTTTGTTGTGTTTGTTAATTACTGCTATTGACAAGCACATCCCTTACAATCTTCTACCAAGTTAGCAGAGCAAAGGTGACACAAAAAAAACATCACCTTTTAGGTCACTCAGTCATGTTCACCAGTCAAAAATATGGGAACGACCAATAAAAAGTTAAAATAATGCAGTTAGATCTCTGAAACACCAGTATGACATAATAGTTCGTCAGTGGGTACCTACATTTATCCTGACCCAACAAGCACCCTGATTCATCCATGTCTGTGGAACACAATTCAATTAAGTTGTTAAAAAAAACTTACATTCTACCACTCTACACTCAGTTCCTCCCAGAGAAAGATACTTTTAAAGACCAAAAGGTCTCTACTAAAATTCAAATCAAGCTTCAGCATGCAGCACTATTTTACAGCACTGAAATGTAATTTCACAGGCTGAAAATTTCCTAGCTGAAAGAGGCACTCCTTTCCAATTAAACACTTGCATCAGTCTAAGAGATCAATCCGTTCTCTAGACTGTATTGAACAAATACCCTTAGAAAAGCCTCTGCTCAGACTGTGTAGTACTGAAAAAAATACTGTGGCTTTGTGAATTAGTTAGTAAACACTTAATAGCAGTTTGAAGCTCACACATTTACTTTTTATGCAGCTTTGATTATAAACTCCTATATGTTACCTCTTTGAGTTTGAAATTTTTATGCAATAAATCAAGACACATGCCAAGATTTTTTTCATTACTGATAAACCTAACATTGAACATTTTTAAATTTTAAGCCTTGAACAGCAAAACTCATACCTAAAGTTAAAGAAATACAGAATTAGTAAGTCAGTGGGAGCTAGGCATGTATATCCACAAAGTTGCCTGAGATTGACTTCCTTAGGGGTATCTGAAGAATATTCCAGATAAAACAGAGCAGAGAATATCCTTTTAGCTACATATATTAAATTATTGTTTTGAAGGCTGCAAAATGTTTATTAAACCAGAAAATGGCACCACTATTTTTAAGAGCTTATATATGCCACCAAGGAGATTAAATGAGGAACCTTAAGTTCATTTGAGACTTAAAATAATATTTGAAAATTATTTACAGCTAAGTTTTTCTTCTTGCAATGTAATTTTTAAGATCTAGAGCAATATTCACTAGTATACTGCCTATTTTCAGGACAGTCAAATTCTACATGAGATTTTTTTTTCCTTTTTAAACCTCAGAGGTCTCTGTAAATTTGAGCCACAAAGCTACACAGCCTAGCTAAACATAGCATATAACAATATCTTTTTTATATTGATAAACCATCAAAAATGGAAGTAAATACAATGTTACTAGTACTCTAGAATACAGCATCTAGATCACAAGATACTGTAGAGCAGGTTCTCAGTACTGAAGTGCCAGTTATTTCTCCCACCCCTAAAAAAGGCACAACTTTGCTCAGTTAGACTGCTCAATTAACAGCTAACAAAATAAAAGTTTTGTTATTAAGTATTAATTTGTCAACTAGATTCTGCAACAGTTTCTCAGATCTTTCTCTGTTTCTACATTGGGGTCAATAAAATTATAAAAGGTATGAAGAAGGTAAGTAGAGAATAAGAAAAACGATTCATTTGTTTTTGTAATAAGAGAAATAAATGTCATATAAAATTGTTAGCCAGTAGGTTTCAAAACATACCAAACGGGATGAAGTAAGAACTGTGGCACACATTGTCACATCATATGAGAAAATTAGCACAAGTTCATTCGTGACAACCGGTAACAGCAATATTTACCTAAGTACAAAATACACAAAATGAAGATAAAATGGGTAGACTTTTTAAGCTACATATAAACATTTTTTTCTATGGCTAAAAGTGACTCAAGAACTTAAACTACATAAGTAATAAGAGTGTAATAAGTAATAATAATTATGTAATAATTACTTATTACATAAGTAATAAGAGAACAGTAATTTCTGTATCCAGTTCTGCTAACCCGGTTATCTAAGGTGTATGTGTGTGCACATAGATATATACATTTATACATATATAAAGATCCTAATGAGTCACCAAACGTTTACCAGCATATTAGAGGAAAAAGACTAATAATGACAGTAGTTAAATGCATATGCATGTTGGAATATGGCCATTATACTAAAATCAGCTACTGAAGACATTAACACAAAAAGAATAATAATAACATTTGTAAAATCAGAAGCCAATTAATTACTTTCTTACTAAAGCATCAAAGGATTCATTAAGCATGAACATGAAAGGTACAGAGAAATCCAGATCTGGCTTAACGTGATTTATTTCCATATTATTTTGTTAACTTAAAAAAAAATCCATTAAATTACTAACAAATTAATTAGCAGTTTGTTTTTCAGGGCATGGAGGTTTTAGGCTACTTTTCAGAGACCAATTCATTATTCTTTATACATGTCCAAATTCTGCCTTTTCTTGTTTGCTTGATTATACCACCTTATTCCATGATTTACTCACCGTGATATTGTTTGCAGCAAAACCACTCCTATGTAGCCTTAGTCAGGCAGACAAAAAGCACCAAAGTATTTTAGAAACAGAAGCTAAGAGTTCAGCCACTAAAGAGTTCTTCAAAAAGGCATTAGACTGAGGAAACAATCCAGACTTACACAGAACTACAAGAACGCTGAAGGCAGCATTAGCTTCTAATGAGGAAGTAGTTATCACCAGTTATTCGTAATATTTAGCCCAGCACTCCCTTTTCCACATTCCCGGGATGTTATGGACTAGCCAGCAATTCGTGCAGTTCCAATCACAACTGCAGTGTGTGCAGGTGTCAAGGTGCTGGCAGCGGGGGGGCCACAGGTGGGGAGGAGGCCAGAGGCTGCCCTGTGCCTGATGCAGTCAGTTCCAGTGGCTCTGAGGCAGACCCACTGCTGGGCACAGCTGAGCCCACCAGTCAAACACAGCAAGCACCTTGGTGAAACCATGTTTAAGAAAAGGAAGAAAATGCCAGATGGAGAGAGGAGGAAGAGAACAACAGAAGGGAGAGAATAGCCAGATCAGAGGAGCTCCATGCTGGAGCAGGTACACCCTAAAGAGACCACAGGCCATTAAGAACCCACAGTGGGACATATGAAAAGGGTAGGAAGGAAGGAAAGGCAGAGAGAAACTGCTCTGTCCTGGCCCTAACCCCTGCACTGTCCCCAGCCTTGCTGAAGTTATTGAATATAGCCTGTGGTGGCAACAAGCGGGGCAGAGGGGTGGCTGGGGTAGTGAACTGGAGACCAGAACGGGGGGAGGAGAGGTGTCTGCAGTGAAGCTGAGCCTGGGAAAGGAAGTCAGATGTGTTTCCCCAAGTACTTTAACGTTTGCCTTTTTTTGTTCCTCATTAATTAAATATTTATGTTAATTTGCAACAAATTAAGTTAAATTCCCCACGTCGAGTCTGTTTTACCAGTGACAGTGATCGGTTAGTGATTTCCCTGTCTTTATTTCAACCCATGAGCTTTCTTGCTCCTTGTATCCCTATTTTCTCCCTGTCCCATTGGAGCGGAGGACAGCAAAGGCAGCTGTGTGGGTGCCTGGCTGCTAGCCAGAGCCAACCCACCACAGTAGCATTATCACAAGGTAATGGTAAAATGCCACAGCAATGCTATATCGTTTCAACCGAGTTCTACATCTCTGAAACTTACTATACTTAAAATCACGTTACTTGATTACCAAACATCTAGCCACTAATGATCAGCTTTACTTCAGCTGGGAAACAGTACCAGATAATGGTCATACTCCTGCTTGCTTTGTGAGAAATCTTTATTTCCCCGAATCATGACTCCAATAAGAGGCCTAAATATTTAAATTCCAATTTCTTCACAGTTAACACAGCATAAGCTGCGGAGAAAAGATATGCATGTGGTAAAGCGCCTATGACAAACATCGCCAAAAAATATTCAAGACACTAGTGAACAAATCTGTCTAAACTGACTACTACTTAGTGTAAATAATGAAGAGCTATCAGGCAGCTCTCTATTTCCACTGGTTTGACATAAGCATGAACCTTCAACAAAAACACAAAATCATCTCTAAATTTCTTTAATAATTTTATGATTTGTGAAATCAGAAACTATAATTAAAAAAGCCAGAGCAAAATTCTACCAAACCGAAGGGTCACCTGCTTAGCATCTACACAAAGCATTATCAATATAAGGATGATTTTAACTTCTACATAATCCAAAGAAAAGTATTGTTGTTTACTAGTCTTTACTAGTGCTCTTCTTGTACAGTCACGCTGTGCGTATATATACATCACTAAAACTGAAGATCAAGAGTTGTATCAGACAGTGCCCTGAAAGTGAGCACCCACGTTTTGTGAGTACAGACAGGTTGGACCATAAGGTAATATGGGCTGGAAGGGACACCGTTTGCACAACAGCTTGTCCAATCGAGTTCTGAATGTCTCCAAGATAGAGATGCCAGTTAGCCTCTTAAGAGTGTTTAATTACTCTAATGGTGAAAACTGCTGTTCCTCTTCTGCTGCACACCTCTGAGAAGTCTACCTCCATCATCTTCACACCTTCCCATTGGGTAGTTGAAGACCACAAAAAGATGTACTGAGCCTTATTTTCTCCAGACTGAGCAAATTCAGTTCTTTCAGTCTCTCCTCATATGCCCTACAGTTCCCTAATGATCTTGGATACCTGGTTGACTTGTTCCAGAACACCAACATCCTTGCTGTAGTGTAAAGCAGAAAACTGGATATAGTTCTCTAGATGTGCTCTCAAGCGCTGAATAGATGCAATAACTGCTTCCCTGAATCAGCTGACCATACTCAAAACAGCATACAGCTGGCCTTCTTCACCACAAGGGCACACTACTGCTCTACACTTTGATGTCTACTTGGACCCACAGACCCCCCATCAGAACGTTGTAGCCAGTCAACCCCAGATCATCTGAGTGGATGGGGTTTTTCCCATTCCATGTGCAGAACTTTGCACTCACCTTTACCAAACTTTGTAAGGTTCCTTTCATTCAATTTTTCCAGCCTTATGAGGTCCCTCCAAATAGCAGTGCTGCCCTTTGATATAGCAACTGTTTCTCACAATGTGGCATCTGCAAATATGCAGAAAGTACACGCCATCCTATTATCCAGGTCATTGATACAGACACTGAACAATACTGACTCAAGTATGGCTCATGAAGAACACTGCTAGTAACCAGACATCAGTCAGATTTTGTGTTGTTGCTGACCACCCTTTGAGCCTGGCAGCCCAGCCATGGAAGTGCACTTATTTGGCGCATATTTTGCCAATTTGGCAATAAGCATGCAATGGGAAACCATGTCAAAGGCCTCGCTTAAGTG
Organism: Oxyura jamaicensis; assembly: GCF_011077185.1. Lineage (NCBI taxonomy): Eukaryota > Metazoa > Chordata > Aves > Anseriformes > Anatidae > Oxyura > Oxyura jamaicensis. The sequence continues at coordinate 63,200,010 of NC_048893.1, read as the reverse complement.
CAGGTAAACATCCACTGCATTCCCTTCACGCGTTGGGCCCGTCACTCCAGAGAACATCATCAGGTTAGTCAGACAAGAATTGCCCTTCATAAAACTATGCAGACTGCTCCCAGTCAACTTCTTGTCCTTCACACGCTCGTGTGTGGCTTCCAAGAGGATCTACTACATAACTTTCCAGAGACTGAGATTATGCTAAATGACCTGCAGTTCACTGTATCCTCTTCCTTTCCCTCATAAGATGGGCATGGTGTTTGCCTTTTGCATTATCAGACAGTGCCAGTTAACCTCCTTGTTAATTTCAAGGTGAAAAAAAAGTGGTAGCAAGATAGGATACAGTTGGATATGATACATGTATGCAAATAAGATATAGATACTTAGTAAGCAGTACAGGGAGCAACAGACCATATACTCCTCAGTTCCAAATCTCAGAATTTTAAGGACCTCAACCTCAAAAGGGAAGTCAAGGCATACATACAGCATCCACTTACAGTTGAAAGAATCTCTCTTCAACTTTGAATGAAGCATTCATTCACACTGATTAAAAAAGTATCAGTGTCAAAATACTCACGTGTATGAGTTTTTTCATGTGTTATTGACCCTTTCATGTAGAATGATCCATATCAGATAAGGCACTCAGAAGTCTTGGCAGGTAGATGGCTGACAAATACAATGTCAGATGCACTAGTTCTGACACTGATTCTCTCTCCAGAGGGAAGATGGGGTTTCTACACTTTATTTGGTGATATAAAATGTGGTGGCAGTGGTGTCTTTGTCTAACATCAGAGAGATGTGCCTATAGTCAAGAACAAATGGGGCCACAGGGACATCACACAACATGATAACAATTTTTAAATCCCATCCCATCTCTTGAAAGAGATCGCTGGGGGTGGATGACTGAAAGGTCTGGAACTACACAGTAAATTCAGATACTTACAAACATGCTGTCTCTATTGCTCACATTCTTTACAGAAGTAGTCTTTTTTTTTTTTTTTTTTTTTAAAAAAAAGTCTGTTTCCCAAACAGGGATTGTAAATGGGAGAAAAAAAAAAAAAAAAAAAAGAGAGAGAAAAGAATTATGTCTCTTGGATACATCAAGCATCCACTTTGATACAGTAAAGTCAGAAGTCCAAGCATTTCCACCATTAGAATCTCTGGCCTTGAAAATGAAGCTCTCTGCAGGAAAAAAGTAAAGATACCCTCAGTGTCAATAGTGGTATGACCTCAGTGCTGTAGGGGAGGGAGAAAGTAGGCTCTTCTAAACAGATTCACTACACCAAACTGTTGAGAAGATCTCAGACAAATATTTAAGCAGGTGCAGACAAGCATGGGCAATATACAGAACGGGGTGAGATTGCAACAGTGTGTTGTACTTTGGTGCTAATGGTACATGAATATCAACAATGCAAAACTAAGCTATCACTTGAACAAATTAAAGACTGTGAATGCAAGAAGAATTCAGAAATGCTAGAACAACAAAACTTGTATGAACAAGCTGAGTAAAGGAACTGAAACTGCTTACCTACAAACCAATTTCATAAAGTACAGTGGAACTATGAAGGGAAAAATCCAAAAGGAACAAGCCAGACAGAGATGAAAACATACAGTTGCTTTAATGATGAGACATGCTAAACAGATTTTAGACTTTTAAAACAAATGCATGTTTTATACATAATATGAATACATATGCACACACATATATAAACATATTTAATAGAAAATAAACAGAAAATGTCTTGATATATCAAAAAGACAGATTTTGACTCAGTCTCACAAAGGAAATTAAGTAGAGAATGCCTTTAAAGTCTGAAAATAAAAGAAGGGGAGAAGAAGGGGAGAGGAGAAAAAAAAAGCTTCAGGACATCAGTTCCTGTTCAACACACCAAGATTCCCAGATCCAAATGAATGCTAAAGCTGGGATGAAGAAGATATCCATATAAATGAGTCAAGTAAGTGACCAAAGATATTTCACAGCATAAAACCAGGGAAGGTTTAATACTTGCAAGGTACTTATGCAAACTAACATTTTTACAAGACAGTCATCATAAGGAAAGTGAATCAATAGGCACTTTAAATTAGTGGTGAAAGATGCAAAAATCAGATTGATCGTTGAATATCTCCTTTATAAACTTGAAAAGTGTTTCTGACAGCATGAATACACTGTGCAGCAGCTGAGAGGGACAGGAGTGAGAAAAATGCAAGAAAAACAGCCCTGCAGACCCCAAGGTCAGTGCAGAAGGAGGGTAGGAGGTGCTCCAGGCAGTGGAGCCAGAGTTCCCCTGCAGACTGCGGAGAGGACCATGATGGAGCAGACATCCATGCCACAGCCTATAGATACATCCCGAATGAAGCTGCAGCTCACAGACAGCCCACACAGGAGCAGACTTCTAGCAGGAAGTGTGGCCCACGGAGAGGAGCCCACGCTGGAGCAGGTTGTCTGGTAGGAACTGCAGCCTGCGTGGGACCCATGCTGGAGCAGCCTGTTCCTGAAGGACTGTACTTCATGGGAAGGACCCAAGCTGGAGCAATGTACATAGGACTGTAACCTGTGGGAGGGAATCCATACTGGAGCAGGGGAAAAGTGTGAGGAGGAAGAAGTGGTGGTGATGAAGCATTATGTACTGAGCACAGCCCCCCTTCCCTACCTTCCTGCACCACTTGGCGGGGACAAGAATAAGTCAGGAAGGAAGGAATTCAAGCCTGGAAAGAAGGTGTGGGTAGGGAGAAGGCATTCTTTAGTGCTGTCTGTTTCACACCATCCTACTCTGATTTTAATTGGCAATAAATCAAATTAATTTTCCCCAAGCCATCTCTGTTTTACCCATGACAGTAACTGGTGAGTGATCTCCCCGTCCTTACCTCAACCCACAAGCTTTCATCTTATTTTCTCCCCCATCCTGCTGAGAAGGGGGAATGCCAGAGCAGCTTGGTGAGCCAGCCCACCACAAGAGGTGATGAAGAAGGAGCTCCTTTCGCTATCCTTATTTTAGTGGGATCAGGATGAAATAAGATGTCTGGTTAGAAAATAAAGCAGAGGGAGACTCAGCATGGTTTATGCCTATTGCTTCAAGTTAAACACAGTTTGTATCTTCCACAACGCCCACACACTGCAAAACATGACAAAGATGAAGGTGACAGAAATTGGAATGGAAAGGTTTTTAAATAAGGAAGACAAAACTCACTGAAAATAACTGAGGAAAATAGATCATCTAGACAAGAGTAAATTTAAAGGCTATTCACTGATGCTGGACAAACTGTTAGCTTATGTATTATATATGTTCAGCTTCTGTATTTATATACATTCAGAGGTGCTGAGAATGACTTCTTTTCTAACATCTAGAAAGTAATTGTAGTGATAACTGTTAAATCAGTTTACTACAAAAAAAAAAAAAACAGTTAAAATTTAGATTTTTAACAAAATGTAATTTTTTAGATCATAAAATTTATACCTGATATTAAAAGCTTTTTAAAAATATGGTCTTTAATATTTAAAAACTGAATAAAGACACACATTTAATAAATTGGCTAAACGGATAGCGAATGAAGAATTACTAAGGATAAATCAAAATAAAATGGCTAACTGTACTCTGAAAAATTAATCTTTAAGGCTGTCCTACGGAAAACCCTCAAGAGACTTGGAAGGCAAGGCAAGGCTACTGAAAAAGCTAACACAAAGATGGTCTGACCTGAATTGGAATTGAACAGTGAGCCAGAGGCAGAGCAGCTACAGAACTGCCATGCAGACTGAACACTCTTCTTGAAGTTAAAAAAATAATAATAATGTGACAGTATAAAGCTCACCACAAACTCTCATACAGATATGCCTCCATGTTGATTAATATTTTAAAAGTACCATCACCATCTGTACCATGAGAATAATTTCCTCCCTCACAGACATATAAAACATAAATGATTGTCACGAGCATTTGTTCAGTGCTTTGAAACACAAGAGGTTTTTGCATAGGTGTTACCACTAAAATCATAAAGAATCTGAGAAACAAATGCATCTAGTGAAGATAATACTCAACATTTATAAAATAAATCTGCAGCAGAAGCAAAGCCAATGAAAAGCTGGGAGACAAAACAAATCAAAGCAATCTATGTCCTGAACCTGGGACTTGGAAAGATAACAGTTACACTTCTACAAATAACCTTGGACTTATAGGAATACTGTCAAACATAAAACCTGAAGGTCAGTCTGGATCTAATGCACCTGGACTAAGACTCCCCTATGGAAAGCCCACATGATTGATGAAGAAAATGAACATAGGCATAGTGCTAGCAACAGTACAATAGCAATCATCATACCTGACGTGATTTCATTTTACTTCTAACGAAAGAATGGATGTTTTTGAGTGTCATGACAGAAGAGAGCACTCCAGTTGCTGACATGGAGAGTCTGCAGCAACCTCGTAAGCCCGGGCAGCTGATACTCTCTCAGCACCAGTATGTCCAGCAAGAACACATCAGTAATACTGGAAACAAAATCAGTCAGGTTCCAGTCTCATCAGTACCAATCTACTTAATAAAGTTTGGGGATGCAATGCTTTGGTTGTCTGAAAGTCCACTTAGTACTATTATATTTCATGGAGCGTTTTTCCAGCTAAACTGATATGGGAAGCTCAATCACTGTGGAAGAACAAGAGATTTATAAAGGCTATGTAAAGGTTACTATAAAGGCTTAGACAACCATAAAACTTAGATCACAGTAATAATTGCCCCAGAGACTGAGGATAATACCTTCTTTCACTGAACATTTTACAGACTTTTTTCTATTGTCTCATGAAGGTGAACATGAAGATATAAAAACATTGCTAGATGGGAGCTGTACGCTTCCTTTTCAGACCCAACCAAGGTCTATTCAGAAATTAAAAGGAAAGACATCTTTCCAAAACAAGTACAATTTTGGTATCCACTTAAAAAAAGATTTCCAGAAAATCATAATCATATAATGGCTTGGATTGGAAGGGACCTTAAAGATCATCTAGTTCCAACCCCCTACAAGCAGGGATACCACCCACTAAGCTCAAATGCCCCTCATGCCCCAAGCCCCATCCAGCCTGGCCTTGGACACCTCCAGGGATGGGGCAGCCACAGCGTCTCTGGGCAACCTGCTCCAGTGCCTCACCACCCTCATTGTGAAGAACTCTGTTTTCTGTATGTGTTTATATTTATTCTTTAACTAATGATGCTGGTGACTGTTAGCGTGCTTAATGGAAGGCATAACTGAAAGAGACTACAGAGAGTTTTCAAAGCCTGTCAATTTAGTGTATGAACAATTACACAACTTGACACTGTATATGGATCATACCCTTTCCGTACCTTTCTGAAACAAGATGAGTACAGGAAGACATCTTCATTTATGATTTAGACCAGAAACATAAGCACACATAATACACTATACCAACCAGTGTTTCAAAACAGAATTATGATAGAATAATCCCAGTTGGAAAGGACAGCAGGACATCACCTAGTTTAACCTTGGGCTCAAGGCACGGTCAGGTATGAGAATATATCAAGTCTCTCAGGACTTTATACAGTCAGATCTTGAAAACTTCTAAGGTTTTTATTATTTCTGATCAGAACCCTCATGCCCATTGTTTCTCACACTTCCACCATGCAAACTGTGGAGAGCCTGGTTCCAACTCTTCAATAACCTCCTCATAGTACAGACTGCTATTAGGTCCAAAGACCTTCTTTGAGGTAAGCAAGGCCCATTTCCCCAGCTTCTTCCCACTAGGCCTGTACTTCAGCCCACTACCCAGCCTGATACCCCTTCCAAGGAACTCACTTTAATTTGTGTCCTCTTTGTATAGGGCAGCCCAAATCTGGTTACAACATTCTACGTATGGTTTCACAAGTGCTAAGCTGATAGATAAGCTGAACAGATAATGACTTCATCTATTTGTAACAGCCTCCTCCTCCACTGCCAGAGCACCCTCCTGGCTCACACTCAACTTGCTGTCCACCAGGCCCCATAGATCCTTTCCTGCTGAGCTGCTACTTACGCAGCTCGTCCCCATCCTCTGTTTCTGCAGGGAACCTTCTTCCCACTCGTTGTTGCTGAATCTCTAAGACTCCTGCCTGCTCATTCCTGCACACTAGGTCCCTCTGACCAGCAGCTTTGCCCTGGAACATATCAACTAGTCCCACCTGCTTGGTGTCATCAGCAATCTTAATGAAAGTTGACCATGTCACTTTCATCCAGGTCATTGATAAAGATGTTAATCAGGATTCAACTTGTTACAGGCAATGGAGTAGATGTTAACCCATTAATCACTTCCCATGGTCTGACCACGCAACCAGCTTTCTACCCATGTGTCTGGCCAACCACTTTGACCATAGCATTCTAATCAGAATTATGAGAATATTGTGGGAGACTGCGATGAAAGCCTTGCTAAAGACAATGTAAACGATACTCGGTTCCTTATTCCACAAATTCAGCCATTTTATCAGAGAAGACAGGGAGGTGAGGCATTATTTACTCTTGGTAAATTCATGCTGACTGTTCCCTTCTCATCTTTCACTTCTGCTGAAATGTTTTCCAAAAGGACTCATCCCGCAGTATTCCTGGAGACGAAGTGAGGCACACCAGCCTGTGATCCCATGCCTCATCTTTTGACCTAGACTGAAGACCAGATAATATCTGCATTTCCCCAGTTTTTTGAGACCCCTTCCCAATTTCCATTGTCTTTTAAAGATGAGAGAAATAAGCCTTCCACTGGCATTAGCTAGCAATCTCAGCACTGTCAGTTTCATCCCATTGTCTGACACAGATCAAGTTCTTCCAAGCAGTCCCTGACTCACTGTTCATTCAGTTCACTGCTGGTAGGTCTCCTTGAACCCAGGCTCTCATCACAAAGGCCTGATAGATCTTCAAGAGTACCTCAGCAGACTGGCATAGCACAGAAAGATGCAACATTTTGTTCAGATGTGTTATCTCTCTATTTGCATACTGTGGGAAAACGTAGGAAGCCAAGTGGGAAGGTTGAAAAGATTGAGTAATGGATCTATGGGCTCAACGCTAGTCTGCATTTCACATTAAGAGTTCTTGAATAAATGCCTCAGTTCCACAAGCAGGAGTTAAGAAAAGACTTCTTCATTCCTTCCCTCCATACTTGCCCAAGAATAGTAATTTTTCATAAACTGAAGATATTTTTACTCAGTTTATAAAATTGAAAGGAATATTCAATCGTGATCTCCTGCTTCTGTCCATACACTGTTCTGGAAACAGACATTTTGAGTAGGAAATAAGTGAGATTTATTTTGTTCTAGAGTTTATTACAAAACATGTTTTACAGTAATAAAAACATCATTATAGTTCTAAGGTTATATCTCAAATTTATTTCTCTCAGCCTTGTTGTTTAAGGAACAAATTCAGATGAAAGGAACCCTTTTTTCAAATCACTCTGACCAGAACAGTTCCTTGACACTCACTTCATCTGAAGCTATATAAAACCAATACAACCAAGAGGGGATAGCCATGCCAAGTTATATAAGGTTAATGATAGTGGAAACACAGCGCTTTTAAAAGCAAATTCCATCCAAGAACTACATTAAAAATATGTGCCAAGTTCAGGACTTCCTAATAAGTGGATGGCTTCACACTGAACTAATTTTGCTTTATTCTACATATGTTGAATGTGTTCTCACATTATTATAATACCAACTGTTCTTCATTTGGTACAGAGACTGAATGGTGCTAATTAGGGGACTAAAATCGTATTGATTGTAACCACTGGTATTATCCACAGCATGTGGCAATTAAAGATCCATCTTCCATCTAAGCAGAAAACCTAGATCAGTGGGAAAATATAATTAAGGCAACAGCTATCTTTTTTGCCTTTTTTTTTTTTTTCCTCCCAGAGAGTTCTTGTCAGGTGTCAATCATCAAATTGGTCAAACATTTCCCTACAATTTATGACACTCACACTCTTCTGTTGGAGACATGACTAATGGCCATTCAGATAATGTACAAATCATAGTCAATATAAAGTGTGCCTTGAACATGAGGTATTATAAAATCTCCATGATAAACAGGGTTCGTCTTGTTTCCATGCAGGCCATTTAGATGTGTAGCTTGGATACAAATGGGTGTGCACCTTACGGCGTAATCTGTTGCACAAAAAAATCAACTTGTGCAATTTAGATGATTCCAGTATCAGAAGTGATGTAAGAGCAATTGTGCTACTCATATCCTAACAGCTAGCCCAACACTGAAGGGAGAAAAGAAAGGACGTATATTCAAAAAAAAAAAAAAAAAAGAAAACAGCCCCAAAGATCACAAATCGAGAGAGAAAGTACTTTGGAAAGAAAAAAAAATCAGTTTTAGCTTTCAAGTACTGTATATGAGGCTGCAGCTAATAATGACCATTTACTTCATTTAGCAGTACATCTCCCATGTCTTGTGCTTAATATTTTCCATAGGTTTCTGTTCTCATGATTTAATGTTGCACTGTTTAATATCACCTTTCAATGATGAAAAAACTGGCATGACAGACATTAATTCAGAACATGTTAAGAATAGGTTAGAAAGGAAGAAGCTTCCTAATGCAAATTAAATCAGCTTATGACAGTAATAACAGTTTTGTAACCTGAAGAAATACTAATACAGCATTGCTCATTACTTGTACTTCTGGTTTATGACTTACTGTACAAGGGAACACATAGTAAAAGTTACACCTGGCAGAACCTCAATCAGCTACTTTAGGATTAATAAAGACCATAAACCACCAAACTCAAGTAGTCACGTGCTACCTTTCTAATTATGAAATATCTCACTACCTACTCCGATTTCCATTGGTTAAATTAACAACAAAAGATATCTATCTGAATGGGACATTAAGGGCAGAAATATTGTCCATCCAATAAGAATTTTCACTTTTAAAAAAAAACCCTCTTGGAATTAAAAAGCAGTAAAAATATAAAAATACTGGATTTAATATGACCCATTTTTCTGGAATAAATGTTATTTCTGCATTTTTGTAGTCTCCTATTCATGAAATACTCACTGTCTGATCAGATATGAAGTCCAAAAAAAATGCGGTGTTCAGCAGCAAAATCTCATCTCATTCTTTCAATTACATACAAATCTGTATTGCACAGTGACCCATCCTGTTATTGATGCACTACTAAAAATTTACACCTCCCCTTACATGACTAACAAAATTAACTGTTACAGTTGCTCAATTGCAGAGAAATACAAGTTAACTCTGCAGGACAGATAAAGCTCAACACCTTCAAGAAAAGGTAGGAAAAATAAAATAAGTCCTGCTTCAAGTCTTAGCTAAGCATATGGTAGAGTTCCTACAAATACGTATCTGAAGAGCTCAGAACACTTAATACATCCAATTACCTTATGAAGAAGGAGGCAATTTTCCTTTCTAATGATTAGCACTGAGGACAAAAATTTTTCAATATTTCAAACTACAGCAACCACTAACTGCGTGATTTTGAATAATCACCTTATATCTAACCCAATTTAATAGTTTGGAAACACTTTACAATATGCAGTCACTGACAGAAATAACACTTATCTTCCTGAGTGCTTAAATATTTAACTTCATCAGTATTTACGTTCCTTTGAAGGCTCAAGCATTAGAAATTATACAAATGTGACTACATCCACAACAGCCTTTTATTCGGCAGCAGTGGCACTGTCTGAAAGATCCTCAGATAGTCCCTACTTGTCATGTGTTGGTTGGTTTCACACAACAGTTTTGGTGCACATGAACCAAGTATGTAACAAAGGAAACTAAAAGAGCAGCTCTGCTTGAGATGCATACCAAATGCATCCCAATCCCTAATGGAGAAATGAAGTGAACTGTGTATCACCCCTTTGGATAGCATAAAATCACACCTGCAGTGGGTTTAACAGCCAAACTGCACACAGCGTACACGAAGAGGTCCTAGCACCAACTACTATCTATAATCAGGTGTTAAGGTGTTAGTGCACCAAATAACTTGCTAACACATTCAGCCTGTGAAGTACAGACCTACTTTTTCCAGACCAGCCTTCAAAGTCTGTCTAGCATTCAGCACTTCACAAGGAAACATTAACATCTGTATTAACTGTAAAGGGAAGTGAATTAATGATTTCTTCCACAGGTTCCCAGTCTTTCAGATTAAAGAAGTCTGGCATGAAACACTATAAATGGTTAATTAACAAAAAAGTGATGCTAAATACAAATTCATGATGATTCTCACAAAGAAAAGAGACAGACCTCTTAAAGGCAGACAGATTTGAGCTGATTCAGCCAAATGGAAAGAAGAAGAATCATTTCTGTATAACTATACACTAAATTGATTCCGCTTTGGGAAAACAAAGCATGCAGTTTTAAAAGGCTAGCCTTGAATGCATTCCCAGGCCTAGCAAAAAAGTAAAAGCTTTTGCTAGATAGAAATGCTAACTTGGAACTTTCCTTAAATAGCAAACATTGGATTTTGATTCTTTTTTCTAGGGGGATGGGGAGATAGAATGTAATGACAGTGCAACAATCAAATTCATTCAACTGTCACATGTGAGGTGCAAAGTCCAATTTTAAAGTCAAATGGTGAAGATATTTAGTGATTTAAAACCATAATGCTCAAAAAAGTCAGATTTTGTAAGAGTAATGTTTTATATTTCCATTGTAGCTGGAGATAATTGTAGAACTGCTAGTAGGATCTCACTAGCATGTTACACAATTGCAAAGAGCAGATACCTCTGATATTACATACAAACCATAACCTGAGCACACAGTACCCACACTCATTTCAACTCTTGGTCAAATATGTGCACTGAACTTGAATCATGGCCAAAGCACACTTATTAAAATTTTTCTTAGCGTCAAAACCATCTGCTAGTTCAAACCAACATGAATTTGTTGTTAAGAAAAGTTTGGATCAACTCATTTTATTGCAAAATAGGGATTAGGGTGTTGTTGTTGTTTTTTCCCCTGCAAAATACAGCACTGAGGATAATTCCATTCCTTGGAACATTCCACACAGTGAATGAGACCAGAGTAAGTCCAAACACTCTCTGCAAAGAGGATTACAACAAAATGGTTGAGTGTTTCATTTTTCTTCTCTAAAAAGAAATGCTTTTGATTGCACATATATAGCATAATATTTGCTTTCTAATATGAAAGTATATCTATGCTTCCTTAGAAAGTTCCCTCTTTTCAGTAACTAAGCTTAGGGATCTGTTTAAATGGTTACACATTAACAGACTCACAACCATATGGCCAAACCGGACCCATTAGATACCAGCTGAAGGAGAAAGCCTTAAAAATTGTCCTCCAAATCAAAGCATAATAATAATTTGATTTTACTCAACTGGCCAATAAAGACTGAGAAATTTCACAATCCTCAAAAATAAGCAGATTCTGTGGGTTCCCGTGAATACATTAAACTGGATAGTGATAACCTCCAGAAATATCTATATCCGTTAATTTTAACACATACAAAAGAAAATTTTCAGATACGCACATGTATTTGTTACACTGAGGTAGAACACACAAAGATTGCCATGCTAGGTCACATTAAAGAATTATCTAGATTTTTTACTCATGTCCTCTCCCAGCATTCTTCTCTCCTTCTTCATCAGAATCACTGAGCAGAACTACCAGAAAAGCACTGAAGTCTTGATTTTATGCTCTAATCTATTACTGTGCTCTACATGGTATATACAACGAAGTTATTTGTATTCTTAAACTCAACGGGGACAAATAATGAGTCACTGAACACTCTGATTCTCCACATTTAGTCAAATGAAGGAGATAAACCAGTTGCTTCCTAACACTCCGGTGCAGGGCATAGCATTTCCTAATAATTACCTAATTAAAAGCTTTTACTATAATGCTGTTTTTATTTGCTCCCTCTTCCTTTTTCTAGGATTCTTCTGGGATTTATCATTTCACTTAATCCTAATCCTTTTGTCATCCTCTGCATGGATTTGTTTCTATCATCCAGCAAACACTGAAACCACTTGCCAAAACCATTTGAAGGAACTTCGTATATACATTTCTAGTCAATGTAAAAGCCAGACCCGTAGTTAAGGCTTACTATGAACTGAGGGATTTCTTGTGGATCAGATAAAAAACTGTGTCCCATATGGCTTCCATAAAACAAACCTTAGCCTTAAAAGAGAAAGGACCAAATCATGATCTAAATGCTCCCCTCTTTCTATACCTACAATGCAAATAAACCCCCCCCCCGCCTTTTTCTTCTGTATAAGGGGAAAACAAATCCAAGTCCCCTTCCATTTGTGTGCATAAAATGCACCTTCTGGCTCTTGAAAAGGAGGAAAAATACTTTAATTTTGTACTCTACTTGCAAGAAATTACTCACTTTCAGCATGATATAGAAACTTTCAACCATAAAATCTAGCTTCCCACAGGGGAGCTGAAAGGATCTAGCCTAGGTTGCAGAAGTATGACCTATCTTAAAGATAATGTCTGTCATGAATCTACTGCTTCTTTAGATCTGTTCTAAGGCATGAATTGATTACAGAACATCAGCATCATCTACAAATAAAATTTTATTTTCATAGCACTTTGGAGTTTATTAGCTCTGTTACTTCTGACATTTCTAACATTTCCAGTTAAAGCTTAAGTAAAGTTCCAGTAAAGCTTTGTCACAATGCTCCAAATCCTTTAGCATATCAAGCGTTTAGCATTTAACACTTCAATTTCTCAAAAGAGATGTAGTCAGAAGAATAAACCTCATGGAGGCTTATAACTAGGACTACATGCGGAACAGGCCATGGGGGTATCTTGTCTCACTGTGAGGAAAGCTCTAGTTTTCTCAGGTTGCTGTTGTTGCTTCATGGTTTGTTTCTGTTCATCTGAGAACTGATATCCAGTTATATTGTAGAAGATCTATTAAATTATACCAATAGTAATGTATATAATTACATATACAATTATGCTTACATATATATATATATATATATACATACACTCATATATATGCTTTGTTTTCTCATAGTGAGAAGGGCAATCTGCCATGGGACATGGTTACCTTCAGTATCAGGACACGTTGAGCCTGATATGAGCACATTTGTACTTACAGGTCCTCAGAGACAACATGCTACAACACAAACATTTATTTTAAAAGCTTTTCTCTTTTGGGGCACAACTCTACTGGAAAAAAAACAATCAAACAAAAAAAAAGACTCAAGACTGCTGTAAAGGAAAAGAGTACGTAAGGCTCACTGTACCACATTAGAGAACGTAGGACTTGTTTCCCAGTACTCTCCTCACTCCCACCTTAAATGCCAGGGGCAGCTATTGAAGAATCAGAACCTGTACACAGTACCTGAATAAGAAAAGATTTTCACCTGTGAATGGTGACAGTTCAGGTACTGCCTTGGCTTAGTGGTCAGGAAAAACTGATCAGAAGAAATACATGGCCTTTAATTCTTTGGAATCCATATCAGCATCTAGCTAGAGGACCATCTCAAAAGTTACCGAGTAGCTAGTATCAGACAAGGGTCAAAACCCCATAAACTCAATGCCAGTCACTGCTTCCTCATGTAGAAATCTGTGATGGAATCCACGTAGAAATCTTGTGTCTGTGAAATGCTTAGATGGCAAAGGAATATTTAGTGAAATGTGCTGCTCCTAAGAACATTAAATATTTATTGGCTGGGAAAAAAAAACACAACCATATTTAGCTTACACATACCAGTAAGACTTAGTTAATCTTGAACTACTGTTCATTACTTGCTTGTTTTTTCCAAACCTTAGGCTGTCTCCTTGTTTCTCTCCTCAGCCAAATGGGGTAGAGATGCAAGGGGTAAAAATAGAAGGCAAGAAGCAGTAAAGGGCTGCCCTGTAGAAGAAAGGGATAGCAACACACTATAGAACCTCAAAACAATGCAGGTACACAGCAGATGATGTTAACAAAGCACTGTCTTAGAAAAATAGAATTTATTGTAACTTCTCTGCTTATTTGCAAAGCATTGAAAAATATCTTTCTATTGGACAGCTGAACTCCATCCCCTTCTCCCTCCCTCAAGAAAAAGCATGTTTTTCTTGTATTATGCAAGAGATTAGAAAAGTCTTCACCCTTACGAACTAGTCTTACCTTGCGTGCTTGCAATGGACTGCCTGAGATCACTGGGAAACTATATGTTGCTTTTAAATTGCTTTTGATGTTGTGGAATCAAATCCTGGAAGAATCTAAATGCCTCTGAACAGTTTCTCACCCTTGCTGACTTTCAGTATTTATTTTCCAAGACGCTGACAAGAATAATTAGATCTTAAAAGCAATCCACACAGGAGATGCAGGCAGCATAAAACAGCAAGGACTCAATCATTTCCCTCCGTTTCAGAAGGATTCTTGACCAGCAGTCCCTACTCAGAGAAGAGCAAAAGAAGCCCAATGTGCACACAATTAAGCCATTTAAAAACAATAGGAAATAGTAATGACACATATATCATTTTTTTAAAAAGCTTATATATAAGTAAGTAGGAATTTTTAGCACAACCATCAATAACTTAGGTTTACCAATGACAGTATAATACTTAGCATTCCAGTTTACTAATGAAGTTGCTGAAATTAAAATGAAGAAGCCAATCACATGGTATTTATTCCAGTAGCTGTTATACACTGCTGGAAATTGAACTTCTCTGATTTCTGATGCAACAATCACTGGAAGAACTCTTAATAGGTGTTCTGTGTCAGTATTTTGTCATCTGATTAAGCTAATTAAATTAGCACATGTGCAATAGGAAGAATATTTTATGCTTTTAATTAATTTATTTATTTTAAAAGAATCCGGTCTCTTCCAAGGGTGAATCCATAAAATGACTTTTGTAATGGAGTTCAACTGAAAAAATTCAATTCTCATTAAAATTTTTCAAGTATTGATCTAGATATTGCTAATGAATCCTTCCATATGTTCTTTCTTTTCTTTATGATTTAAATGTAAACACCAACTCTGCAGTTCCAAACCATGATTTATACTGGTGTGCTTCAGTTTCTGTCAAATCAGAGCAAAAGCTTTTGGTGTTTAATCCAAGGCTTTAAAAGAAATATTAGCATTCCCTTAGGATAAATAAAGGAAAACAAACTATTTAAGTATTCTTTGGAAGCAAAGGTGACCATACAGGACAACACAACAGGGAATGACTGAGCTGTAAAGCGGTTAACGCACAAAGAAACTACTTCCACTTTGCAGTCTGAAGTACTATCGCAACCTCTAGGCAGGTCAAACAGATTAACTCACATCAACACAGAATGAGACTAACCATACTTTTCCTTGGATTTTGTTCACTACTAAAGGTGACTATGGTCTTTCCAAGAGGGCCCAATATAAATCTCCAAATACTGTCAAAAGATACAGTTATGTGTATCTTGTGGGTTATGAAACTAATTTTTGCTGAAAATACTTTCTTTTCAAGGTGTAATAATTATCTTCAGGGAAAAAAAAAAAAAAAACACTGAGGAATAGTTATGACCCTCTGCATTTAGAATTCTTGCCTTTGTTCATTAGATGATGCCAAAATAATATAGAAAACAATGCAAAGTACTATCAATGTAGGAAAAAACAAATCTGTAGTACAAAATTGTTATGTGTACCTGCTGACATGCCATTGTAATTTGATTTCTGTCAAGAAGCACAAATCACCAGAGCTCACTACTAACCAAAATACTGCTATTTCCTTTTGTTCACTAACCACAAGTATATACAAAATTAATTCAAATAAGTTGTACACCAGATCGCCAAGAACATTGAAGTTTTGTCTTTTTCCCCTCCTGCCAGCTGAGGCTGAAGTAGCATTTGACAGTCTGTCTTTCTCCAACTACTAACTCACATAGCTAGCATTACTACTTCTGATAACTTATCCAACACAGTAATTGCTTTCAGAGTACAGAAATATCACTTCTAAACTCTTTGGCTCTCTAGCCTTTATCTGAGAATATAATATATAGAGATATGTATTTACCCTAAATACATAAAGCTTCTGTCTTAGCAATGGCTCCAGCATTACACAGACTGTTAACAGGATCTCGGGTACCCACTGGGCTGAAAAAAATGATTCCTTCCAACTACGAGTTGTTTAGGGGATGGTGGCCCACTCTGCTGTGGGCACTCTGCCACACCTTCAAATCTACAAGGCTTTCTAATATCACCAGTTTGGGGAAAAAAAAAAAAAAAGGCATCTCAATTTCAAATTTTGGCCTTGGAGACATACATGAAGGCTGGCATATGTATTATCAGTAGCACTTCAAGCCTTTTTCCGTGGACTGGCAGTTTCATCAGAAGTGCTCCTCTCCTTTCTACTTAAACCAATACCACACAGAAAAAGACAGACACACAAGAATATTAGATTTAGTATTAGAAAGCTCTAAGAGCAGTACAAGACTTCTGCTAAAATGAGCAGTAACACAGGAATATCTCTGCACTACAGCTATCAGCTCTCACTGTTCAGCTGCTCACTGAGTGACTAGCAGGAAGCTTGATCTGTTCCAAACCTGAGCTTGACGCAGTTTCAAACTATATAGCACATATAGTGGGTAAAGAAAGAAAACTTAAGGGTAAAAAAAAAAAAATACTAGAATTAAGATAATGACAAAAAAAAAAAAATAGAAAAATCTAGTAATTCAGACATGACTTTTCAAAAGTATACGTACTGAATAGTGGAATAACATGCCCCAGCCCTAGTTAGGGAGCTGAACAGCCTCACTACACAGCAGACATAGAATTTTAAATAGCAGAGTAGGGGAACAGAGTCTACTACACGTTACTTCAAGTAATCCCTCTGCCAGCTTAACAGCAAAAAGCACAGGTAAACTACTAAAGAAGTCCAACTGATGCCACCCACTTTATTAGAAGCTGCTTTTAAGTTGGTAGTGTTCCCCTTGTTTTTTTAATGAATCAAGCAGGGACCAGCTGTTCACAGCCTATGCTAAAGTTAAAAGCAACTCAGAGATTGTTTTAGCTTATTAAGAAACATAGGAGAAAAGGAGCATTAGGGAACTTTGATAAGCACAAAACATCTAATTTTTCTCTCCTTATAGGACTGCAAACCGGCAGAATACAGAAAAGCCATCTCTTAGTAGATTACATGACAATTTCTGAAGGCACTACACAGTGCTGCAACATCATATTAAGCGCTCTTCAGAAGATAGCTTTGAGTTACTCTAAAAGAAAATTAAGTTATAATGCCATGTTTCAACTGAGGAAAGAGAGAGGGAACCTCAAAGCTAGCAGTGTTCTAGAGAAATGACAGATCTGTCATTGCCAAAATTATTTAAGATTAATGTTGTGGGATACAGATAATGACTTTAAGCAATGACTATGGAACTGCACATGGCACAATTAAAGATCCATAAAGGGAGAAAATCTAGCTTTTTATCAACTAATAACCAACTCAAGAACAGTACTAGTGTTAGAAAGATACAGTATTAGGACAAACAAATAAAAACTTTTAAAATATATAATTAAACAAAAAGTAAAATCAGTGGAGAGGAAGAATTAATCTGATTTTCAGAGGCAAGTTACTCTTACAGTCTGACAACAGCAGCACCCAAAGCATTTGAGACTAACATATGGATGACTGTTAAAAAGTGAGATGCCCTTTCTACGCAGCTGTTAAATGGAGACCACTTCTGACTGCAAGAACGCGATCGCAAAAATCTGGAGAAGACTGCTGGAGGACACCAGCCACACTTTTCCATTTCAATAAAGTAGAATATTCTTTAAGTGCTTACCCCAAGTAAGGTGAAATTCCTTTCAGACATATTTTCTTGGTTAAACTCTCTCACTCAGACATCCAAGGCCTCTAACCACAAAAAGACCACTAAAATACATCAAAGTAGAAAGATGTTTTCAGCCATACCGCACTATTTCAGCCAAAACATAATTCAGATCTCAAACAGATCAGACAATGTGGTTAATTTTAATGCAGGGTGCTAGACATCAAGTTTGCACTGCACTAGTTATCTTTAAGGACAATGACCTTGGTATATACAAGTTTCAACTGAAAGGAGTTCCTTTTTTCTCTCTAGTTCCACATAGTCCATCATGGTCCAGTTTTTAGGGAAGTTATCAAAGCGCCAAAAAAAACTCTGCTTTTTCTTCACTCTTCTGGCTTCTAATGAAGAGATTTTCAGGTAACCATTAAACCACACTCACACTAAAAAAAAAAAAAAAAAATACTTTTCAACTCAGAGAAATGTACTTCCTATGAAAGCATGCTGAGGAGAGCAACACCAAGCCAAAAACAAGCTCCTGTTTATTGTCTCCATCAGTTCTTCCCTAGATATGCATGTGTTTGTGAACCTTTGAGAAATCATCTGGACTCTGCTTCTGGCTTCTCGCAAAGTGGAGCTGGATAACTAACCCACACCAGACTGCAAACTACTGTATTTTTCCAAGAACCTGCTAACTCCAGGAATATTTTCCATTTTAAGTTCTGAACTCCTCAAAATGAGACGACAATGACATTCCCCATTTACCAAAAGAAAGTACTTTGTCTCTTCAAGATCAGTAACAAAGGATGAAAATGAAGTTCAGCATATGCTATGCTCCACAGCTGTTAATATTTGCTCAGAGTAGCCGATGAATACAGCTGTGCTGCATCACAGCTGAAAACACCTCAACCAAGCAAGGCTTAAGCAGTCTCAAACCAAGTGAGGGCTACATGGATACATGTGCATTACATTTTCAATATTATATCTAAGTTAGCCCTGCTAAGTAACATACTCTTTAATCTCCCTGTTAGTTTTTTCAGGAGTTCTGTTCCAATAATCACCATTTATTTGCACATGTTCACAAGAAATAGGAAAGAAAACTCAAAAAACACCAATGCATGTTTCACGGGAGACTGAGGTAGCAATTAAACAAAGCTCATGTTTTCCCATTTTTCATTTCCAGGACTATAAGACAATAATATCTTTCAAAGTTGAGGTGACAGTAGTAAAAAATCCAATCAGAGACAATCAAGTGTGCAGAGAGGAGTAAAGAGCCAAGATCACAGCAAAGAAATTGCGATGACTATCAGATAATGGCATGAGTCAGCCAGCATCCTGGCTTCGTGAATCAAGGCAGTTTTTAAACAATGCAGTTGTCCTTAGCTAAACTTAATATACCACATGAGTCCTGCCCATGACAAAAGGCTTTTTTGAAAGGGATGTCCGAAATACTGGTATAGAGATCTAAAATACCAGTTCCTGCAAGTACACTGAAAGATAATATAGCAAGAATATATTAAACTTGTTTGGGAGAGTGTAGGGGGTGGTAATGAACAGATTTTTTAGGTCCCCAACAGATCAGAGAAATCCCTTGTTCAGTGTCTAAACAGACAAGTCTGTTTAATTACAGTAAATCCTATTAAACTGATCTTCCTTATAAAGGCTGAAGTGACCAATTCCAACAGGCTATAGAAGACATAATGAATTCAGAGTTTAATTAGGACACACTGTTAGCTAACTATAATCTATTAATTAGCATTCTTAGTTTTTACAGCTCAATGCAATAATACCCTTTTACTTTTAAATTGCACCCTTCTCTTTTTGGACCAAAGTTATACAATTCTACCAGTGTGGTAGTAATTATAGTGATTGCCTAGAGAACAGCGGCCTGAAAATATCTGTAAATGTTTAATTAGGGGATGAAGGAAAGACAAAAAAAACCCTCAGATAGTGAAATCAGTGTTCTCCAATCTATACATATTCAGTAACCACTTAATCCACTCTAAACCAAACATTCATTTTTCTTGCCAGATTTTCCAAGCATCTTCAGGTGTCAAAACTGATTTGATAAAAATGTTGTCACTTTCAAAGACATTCTCTTCAGCATGAAAACAGAACTTTAAAACCATGAAAAGGGAATTTGGGGTTTTAAATACCCACCTGCAGCTGAAATACAAGCAGCACCAAAAAGCTGAGTGAATGGCATTTCATGTTTTCATTATACAGACGCACCAGCATCCTGGGTTTGGCTGGGATAGAGTTAATTTTCTTTATAGTAGCTGTTATGGTGCTGTGTTTGGATTTAGGATGAGAATAATGTTGATAACACATGGATGTTTTAGCTGTTGCAAAGCAGCGCTTACATCAAGCCAAGGACTTCTCAGCTTCTCGTGCTGCCGTGCCAGCAAGGAGACTGGGGATGCAGCAGGAGCTGGGAGGGGAGGCAGCCAGGACAGCTGACCCCAGCTGGGCAAAGGGATGTCCTGTGCCACGTGGTGTCATGATCTGCAGTAAAACTGGGAAGAATTGGCTGGGGGGACTGCTGTTGCTCAGGGACTGGCTGGGCATCAGCTGGCTGGTGGTGAACAAATGCATTTTGTGTCACTTCTTCCTTGCTGTTGTTGTTTCTTTTCTTTGTGTGTTTCTTTGTTTCTTTGTTTGCTTTCTTATGTCTATCTCAATGCACTTTCACCTTTTTCAATTCTTGCCCCATCCCACTGGAGGGGGGAGTGAGCAAACATCTGTTTGGTACTTAACTCCTTACCAGTTTAAACCACAACAGCCAGTATAACTGATATTTTCATGGGGCTACTCCTAAGAAAATACCTTTGTAATAAAATTATTTAACTTTAGGTTTTCTCCAACAAGACACAAAAATGAATAGACAATATCACACATACTAACAAATACCACACTGTGGTACTATCATTCAATAAGAATAGAGTTATAATGGCATAAATTCATTAAATTGTTTCATGCTAACTCAGAAAAAGTAGCTTACTGTATTCAATTAAGTTTTTTTAAAAAGTGAAGAGTTGAGACAGTTTCAGTGCAGCAGATTATCACTAACCAAAAGGAATCTACTATTTAAGTCACAGGTCACCTGACAGTATAGTGTAACATGTCAAGTACTACCAGTACTATTTTTTTCCTCCAGCACTTTCCTTCTCCCTTTCATCTTCCCAAGCAAAACCAGAAAAAGCACTGCCTACAATAGTAAATATACCTAAACAGCTTCAAAAACATGGACATGCTTGAATTATAGAGGCCATTTCATTAAACCTTCTTGGATACTTTAAAAACTTTGAAAAAGGGAAAGTAATTTTTCCATGGTGAGGGCTGACATGCATTTCAGGGAACCTTTCAGAACTGTACACTGGGCCTGTTTTCCATGAGGGTGGTGAGGTTTCTTACTGTTTGGCCACAAATACTAAACAGGCGTATACCAGTAGCTACTTCAGGATTAAGCTAGCAAAAAGGTCTAGATGAGAAAACAGAAAAAACTTACTCTAAGTAGAACCAACTACAAAGAGACCTCAATTTTAACCAACATCTCGGGTTTATTTTAATCTAGAGATGCTTGTAAGACGGACAAGACAAAAGACGCCCAAGATTCTCTGTTCTTCTGCCTATTCTCTAACTAGCCAGACCACTACAAAAAAGAAACTGTGGAGTGCTATATGACAGTTGCATAACAAGATATGCACTGCTTATGACAAAAGATGAACAAGTATTAAACAGTGTTACTTAACCGTAGCCAAGAACACAGTTTATGTATTTGTGAAAGCTGCAGGACTGTAGGTTTTAACTGGAGATCTAAATTAAGACCAATGTCATGTGAAGTTTGTTTTATTGGCAATATGTCAACATTCAGCACCATTCCGTTGTATTTGGGGTCAGCAGTTAGTACATTCTGCCTCTCAGAGAATGCTTCATGAGGTAAGCACTACAGAAATGATTATGAGCAGGTTAAATTACTTCCAAGGGAAAGAAAGTGGTTAGCATCAATCCCAGAAAAGAAGATGATAAACAAAGAAAAAATACAGGAAGCAGAAATGAGCACTGACGAGGAAGCTTACAAGTCTGACAAGAAACATTTAAAAAGAGGCTTGCAAGTTTAAAACATTTTAATCATACCAATTGCCTGGGAGAAGCACCAAAATAATTCAGCTGTCTGTGTGACATGCAAGCTTATTAAACTCGTTCAAATCATGCTACTGCACTAACACAACAGTGACATTAGATAACAAACCTGGTTTTCTTCTTGCAAAACTCTATATTGTTCCTTCCAAATGGTGATTTTTGAAGCTTCATCTTTCCTCAGAGCTCTCTCTTTTTTTAGCTCAGGACTCCAGAAGGTCTTGATACTGTTCATGGAAGAACTCAGCTTGCTCTCTTTCACCTCCACATCCTTGCGAAGCAGATCATTTTCCCTTAATACTTCTTTGAGTTGTGTCTGCAGATCCATTATTGTGTTATCCCTGGCCTGGCGCAGCGAGTGAGGCACAGTGGATGCCATACTCACCGGAGGGAGATGGTGCTCTCCAAATGCAATAGTGTCGCTGGCAACTCCACTACTGGCAATGTTAGGGCTGCTACCCATTGCAGTCATCCTAACACCATAAGGCAGCCGCCCCCCAGATCGGCCCAATGTCATGGTGCTTTTCGGGGTGTCTGCACCCACATTCTCATGGTCACTTAGATACATAGGGCCAGACGTAGCATAGGCAGCGTTTAAGGACTGGATATTTTCCATAGAAAGGGTTTTCCCGCTGCCGCCCCCAGTACTACTCCCAGAACTGCCTCCTGTGCTGTTGGTTCGACGATGGCCCAAGCGTGGTGACCGTGGCAGCCTTGGTGAACGCCCTGGGCTCTGGTTGCTTGGCTCAACCTTGCCAACTGACCGAGCACTTCCATACATGATTAAGCTGGTGGTGTGAGGCAGTTAGATAGGCATAAATCAGGAATGAGAGAAGTCCTGCGAAGTTCTTCAGTGGTTGTAAGTCAGCTTAAGGCCAATCACAATTTATAAAAGATCCATTTGTCCATCTTTGAAGTCACATGCTCACGATGTTCAGGACCATATCTGTGCCAAGAAAAAGAACATATTAAAAATCTAGTTTATCAGAAAATATTTCATCCCATGTTAGAATAAGAGCATATTCTACTACCATTGTACTCCTCCAGCATCCTTTTAATTCCCACCAGCAATACAAGTGATCTTTTATTTCAACTTCAACAGTTGAACTCAAAAAGGAGCTTCTATTCTTGTTTTTCTGTTGTCATGTTATAAAGGTATAGAGAATGAAAACCTCATCAGTTTTCAAGCCATAATTTTGTTGATCATGATCTGAATTCTACAAATGTTGAGTAACTTTTTTTTTCCCTGCTATTTCTAACTCACCCTTATCCTTTACCTGTTACTTTTCTGAATAAGAGACTTAACCAAAATTTAAACCTCACTCAGTTGTATTTTTTCTTTCAAGCACTGCTAGCTCCTGTAGGACAGTTTCTAAATCCAGTGCATACCTACACTGAAAATTGGTTCCGATCTCTTATTTATTCTCTAAACAAGACTTAAATCTTTGTTCAGGTTAAATAAATATTTTAATCAAAATATACTTCTCTTTTATCAGCTCAGATTAATTCTATTAAATGCTATCATTCCAACAGCAGGGACCTCTCCAAAAATAGAACAGTATGACAACACCATGCTGCAGTTCCCCCTCCCTGTTATTTTAAACGTGGATGCACACCAAAATTCCTTATTTTATGCATATTTTGCCATTCTGTAAGTGTGCTAGCAAGTACTCTTGGTACAGGCACTGGGCTGACACCACAGATAGTCAAGATCTATCACAAGGGCAAGAAACAGGGATGAAATCTGTTCTCATGACTGAGCTACAGCACTGTAGGACTATTCCCACGACTACCCAGTTCTCACCTTTTTTAAAATTTATTTTTCTAGTAAAAACTATTTCAAGTCACTGTTGGGCTCAGCTAAAATGAAAATTAAACAAGACTGAAAGATTTCTGTTCCGATCTCTCCCCATTTGATGAAAGATGACCTAGTGGTGTCCAAAGTCACCATATATATCGCAACATCACTCCTTTCACACTGGCTTTCATCCAGCCTCACCTTCTGCTATGAACTTTGGTTTGCCAGATATTAGGAATCAAACAATATTTGCATTTCCTATTGCTAAGGGCATGTTTGTGAGTTTGAGATAAAATATTACAGTTAAGAGAAGAGTACACTTACAAAAAAATGTAGAACGTGGGAAGAGTGGGGGGAAGGTAGAGGTGAGTTGAAAACAGATTTAAAAAATATTTGAAAAGTACTGGATGAGGGTAGAAAAACAGGGGGGGTAGAAGTCTGATGAAGAAAATATATGATTATTGCTCTAAGAAAAGAGTCACTACAGGAACACAATGCAAGAAACTATTTAAACATGGAGTTTTAAATCACAAAACAACATCTGAGTAGAACAGCTCCATTTACACGCTATTTCGTGGAAAATACGATAGCATGAGTAATTTCACAAAGCTTACTGTGTAGCTGCTACTGTGCTTCATGAGCAGTGCTCAAGAAGTTCAAGAGCTCGTTCTTTTTTTTTTTTTTTTTTTTTTTTTTTAAATGACAACCACAGCTACCCTGCTCAGTTTACCAACAACAACACTATGGAGCATTTTAAACACACATGTAAAGTAAAAAAGGCCATGGAAAGGTAGCTGGTGGCATTAATAATTAAAGTTAGCTCCCAAAACGTCATCTACAGATTTATTTTTTAAAAACAAGTTACAGATAGGAAGTTTCTTATACTTCAGCCAGGTATCCTTATGCAAAACAGTACAGAAATACAAACTACCAAACAGTGCTGACTTTGTTACACTGGAGTAACTTCAATAATCAAGACACTGTGCCCCAGATCTGGAAAGAAAACACTTTTTCCAAATAGAAAAGCTAGTTCAGACTAATCTCAGTGTTTGAGACATCAAAATGCTAAAAGTGCTGCCATAGCTCCCACTGAGCACTCAAAACAAGTTAGATATTTCTTTTACACTACAGAAATTACGTTCATCTGAGAGCTCGTCTTTAAGAGGATTCTCACAAAAATTAATCCACAGTACTTAATTTGCTAGAAACTCACCACTGTAAATCACTGCAAACACTCATTCACTTAAACAGCTTTAAATGTTTCAGCCCAAACCAAAGATGTTTTATTTCATGAGTTTTAGCTAAATCACTTTCCCCTCCAAAAACATGAAGTTTAAATGTTGCTATCAGTACATTACTGAGGTGTGCAGAAGCATCGCCTAGTAAGTGCTTAACAACACACAAGAAGCATGCAAAAGATTTTAGATCATTTCTAATGAGCTAATCACCCCTGAAAAGGGGAAAAGAGAAAAAAAAAAGAGTTTGAACTAATGGAATTACTCTCTTTGCTTTAGGTAATATTTTGTCAAACTATTAATAGCTTTTGACTGAATGAAAGCCACTAGCGTCCTTGGCAGGAAAGTCACTTCCCACGCAGCTGAACGGAGCTGGTCGCACACAAGGCGCGGTTCCGCGGTGATGTTCGACACAGCAGGCAGCAGATTAATCCCCTTCCAGCATAGCTGGAAACATCAGTTCTATACTAGCTCATCTCCTACCCCTTTCTCACAGGCAGGCATCCTCTCTATTAGTCCAAAAATAATAAAAATAAAGAAATTCAATCTATGAATAGCAGCTGCTAGAATTTGCTACTGAGTTAGAGCATCATCAGATGTACAGACAGGACTCAGAGTGGGCACATGTAACACTCAGGGAAAGACATCAATTCCGTACGTTACAGAGCACTCACATTTCAAAACGAACAAACTAAAAAAATAACCAACCAAAAAAAGGTCTTTGGAAACAAGAAAACCTAACCCACTACTACTTCTCTTGGAGTAAGAACTTTCATTATATAATTTTTAGACTTGAAAATTGTGACTATTCCAAATACTAACTAAATACACCTTTCCAATCATGCAGCCAGTTCCAGTATTTTCACTAACACAGAAACTTGTCATGGTTCAAGAAAAAAAGATCACATTACAAGATAAATCATCTCAATTCCTCTTTTTTGATTAATTTTTTTTCTAGTAGCATTCATCACTGGCCATTTCCTTTTACTGCTATTAGGAATCCAGAAGCAGAAGTAGTTAAGAGAATTCACACTAGCAAGAACATCTTTCATCCTGGAAACAGCAAAGTGAAAGAAATGACAGAAATGCCTCCTCTCATTTGCAATAGCAATTGATGAGCAAGAAGAAAGTTATAGATCTCTTTCAGTAATACAAGCATGGAAGACTTCAGAAAGCACCATAACCAGAGAAGTTAGTTTTTCCAATATTCTGACCCACACTAGCATTTTATTGGGAGTCTCAGAAGTAGGACCTCTTATCTTTCATGAATCCAAGATGCAGCACTTTCTTTTTTCCTCTGTGACTCAAGGTTTACTTGCAGATAGATCATCCCTTAACCTTACAGGGTGGTCAAAACCACAAGGAACACTGTTGAATTGTGACATAAATGCTTTGTAAATTCCCCTGTTGGTTTTAAAAATTTTCAGTCTTTTCTGTCAATACAGGAAGCCTCACCTATGATTATAAAGAAAGATCATAAGCTGAAAGCATTTAAAAAAATAATAATATAGTGCTGAGGTCAGTGCTAAACCATTTTTCCCCTCAAGGTACGATGCATACTTCCACAGCTACGAAACAAAACTCTTTTGTTCACTCTCCATTCTCTGAACAAAAGCTTCCAAAGGGTATCATATCCGCAGTCTAATTAAAAATAATCCTAAAAAATTAACATCAGTCAAGCCAAAAACACCACAGAGGTATCTAGAGATCGGCATAGCAGCTTTGCCAGTACAGAGACATGCAATCAACCTGCTTTAGGTATTAGTTGTAAATGCCATCTTGTGATCGTGAATGAGATGAACACCAAGAATGGTAAAAAAATGTGTAGTCTGACAAACATTTAAACGTACTACAGCGTTACTCGTGGCAACAAAAATTAATCAATTTCATTAACAGAGCCCAGTTACGCTCAGTGAAAAGCAACAGAGGATCCCTCAAAACAGCAAGGCAGCTACTTCACTAAGAAGTCTATCATGTACTGATGCATGGTTCTGGTTCAAGTGGTTAACTATGTACTGCCCCAGAAGCCAGCATGCTGAAAGAGCAGTCAAACCAAATCTGCACAGCTTCACAGAAATATAAGTGTACAGCAGTTACACAGTGAGGGAAGGAATGAACAGGTCGTCTTGTGAACAGATCTAGTGGTTTTCAACAAAAGAGCTGTATTCAGGCATTCTAGAATCGTAAGAATTTCTGGAGGGACCAGATTAATATCAGCTTCAGGATAAAGAACCCAACAAAATGAGATGCATTTACCAACACTGTCACACTCAGCCCCTGTATCTAGCATAGGATGTGAACCAATGGCTCAGAAAGCAGACATTCCTGGCTACACCTATCAGAAAACTGCTGTTAATGGTGCTTCAGTTTTGTCAATCTCCAGAGGATCTTTCTTATAAATATATAAAGCCTCTCACACTCCTTCCCAACTCCCAGATCTCCAGGAAAAACAGTAATAACACAGTAACTACTTTTAGGTAAGGAAGCAAACCAAATACAGAAAAACGTATTGCAGAAGTGTAGGAATATCCCTGCTTACATTCACTAAAACAAAAAGACTTTAAGGATAATCGTTGCAGCCTTCAGTAGGTAATGCTTCCTCGGAATTGGTTTGCTGCAGTTTCCATTCAGGACTGCCACAAGCTGATGGACAACAGCACATAGAGAGCTAGCTCTGTGAGAGCATCGCTGCCCGATACTCAGGAACCAAGCAGTCCAACAGCGCATGAGGCAGGAAAACCCATCTTACAGCACAGTGACGCCTCCAGTGTCTTCCATCAGTCACATACTCAGCTTCCAGAAGAATGGACTTGCCTGTTCCTTCCCTGTTTGCAGAAGGAGAGCTTTGTATGTCAGTTCTACAGCAACGAAGAAGTCAGCCTTTCCAAGGGCGGTCTGAATCTGACAATGTAGTGAGGCAGACACACTGGACTTCATCAACAAAGCTATCCATTTTTCACAATTACTACCCTTACAGTTAATCCAGATATGCCGTAGGACCTGCACTTTCCTGTTACTTTCTGGTGTGCAACACAAAACAGGGTATGCACTTTTTATAAAGAACTAAGAGTATTTATCTCACAGTTTGACTTGGAGGTTATTCAGTTTATCTGTCCTCTAGGTTTTAGATTTGCCCTTTTAGATTTGCAAAGTAAGAAAGCTTGCCAATTTTCATAGCAAATTAGTGACTACTACACAGAAAAAGGGCAGAAGAAAGTTATCTTGGAAATTGTTTGCAAGCCAGCCAATGCTGGATGCAAGGCACTGAACCCATGGAATTCAGGGTTGTTTATCCATATCAAAATACTTTTATCCTCACAGCCTCAAGTGCAAGAAAGCAAAGGAGATTAACAAAACTAAGACAGAAAGATGACAGAGAAGTTATTCTTCATATTACGATTGATTCTCATTCCTGGATGTGTATGAATAGATGCCAAAGCACCAACATCTGTTTATGTCCAAGCCTTTTTACTGTGTTTTTTTTTTTGAGTTCACCTACTTGAACATCTGCTGAGTTGACTGAAAGTCATGGTGCCCTTATTCTGCTTCAATGAACATAAGAAGATGTAAATTGATGTGTTCTCTCCCACATATGTAGACAGAGAAATCTTCAAAAAAAAAAAAAAAAGAATCTTAAAAATCACTGAGAACGTGGCTTTGACATTTTGAAAATCATGTTCTGCAAAAGGCAGGCATCCATGAACTCTGACCCTAACATTCTAAGGAAAATCCCAACAGTCATGCATTAAAGGTGTGTTTTGCTTCTAAACCTAAACTGACAGTCCTGTTACACATTTTCTGAATTGGGAAGGTTAGCATAAATGGTAGGCACGTACTTTAAATCACCACATAACACGGAAACATCTTGATTATCTGTCCTTTGTAGATACTGTTCTGCTTCCCATTCTTCTTTTCCACACTTTCAAGGTATGGTAAACCAGAACAATGCGCTGGCTTCCTAGTGAAGTTCTGCCTCCCAAGCACACGTTCCCTTTCATGAGATCTACTTGCTCCGCAAGGAGGACGTGACTAGGATGGCAGAACACGCCCTACTCTACAGCAGCTTCTCTGCAAAAGCAATTTCAATTGATGTCAGGTTTTGTTGCTTATAATTCCATTTATTATTGGAAATAAAAGCACAGAGGGTACATTTTCACCATCACAGCCTCATTCCTTTACATCTTCCGTCCTAAAAACTGAGAGCACAAAAAGAAAAAAGCCCACTGTTATTACAAAGATGCACGTATTTCAGCTACAGCTTTGTTCCCTCCTATTTGCATACTCCGTGATACACCACTGGCTTACAAGCATTTTTTCCTATAGCTCTGGAGGTCAGCCTCAACCAGCGAGGGAACACAAGGTACTACTGATATTTCTAAAGGCCTTATCTCATTTTTCAGACTAAGGTGGTTCTGCTCACAACAAACTAAGAGTTAACCTGTCACTACATTTGCTTGCACAAGCAAATTCTTCCTCCTGGTCAGGTAGCTGTGCGCCAGTACAAATTTTTCTGTCTTCCACAGGAGAGCAGGGCACAGAGTTCTTAAGACTACCTGGACACCACGCTTAAAGGTTTCATAGGTACAGCAGAAGTCTTAGACACTGTTCAAGCACCTATTCTCTCCTTCAGTTTTGTCTTTCACTAAGCAACATTGAATTTGTTACAAGGTGATTGGCACATGGCGCAGATACCATCACGCACTGTGAATCAGCCTCAGTTGCGGGTTCTTGTCTGGGTTTACCAGAGATTGGACCCGATGGTCCCTCCCAGTTCCACATCCTTAACACTGATATGCATTGACAGGTCCACAGGCACATCAGGATTTGTGCTTGGCAATGAATGGGAGCTACGTCCCTAAATTTAAAGTACATAGGGGACAAAACCAACAAAATTTGGTATGTCTTTTTTTTTTTTTTTTTTTAGACACTAAGACAAGAAGCAACAGAAGCATGCACATAAATTTACTAGTGATGAAACAGCCCTGATTAAAATAATTCTCACTCTTCAATTACCTAGGAGGTTAAAGACCTGTAGACATGGATTAGACATGGTACGGCTAAAGAAGTTGTAGCCTGATTTTCAGTGTACCGTCAATAAATACTGCGCACTTGTAGTACACATGGCTGTTTCTCTCTTTCCCCCCAAGGTGGCACATGACCAACAGCCAACTTCCCAGTACTGAAATCAGTAAGAAACAACCCTGAAAATGATAGAGATGCTTTGAAAGCCCAGAAGTACCTAGAAGCACTGCTGAATCTGCATAGACAGCTAGCCTAGGCTCACCATAAGCAACATCCCTGTTCAGCGCAAAGTGTGCTCCTTCTACAGAAGGAGAATCACAGAACAGTTTGGGTTGGAAGGCACCTTAAAGACCATCTGGTTCCAACCCCCTGCCACAGGCAGGGATGCCACACACTGTATCAGGTTGGCCAAGGCCCCATCCATCCTGGCCTTGAACACCTCCAGGGATGGGGCAGCCACAGCTTCTCTGGGTATCTCTGGATCTTTCTCTTAACACCTCTAGATACTTCTCTTAGAAAACATCACTTCTCTTAAATCAACACTGGATTTTCTAGGCTCTCTTGGTCTATTGCTGCTACACAGCAGCCCATGAGGTGACACAGTTACTCCGGCTTAAGCAGACGCCAACTGGTAGATGACTCCTCACCTGAGTGCTCATACTGCAGGGTGGCCAGCCAGGATCACAAACATTATTAATTCTAGCAACTGGTTTGGTTATTTGAACAGCTGCATCCATGCAGTTCCGGGTGTACCATGCTCAGATAAAACAAGCTAGACCTGGTGAACCTACCTACAATTTTCAAAAGCCTTGCCTAAGGAAGTACCACACCAAATCTCTCATGCAAGAACAGCATTTTGGGGAACAGGCTTAAAGTAATAGCTTGCTAACAGGGAGGGGTGAGGGGAATAGCAGTGGGAGAGTGTCCTGCTGCACAAAATAAGGAATAATACTTTATTTCTTATCGTAACACTAGTTACGATTCTATTCATACAGCAACACAGAAAACTGCTATCAGGAACTCAGAAAGTGGCAGACTCAGGAAAAAAAAAAAAAGTTTCTTTCATGACCAAGATTGCAATTTAGTAAAAAGATACAGGCCATGTACCAGCATTTTTTATTTTTTATTTTTTTTTGCCAGTCAGGCATTAACTGGATAAACTTAGTAAAAATATGATGCTTTTATTTTTTTTTTTTCCAGGTAACACAAAACCAAAGAGAAGGAAAACTGCTAGCATCCTTGGAGTGACTTGATTACAGCTAAATTGGCATGGTGGACAATGTAGAGAAAGCTCAAGTTATATCAAATATCATGACAGACTCAGGTTTTAGCCAGCAGATCTGCAACTTTTTCTAGCTGCAGCCCTTTTTACAGCTTGATGGAGTCAAAAAACTCCAAATTTCTAGATGACACAGTGAAGTCCGAAACCTGACTACCCTGAAGACTACTGTTCTGTGCTCATGTTCTATAATATTTTTCTAGAACTGAAACAGTTATCTCCGTTATTTAATAACCAATGGTTTAGTCCAAGTACTTCATTACTGATAAGAATCAACGACTGCACTACCAACTCGGCTCATGCTAGCATGGGCAAGGTGGTGATTTTTCTCTTCTAGTCTTGCTTGATACACTGTAAGGGTGCTGACTCATACGTGACCCCGAACTGGGGCAGGCATCTGAGCTTCTTCAGTTTTCAACCCGAAATACCAACGTGTGCTTTACAGGGATATGTCAGGCTGCAGTAGCTCGGGAGGAGACGTATGTTCAGCCACCTACTGCTACAGATGCAGCGCTCTCTGGGAGAAAAGGAGGGCAGGCAGAGGGTGGAGGTTCCCGCTTCAGACATCCTAGCTAGCCATTTCCTAAGAATCGGGGCTGTGCAGTCAAACTAGACAACTTTTTCTGGCTACAACCTGTTGGGTTTGAGGCAACACATTATTCACCCGACCTCCACCGACGTGTCCCCAAAAGGAGCCCGGATAAGACACAAAACGCTCGCTGCCCTTCCCACCCACTCTGTGTCGGTCCCTCCGCTCCGTGCGCTCTCGGGGCGCCGCTAGCCGCCTCCCCGCCTCCGCGGCCGCTCCTGGACGCCCTTCCCCGTCCCCAGCCCCCCGGTTCCGCGGGGCTCTCTCTCGGAGCACGCCCGGCGGGGCGAGCTGCCCGCCCCGCCGCAGGGCTCCCGGCGGAACGAGCCGCGCGGGCGGCACCGGGGGCTGGCGGCACGGCCGAGACGGAGGCGGCGGCTCCCGGCAGATGCCGGGACAAAGCCCGGTGCCCGCTGACACCCCCTGGGCAGGGCCGGACGGACACACGGACGCACGGACGGAGGGACCGGGCGGTGACAGCGTGCGGGGCCCGGCAGGGGCGAGGCCCCGCTCCCCGCTCCCTCCCCCGCCGCCTTCCCCCGGCCCTCGCGGTCTCCCCGCCGGCCCCGGACCCACCTGAGCGGCGGCTCCCCGGCCGCCAGGCCCCGCCGCAGCCCCGGCACGGCCCTGCCCGGCGGCTGCCCGCGGCTACCGGCTCCCGCAGGCCCCGCCCCGCCACTGGCTCCCCCCAGCGGCCGGTAAGGAGCGGCGGCGGCGCCCCCTCCCTCCGCTCCGGCCCCAGCCCCCAGCGGGGCCCCTCACCTGCGCGGCGGCTGCCGCAGC